>NC_138308.1:77093660-77171160 GCF_965601325.2 Salmo salar
GCCTACAGCAGCACCTAGATCTTCTGCACAGATTCTGCCAGACCTGGGCCCTGACAGTAAATCTCAGTAAGACAAAAATAATGGTGTTCCAAAAAAGGTCCAGTTGCCAGGACCACAAATACAAATTCCATCTAGACACCATTGCCCTAGAGAACACAAAAACTATACATACTGTACCTCGGCCTCAACATCAGCGCCACAGGTAACTTCCACAAAGCTGTGAATGAGCTGAGAGACAAGGCAAGAAGGGCCTTCTACGCCATCAAAAGGAACATAAAATTCAACATACCAATTAGGATCTGGCTAAAAATACTTGAATCAGTTATAGAACCCATTGCCCTTTACGGTTGTGAGGTCTGGGGTCCGCTCACCTACCAAGAATTCACAAAATGGGACAAACACCAAATTGAGACTCTACATGCAGCATTCTGCAAAAATATCCTCTGTGTACAACGTAAAACACTAAATAATGCATGAGGAGCAGAATTAGTCCAATACCCACTAATTATGAAAATCCAGAAAAAGAGACATTAAATTCTAAAACCACCTAAAAGGAAGTGATTCTCAAACCTTCCTTAACAAAGCCATCCCCTACAGAGAGATGAACCTGGAGAAGAGTCCCCTAAGCAAGCTGGTCCTGGGGCTCTGTTCACAAACACAAACAGACCCCACAGAGCTCCAGGACAGCAACACAATTAGACCCAACCAAATCATGAGAAAACAAAAAGAGAATTACTTGACACATTGGAAAGAATTAACAAAAAAAACAGAGCAACATAGAATGCTATTTGGCCCTAAACAGAGAGTACACAGTGGCAGAATACCTGACTACTGTGACTGACCCAAACTTAAGAAAAGCTTTGACTATGTACAGACTCAGTGAGCATAGCCTTGCTATTGAGAAAAGCCGCTGTAGGCAGACCTGGCTCTCAAGAGAAGACAGGCTATGTGCACACTGCCCACAAAATGAGGTGGAAACTGAGCTGCACTTCCTAACCTCCTACCAAATGTATGACCATATTAGAGACACTTATTTCCCTCAGATTACACAGATCCACAAAGGTAAAATACCACAATGTGCCATCGCAGCTGTAAGATTTGTGACCTTTTGCCACAAGAAAAGGTCAATCAGTGAAGAACAAACACCATTGTAAATACAACCCATATTTATTTTCCCTTTTGTACTTGAACTACTTGCATATCGTTACAACACTGTATATAGACATAATGACATTTGAAATGTCTTTATTCTTTTGGAACTTCTGTGAGTCTAATGTTCACAGTACATTTTTATTGTTTATTATCTACTTCACTTACTTTGGCAATGTAAACATGTTTCCCATGCAAATAATGCCCTTGAATTGAATTGAGAGAGCGAGAAAGAGAGAGAGTCTGCGTTCAAAACACGAGATCAAATCATGACCATGAGGTCAGTGATCTTCAGGTTGGAAAGTCAGAGCTCTAGAAAGAGGCCCGAGTCCCCGAATTGGAATTCCAAGTCCGACTTCCCAGCTGTTTTGAACGTGGCAAGTGAGTGATGGAGAGAGAAGGAGAGAAGAGAGAGAAAGCGAAAGAGGGGGAGAACAACATACAGCACAGAAACAGAGAAAGAGAGAGGGAAAGAGAAATCGAAAGGTAAAGGTAAAGTAACATACCTGCTCCAGGTCTTGAAGGCATTGCTAGCCCTCTTATACAGGTAGCCTTCCATGGCGATACCGTTGGGTGCATCAGCACAGAAATCCATTAAGGAGTTATCATATGAGACATCCTACCAACACAACATAAACACAACACAAACATATACATGACTGTAGGGAAGGGATGTTAGTATCAGGACGTATCATTTGAATGCAGTGATGCCAGTTGATCCCCAAGCTATGTTTGAAAGAAAATTATGTCATAAGGTCTTCCTGTCTACAGTGCATTTGGAAAGTATTCAGACCCCTTGATTTTTTCCACATTTTGTTACATTACAGCCTTATTCTAAAAATGATTTTATTTCTTTCCCCTCAATCTACACACAATTCCCCGTAATGACTAAGTGAAAACAGTTTGTAAGAAACGTTTTATTTACATAAGTATTCAGACCCTTTGCTATGAGACTCGAAATTAAGCTCAGGTGCATCCTGTTTCCATTGATCATCCTTGAGATGCTTCTACAACTTGATTGGAGTCCAACTGTTGCAAATTAAATTGATTGGACATGATTTGGAAAGGCACACACCTGTCTATATAAGGTCCCACAGTTGACATTGCATGTCAGAGCAAAAACCAAGCCATGAGGTCGAAGGAATTGTCTGTAGAGCGCTGAGACAGGATTATGTTGAGGCACAGATCTGGGGAAGGGTACCAAAACAATTATGCAGCATTGAAGGTCCCCAAGAACACAGGGGCCTCCATTATTCTTAAATGTAAGAAGTTTGGAACCACCAAGACTCTTCCTAGAGCAGGCCACCCGGTCAAACTGAGCAATCGGGAGAGAAGGGCCTTGGTCAGGGAGGTGACCAAGAACCTGATGGTCACTCTGACAGAGCTCCAGAGTTCTTCTGTGGAGGTGGTTGTCCTTCTGGAATGTTCTCCCATCTCTGCAGCACTCCACCAATCAGGCCTTTATGGTAGAGTGGCCAGATGGAAGCCACATGACAGGCCGCTTGGAGTTTGCCAAAAGTACTGAGTAAAGGGTCTAAATACTTAACTAGACGTCATGTATTTCCATTAAAAAAAATATCTAAAAAACGTTTTTTGTTTTGTCATGATGGGGTATTGTGTGTTGCTTGATGAGGGGAAAAAATGATTTAATACATTTTAGAATAAGGCTGTAACGTAACAAAATGTGGAAAAAGTCAAGGGGTCTGAATACTTCCCGAATGCACTGTATATCCTCAGAGGATGGAGCTAGCGTAATCACATGGAAGCCTTCCTGGTGGTCTGTGATTAGCTTCTTTCTTTACTGTAGTGTTTGGTTCCAGCCGTGTTTACCTTTTTCTTAATGGCAGCGTGTCTCTGTTCCATGTCTCTCTTCTCCCTGGCGGAATTCAACACTAGTTGAGTGTGCTGTGTGTGTGTGTGAGAGAGAGAGAGAGAGAGAGAGAGAGAGAGAGAGAGAGAGAGAAAAAAAGTCAGGCACAATCAATTTGATTTAAAAAACAAAAAAAATCCAATAGGGCCAGTATCGAGATACTCGTTAGTGTTTTGTTTCCTTGGCACGATACTTCAGGAAAAAACAGCCCTAACGTTGGAAACAAGCATCATTATGTTGTCATCCAGAGTCACATTTATTTATTTTCCAAGACATAGCAACCAAAATGTTTACATACAACAGGTTTCTAAAAGACCAAAGAGTTGTCTACTTTGTGTTCTCATTTTAGCCATTGAAACAAATATTGCGATACTGGTATGGCCACAGCCCTACAATCCAATATCTCAAATGATGCACATTATCCTAAATAACACACAGCAGTTCAGTATGATAGGTCCGTTCAGTCAGGCCACTAAATAAAAGAGAAGAGAATAATGTACACAGTATACTGGACAGTATGTTTTTGGATATAGAGTTGTAAAGATGAATGTAGAAACTGTTGAGGAAAATCAGGCGAGGAAACAAATGGCTTCAGGCTTGTACAGCGCTCAGGTGGAGGTCAGGGAGTCCTTCACTCCAGACTTCCTCCTCTGGGGGAAAACAGGAAGGAGGAAGTGCTGAACCTCTCCCAATTTCTGGCCGATGGATCGAGGTAAACTCTCCAGCAGCTTCGTATAGCAATTTTACTTTCGCTCTCTCTCCCTCTTTCTCAGAACGATTTCAGATGATCCAGCAGTCTTTAAGCAACTTCGCTCTCATTCTTTCTCTCTCATTCTGCTTCGCAATCCTTCACCATTTCCGGTAACAGCTAAAATCAGTCTTTGTGGCTTTAAAATGGTCCTGTGAAAGGTGACTTGCTTTCCGGTTTCAAGCTGCTCTCGGATGTGCAGACTAATTTACGCACCGGCTAGTTGTAGTCTACTGTTGACTGCAGTCCTAGAGCTCCATGTATGACAGCACGTCCAGTTATGCTACAGTGGCCATCCAAGCGTAGCACTAACATTACTGTATGACTAGATGAAAACATGCAAGCACATGGCCACACACACACATTCGCTCACACAGGTGCACACACACACACTTTCTAAGTCATGTGAAATATTTCCTGTTGATGGTGCCCACACTGTTTCCTGTCACGATGAGAGGGAACTTCACCTTGTGACTTCGTCCCTCCTGGCAACATTGTTAGGACTCGTGTTACTAATTCATCCATGGAATCAACTGCTAGAATAAACCTTCCATCTAAGACAGGGGTTGCCAACCTAGGGGTCACGCCCCCACATATTGGGTGTGCCGACGTTGTGTGGGGGTGCAGCACCTTCCTTGATTTTTTTGTACAATTCATGATTGTTTATACTGATCTAAAAGTACGCATACATCTGTGATGATTTAGGATAGAAACAAGCGGAAGAGGAAGACGCGATATCTTTGGTTTGTCTCTATGACATTCAGAAGCTGAGCTTCGACCTTCAAAAGTAGAGGAGTCAAAAAAATTGGATTTTGCTTGGGAAGTCACCTTGTACAATGTGGGACTCTGTCGCAATCAACTGATCTATTAACTTTCTGTAAAAGAGAATATGTATAATTACATTGAAAACAGAAATCATATATTTGGTAGCGGAATACCATTTGAGGAAATCAGGTCTAGCCTTTATTTTCCTTATCCATTAAATAGCCTATCTAAAAGAGTCTTGTGAAACTATGGAAAATAGCAGGAAATCTGCTTCAAAACAAACTAATTCCTAGGTCCCTCAAATTAAATTAAATCAAGCTGGTGTTGTTTTTATTAGAGGCTATCTCAATAAACAAGAATACAATTTAAAAAAGGGGAGGGGGTTGCGGTTTGCCATTTCTCTAATGTAAAAAAAAAAATAGAGCCCTGGGGGGAAAAGGAACGCTGATCAAAGAGAAGAAGTTGTCCCCCTCCTCTTCCACTCACTTTCATTAATCTATTTTACTTCACTTCACTCTCTCTGATCGCTAATGTCAACATCTGAACAACATACACTACCATTCAAAAGCTTGGGGTCACTTAGAAATGTCCTTGTTTTTGAAAGAAAAGAACATTTGTTGTCCATTAAAATAACATCAGATTGATCAGCAATACGTTGTAGACATTGTTAATGTTGTAAATGACTATTGTAGCTGGAAACGGCAGATTTTTGGGGGAAAATCTACATAGGCGTACAGAGGCCCATTATCAGCAACCATCACTCCTGTGTTCCAATGGCACATTGTGTTAGCTAATCCAAGTTCATCATTTTAAAAGGCTAATTGATCATTAGAAAACCCTTTTGCAATTATGTTAGCACAGCTGAAAACTGTTGTCTGATTAAAGAAGCAATAAAACTGGGCTTCTTCAGACTAGTTGAGTATCTGGAGCATCAGCATTTGTGGGTTCGATTACAGGCTCAAAATGGCCAGAAACAAAGACATTTCTTCTGAAACTCGTCAGTCTATTATTGTTCTGAGAAATGAAGGCTATTCCATGCGAGAAATTGCCAAGAAACTGAAGATCTCGTACAACGCTGTGTACTACTCCCTTCACAGAACAGTGCAAACTGGCTTTAACCAGAATAGAAAGAGGAGTGGGAGGCCCCGGTGCACAACTGAGCAAGAGGACAAGTACATTAGGGTGTCTAGTTTGAGAAACAGACACCTCACAAGTCCTCAACTGGCAGCTTCATTAAATAGTACCCGCAAAACACCAGTCTCAATGTCAACAGTGAAGAGGTGACTCCGGAATGCTGGCCTTCTAGGCAGAGTTGCAAAGTAAAAGCCATATCTCAGACTGGCCAATAAAAAGAAAAGATGGGCAAAAGAACAGACACTGGACAGAGGAAGATTGGAAAAAAGTGTTATGGTCTGACAAATCTAAGTTTGAGGTGTTCGGATCACAAAGCATGGTGGAGGCAATGTGATGGTCTGGGGGTGTTTTGGTGGTGGTAAAGTGGGAGATTTGTACAGGGTAAAAGGGATCTTGAAGAAGGAAGGCTATCAATCCATTTTGCAATGCCATGCATTACCCTGTGGACGGCGCTTAATTGGAGCCAATTGCCTCCTACAACAGGACAATGACCCAAAGCACAGCTCCAAACTACGCAAGAACTATTTAGGGAAGAAGCAGTCAGCTAGTATTCTGTCTATAATGGAGTGGCCAGCACAGTCACCGGATCTCAACCCTATTGAGCTGTTGTGGGAGCAGCTTGACCGTACGGTACGTAAGAAGTGCCCATCAAGCCAATCCAACTTGTGGGAGGTGCTTCAGGAAGCATGGGGTGAAATCGCTTCAGATTATTAACTAGAATGCCTGGCTGTAATTGCTGCAAATGGAGGATTCTTTGATGAAAGCAAAGTTTGCTATAATAATTGTGGCCTTCAATTAAAAATCATTATTTATAACCTTGTCAACATCTTGACTATATTTTCTACTCATTTTGCAACTCATTTCATGTATGTTTTCATGGAAAACAAGGACGTTTCTAAGTGACCCCAAACTTTTGAACGGTAGTGTACTTGAACAGATCGCTTCCTTCTTCATGGTGTATCCCACACACTTCTCCCTTTCCCTTTCATTCCTGTCCTTGAGCTGTTCTTGTCTATTGATGTTCTGTGTTATGTCATGTTTCATGTGGACTCCAGGAAGAGTAGCTGCTGCTTTTGCAACATCTAATGGGGATCCTAAAAAAATAATCCCCCACTTGTCCTTGTTACCTCTTCACTCAGGGTGCGTCGATAGTTGGCCAGCTCAGAGAGGGACTGGTGACCTTGTTGGAAGAACTGGGACTGGGCTTCCATCATAGACACCATCTGACAGAAACCCAGAATAAAACATCATCGTACACTCAGACTAAACAATACATGCAGCCACAAAGACAAGCCAACAACTGCTCAAGTAAACAAATCATTCAACACCCACATGTGGACTCAACCATGCGACACTTGAAATATTTCCGACGATAAACGTTCCCACGCAATGAAACTCACCGCCATCAGGATGTCTGTCTTCTTCTTGGCCTCGATGACATTGATCTTGGAAAGAGGACGAGTGAGTGAACAGGAGAGGACAGAACATGTGTGTTGGTATGACTGCAGCTAGTGCTAACCACTGGGTATTAATAGTTACCAGCCTGCTACAGGGAAACCCTTAGGCAATGCTGTTAGCATTCTCCACAGCAAAACACATGTCACTAAGCAGAGGTGCTGTTAGCATTCTCCACAGCAAAACACATGTCACTAAGCAGGGGTGCTGTTAGCATTCCCCACAGCAAAACACGTCACTAAGCAGAGGTGCTGTTAGCATTCTCCACAGCAAAACACATGTCACTAAGCAGAGGTGCTGTTAGCATTCCCCACAGCAAAACACATGTCACTAAGCAGGGGTGCTGTTAGCATTCCCCACAGCAAAACACATGTCACTAAGCAGAGGTGCTGTTAGCATTCCCCACAGCAAAACACATGTCACTAAGCAGAGGTGCTGTTAGCATTCCCCACAGCAAAACACATGTCACTAAGCAGAGGTGCTGTTAGCATTCCCCATAGCAAAACACATGTCACTAAGAAGAGGTGCTGTTAGCATTCCCCACAGCAAAACACGTCACTAAGAAGAGGTGCTGTTAGCATTCCCCACAGCAAAACACGTCACTAAGCAGAGGTGCTGTTAGCATTCTCCACAGCAAAACACATGTCACTAAGCACTAACATATTTCATCAATGCCATTTGTTAGAAACATGTCCTGGTCCCCCTGACAAATCTCTTGTGTAAAAGTTCTCTCTGGTATTTTGTTTGAGGCATTGCATGTCATCAAACAGAAAGCAAGCAGTGTAATGAACAAGATTCCAACATGAGCTGGAGACTACAACTGATAGTTTCAAAACTAGTCGTCTGTAACTCAATTCCAGGCAAACCACTTCAAACCAAACTCAAACCAGGCCCAATGTGTGTGAGAGCGTGCATGCGAGTGTGTAAGTGAATATTTCGTCTGTAGCATCCTTAACGTCAATTAACCAAGTTTGGTCCTTCCCCAAAATAAACTCTCATCCAGCTTTGATGACCTCACCTGCAGTACGTAGTCGAGGGCCCCGGAACGGAAGGTCTTGCGGGCATTGAGGAGGGCATGGCTGGCTTCCTCCACCTCGTGCTGCTTCCCCCGGGGGGCCTGAGCGTTCCTGCCCAACGCCGCCTCCAGGCTCTCACTGCCCCGCTCAAACTCCTTACGCACATCCTTGAACCGACGCACGTCCCTGGGAGAAGGGGAGGGGGAGAGAGGGATGAATGAACGTGGCCCATAAAGATGTGGGTGGGACTGGGGGATACTGTGGCAGCAGTCTATGGTAGTGGTTTGAAACAATACTACAATTATGAAGGAGTGCCAGACTCACTCACTCTTTCACAAAACTCTGCAGTTTCAACTTCACCGACTTCTGTGTGGTCTCAATCACTTCCTAGGACAAAAAGAGAGTGAGAGAGATAGAGGGGAAAAAAGGGAGGTGGGGTAGATGGAGAGAGAGAAGGAGAGGAAGAAAGAGAGAGATACTCAGATACCTGATATTTAAAAGTGGTTGCTACAGTAACTAATGTTGTTGGCAAGCGATGCACAGTAGAGGAGTCCAACTCACCCCCTGAGCTTCCAGAATCACTTCCAGCTTCTGGGAGAATTTCTCCAAACACTCCTATGAGAAAAGAACACGGAATGATTTTTAACTTATTTATCAATGGTTGAATACAATACAACTTCCACTTACATTTTAGTCATTTAGCAGATGTTCAATTAGGGTTAAGTGCCTTAAAGGCACATTGGTAGATTTTTCACCTAGTCGGCTCGGGGATTCCAACCAGCAACCTTTTGGTTACCGGCCTAATGCGCTTAACCGGCAGGCTACCTGCCACCCTTCCCTTCCCTTCATAAGAATGTACTATGATAAAGACATAATTATAAACTGGGTGGTTAGAACCCTGAATGCTGATTGGCTGACAGCTGTGGTATATCAGACCGTATACCACGGGTATAACAAAACATTTATTTTTACTGCTCTAATTACGTTGGAAACCAGTTTATAATAGAAATAAGGCACGAGGGGGTGTGGTATATGGCCAATATACCACAGCTGAGGGTTGTATCCAGGCACAACGCGATGCGTCGTGCCTAAGAACAGCACTTAGCCGTGGTATATTGGCCATATACCACACCCCCTCGTGCCTTATTACTTAAGCATATAACACTAACCATAACTTAACACAACACTATTAAGAAATAATAGCCCTATATACAAATCGGCCCCTCCTACACTGATCCCAAATCAGTGGTTCGAGTGTAGTTCCCAGCATCTCTATAGACTCACCCCCATCATGTTGTCCCCAGAACAGTGGTGGCCCAGCTCTTTGAGCCCTGTGACAAAGCTCTTGCTGGTCTGACAGTAGGCCCTGCCAGCCTCCAGCATGGAGTGGCACTGCTTCACCAGCTACACAATAACACAATGTGTCAGGATTCAACACAACACAATTCCACGTTGCAAAAGATGTCAGAACACACTACAACGCATACAGCATGACACAACATTTCAATATGACATGAGGTAACACGGCATGAGATCACTGACAAATATGATCACTGTCCAGACGCACAATAGGTTGAGACTCACAGGAATCGGAACATTGATGACCAGAGTACGCATCTGAAAATGTTACGCGCGCCAATCCCTTCAGGGAATTAGGAAGATCAAGCGATTGTACTTTCAATGTGTGGTCAGTTTCTTTATCTCTGGTAACAATAGGGTGGGGAAGCAGTACTGGAGTTAGTTCCCTTCAACTCAGGTGAAACACCATGTCTATCACAGTTCATAGTCACTACTAAGAGGAAGAAACTGACCCTGTCCAACTACTTCCTCCACGGCATGGATGGCCGGGGTATGTTTATAGAAGTAGTGGTTAGATACTGGGAGCATAACGGAAAAGTGGGGAGGTTTGGAGAGAACTTTGTGTGTGTGTGTGTGTGTGTGAGAGAGACTCTCTCACCTTTTCTAATCGCGTCTCCAATTCACTGACATCTCCTTCCACCACTTCAATGTCAGCCCTGGATGAAACACAGACACACGTCGCCACATTACTCATTTACATTTACATTTTAGTCATTTAGCAGACGCTCTTATCCAGAGCGACTTACAGTAGTGAATGCATACGTTTCATACATTCTTTCCCCCCCCCCATACTGGTCCCCCGTGGGAATCAAACCCACAACCCTGGCGTTGCAAACACCATGCTCTACCAACATTAAGCCACACCACCACAGACAGAGGGTCTTGACCAACGCATCCACACCATCCTGGTCTGAATGTTGAGCTGCTTGCACAGTGCTCTCCGATCTACAGTAGAAATGTCTGTGGCTGTGATATCGGACATCATGAGAGTTCAATCACCAACAGTACACATGATGCTTCCAATGATATCTGGTACGGTTTATAAACATGGGCCTGTCAGAAGGGCAGTGGAAGGAGATTGTGACTGCTGTGACTGTCTGTGAGTCAGTATCTCCTCTGTTTTTTCCTCACCGACGGCCCAACAGTGTGGTTTCCGCTGCCTTCCACCCAAGACACTGAGAAAGCACAAAGACAAAAAGAGAGAGAGAGCGAGAGAAGGAGCGCAGCAGATGGAGAGAGAGAGTGAAAGAGAGACATAGTGACAGGGAGAGCTGAGAGAGAGAGCACAGACTCAGTGAGCATAGCCTTGCTATTGAGAAAGGCCACCGAAGGCAGACCTGGCTCTGAAGAGAAGACAGGCTATGTGCCCACTGCCCACAAAATGAGGTGGAAACTGAGCAGCACTTCCTAACCTCCTGCCAAATGTATGACCATATTAGAGACACATATTTCCCTCAGATTATACAGACCCACAAAGAATTCGAAAACAAATCCAATTTTGATAAACTCTCATATATATATATTTGATTAAATACCACAGTGTGCCATCAGAGCAGCAAGATTTGTGACCTGTTGCCACAAGAAAAGGGCAACCAGTGAAGAACAATCACCATTGTAAATACAACCCATATTTATGTTTATTTATTTTCCCTTTTGTACACTACTACAACACTGTATATATACATAATATGACATTTGAAATGTCTTTATTCTTTTGGAAGTGTAATGTTACTGTTAATATTTTATAGTTTATTTCACTTTTGTTTATTATCCATTTCACTTGCTATGGCAACGTTAACATATGTTTCCCATGCCGATAAAAACCCCTAAACTGAATTGAGAGCCGAGAGAGAGAGAGACAGAGAGAGAGAGACAGAGAGAGACAGAGAGAGAGAGACAGAGAGAGACAGAGAGAGAGACAGAGACAGAGAGAGAGACAGAGAGAGACAGAGACAGAGAGAGACAGAGAGAGAGACAGAGAGAGAGACAGAGAGAGAGAGAGAGAGAGAGAGAGAGGAGTGAGGGAGAGAGAGACAGAGAGTGTGTGTTTGTCTGCTGGTAGTGTAGTAGAGACAGTGGCTGCAGTTTATTTAGCTCAGTACGGTTGACATTGAAATGGGACTAGCATGACAGGGGTACCAATACAAGACTGACAAAGGTTTGGTGGGGGGGACAAAAGACAGTAAATAAGAAAAAATAACACTTTGAATAAGGGCAAAGATAGAATTGATGAGGACGGAACAAAGCCTGTGTCATTAGACACACATCATATTCATTAACCTCTGAAAGAGTGTGTGTGTGTGTGTGTGTGTTTGTAAGATGATACCAAGGTGATTAAACTGTCTATGCATTTGTATGAGTAAGTGTGCCTGAGAGAGAGACCTCAAGTTTCCATAGCGATCCACCCCCAAAAAACACACTTCCTGTCTCTTGTTTATCACGTCAGTATCTCTCGCTTCACTTCCTGTTCCACTCCACAACCCCAGGCCGCCCCCGGTTACCTAGCAACGGGAGGCAGACGTTTGTATACTGTGGTAGCCTCTCTTCTCCACTTTCATACATCTTTCCCGAGATGTCCCTCTCTCTTCTATCCTTCTTTCACTTCTCTCTTTTCTATTCTTTCAAAGCCTCTTTTCTATTCTTTCAAAGCCTCTTTTCTCCAAATGTCACCCTCTCCTCCCTCTCCAGTCCTTCACGCTAGCTGTGTGTGAATATGAAGGCCTAACAGAGTTCGACCATGGCCTACATCGAAAACCTTCTCCTCCCCCCTTTTTCTCCTCCTCCACCTCCTCCCTCTCTGTTCTCTGTCAAATATGAGACCTCACCGCTGCAGAATGCACCAATGACTGCCGCAAACATGTCAAACTTTCCGACACTGCGTGTTCCTCCCAGAGAGACCGTGAGCCAAGAATGAAGAAGGGAGCGAGAGAGAGAGAAGAGAAAGAGAGAAAGAAAGAAAGAGACAGAGAGAATGAAAGAGAAAGAAAGAGTGAGAAAAAAGATAAAAGGTCTTTAAAAAAAACTTGCAGGGTTAATCAAACAAGAATTACGAAAAGATAAAACGGCAAAGGCCGAGAGACAAAGAAAGGGCAAGAGAGTAAGAGTCTAACCACTGTCACGTCTTCTGATCTGCCAGCTAAAAAAAAGGGAGGCACACCCACTGGAACAAACCTCTTATTAGCTACAGTCAAAACCCCAAAATACACTTCCCTTTTGGTCTTATGTTGTGTTTCTTTTAGAGTCGAAATAAATACAGTTTTGACTCTCTGAAAGAGAATAGGCCAAGCAGAGGTTGGCGTGCTGCATTCCTACGTTGACTTACAACCATCTTGGTGGCATATGCTCCTAAATACTGTGCTGTGTGACCTAGAATTTTGATTAGCACCAATGCACCTAATACATGAATAGCAAAATTCAACGTTTGTGTTTCGCGTCCGGTATGGCTGATGTTACATTTGTATCATATTTGTTTTAACTAACGTTTTAAAGTTGGGAGCACCAGTGCTACAAATGAAAAAGTCATTTTAGTTGTATAAAATTGTATAAATACTCTTTCATTCCAGCACACAAAGCCAGTCCCATCCCAGGCAGTGTCTCGCCCCAGTGTCAATGGCCAAAGAAACTCATTCGACTCATCACAGTGATAAACGTGACCCCAAGCAAGAGGCAAGAACCCAAACTATCTGCAGGGCTGACACTCGTTTGACAAGTTCATCATGTGGTTGTGCTGACTGAACTACAATGGTGTAGCCTAACACACTGTCGGCCTATATGCCAACTCAAGATAATATTGTTCAGGTACCTTTGACCTAAAAAAAAATGTCATCACTTCTCTATTTCCTCAGTTAGGGTGGATGCAAGCATCATTTGTCATAATTTTACCCTCTGTGGACATGTAACAGTTCTGAAACTATCTGAATAATGTATTGCAAAAACATAGAGTAGACCTACACAGGCCTACCCTTTAATCAGGTATTATAACTTATTGTAACTGTAATAAAATGGTAGTCACATATATTTATGCAGCGTTTACAAAATAGCTCTCACCTTACAATGTAACTGAATGAATAATGCATACATGTAGACTGTTGCCTAAGTCATAAAAAAATGTTATTCAAGGGCTAATCTAGATTTACCTGAATCGGGGGGAGTCTTTGAGACACTCTTCAAAGTCCAGTTTGACAGTCATCCTTCAGTTGGTTTGATACAAATTACACCAACAACGCAAACGCAACTATTTCTATTGATATTGAATGACATGGGACAGTGGGTGCGAAAATATAATTAAGGTTATATAGCCATATGTAAGATATATCTTACATATTAAAAGTATATTGCATTGTTTGTAGGTTTTTCCACAAATAACTTGTGTTCTCTTGAATTATATTCTTCTCCACATCAAATCATGACATTAGGTGTCAGTGAATCAATCGAATCGCGCCTCTCTCTTATTTGACTAATATGTTATTACTGAATTGATTAGAACAATTTAAATAATCAAATAACTGCATTCGATTAGTTCATGATAGACACGTTTCTCCACTTCGCTCATGTTAGCTCCTTGTTCTCTGTACGTTGATGTGCCCTTGCGTCACGGAAATTACGGAAAAATGCCCAAAAAAAACTTCTCGCAAGGGTTGATCATTCCACGGTGAATTATCCAACGTCAATAAAAACACATGTACCGCTGTTGCAAATAAGATTAAACAATCAATGGAATTTCCACTCGAGGGCCCCCGGGGTGGCGAGGGTGACACTGTAACGATACAATTCTATTATATCTCTCTCACCCGGCCGGTCCACCCACTCACACTATTTCCGGGTATGCAAGTGCATGCACCAACGCAAAAATTGTTTCATATATTGACAAGATATTCGAGTGACTGCTCTAACGATGGAAATACATGTCCTCAAAGATGGAAGGCATGGGGGAGGAGCCAAATCAGGTGGGACGATTCTAGCCAATTAGAGGGCAGATACACAAACAACAAACCATAGAGATAGATAGAGGACTGATCTTTGTATCTGTGCCATTATAGCGTCAGTGATAACATGGGCAGCGCCATTGAGGCTCCATCTAAATTATAAGATAGTCAATGTTATTCTTCTCCATTGGCTGATTGCTACCAACTGATAGGAATCCCCACTCAGTTGACTACTTTAAAATGGTGGAAGCCTTCAATGGGAAAGTCTATGCCAAAAGTACCAGTCAAAAGTTTGGACACA
This sequence comes from Salmo salar, assembly GCF_965601325.2. Lineage (NCBI taxonomy): Eukaryota > Metazoa > Chordata > Actinopteri > Salmoniformes > Salmonidae > Salmo > Salmo salar. The sequence goes on from NC_138308.1 coordinate 77,108,383, forward strand.
CCTACTCATTCAAGGGTTTTTCTATATTTTTACTATTTTCTACATTGTTGAACAATAGTGAAGACATCATACCTATGGAATAACACACATGGAATCATGAAGTAACCAAAAAGTGTTAAATAAATAAAAAATAAAATTTAGATTTTAGATTCTTAAAATTATCCACCCTTTGCCTTGATGACAGCTTTGCACACTCTTGGCATTCTCTCAACCAGCTTTACCTGGAATGCTTTTCCAACAGTCTTGATGGAGTTCCCACATATGCTGAGCAGTTGTTGGCTGCTTTTCCTTCACTCTGCGGTCCAACTCATCTCAAACCTTCTCAGTTGGGTTGAGGTTGGGTGATTGGAGGCCAGGTCATCTGATGCAGCACTCCATAACTCTCCTTCTTGGTCAAATAGCCCTTACACAGCCTGGAAGTGTGTTGGGTCATTGTCCTGTTGAAAAACAAATGATAGTCCCACTAAGCGCAAACCAGATGGGATGGCATAAATCACCGACAGCGTCAGAAAAGCACCCCCACACCATCACACCTCCTCCTCCATGCTTCACGGTGGAAACCACACATGCAGAGATCATCCATTCACCTGCTCTGCATCTCACAAAGATACTGCGGTTGGAACCAAAAATCTCAAATTTGTAATCATCAGACCAAAGGACAGATTTCCACTGGTCTAATGTCCATTGTTCGTGTTTCTTGGCCCAAGGAAGTCTCTTCTTCTCATTGGTGTCCTTCAGTAGTGTTTTCTTTGCAGCAATTCGACCATGAAGGCCTGATTCACACAGTCTCCTCTGAACAGTTGATGTTGAGATGTATCTGCTACTTCAACTCTGTGAAGCATTTATTTGGGCTGAAATTTCTGAGGCTGGTAACTCTAATGAACTTATCCTCTGCAGCAAAGGTAACTCTGGGTCTTCCTGTGTCGGTCCTCATGAGAACCAGTTTCATCATAGCTCTTGATGGTTTTTGCGACTGCACTTTTGCGACTGCACTAGTTCTTGACATTTTTCGGATTGACTAACATTCATGTCTTAAAGTAATGATGGACTGGCGTTTCTCTTTTCTTATTTGAGCTGTTCTTGCCATAATATGGAGTTGGTCTTTTACCAAGTAGGGCTATCTTCTGTATACCACCCCTACCTTGTCACAACACAACTGATTGGCTCAAACGCATTAAGAAGGAAAGAAATTGCACAAATTAACTTTTAACAAGGCACACCTGTTTATTGAAATGCATTCCAGGTGACTACCTCATGAAGCTGGTTGAGAGAATGCCAAGAGTGTGCAAAGCTGTCATCAAGGCAAAGTGTGGCTACTTTGAAGATTCTCAAATATGAAATATATTTTTATTTGTTTAACACTTTTTTGGTTACTACATGATTACTACATTGTGTTATTTCATAGTGTTGATGTCTTCACTATTATTCTACAATGTATAAAATAGTAAAAATAAAGAAAAACCCTGGAACGAGTAGGTGTGTCCATACTTTTGACTGGTACTGTACATATTCCTCACTTCATGGGCTTCTTTTTCATGGACAGATTTTGGGCAGAGTAAAACCTCTCGCTTCGCCTCTTCCTCTCTGACTAACAGCAAAAAGCTGGTGAGTAGTGATGTGGTGGTAAGGAAATGGTTAACATGAAGGGGGTACAATTCTATGAGGGAGAAATTGCAGCTGGGATAAGTGGAATATTCAATTTATTCTAAGAGGTAGTTATTATAACAATGGTTGCATAAATGTGGATTTTTTGTAGGCGGGCTTGAAAAGTATGCCAAACAAAACCATCTAATGCAAAGAGAAACAAACCATACAACTCTATGCATAAGGACTACTTTTAACAATTTCCACACATAATTTTACAAAAAAAGATCTACCCCAAATTAAGATTCAAAGATGTCTGCAGAAAGAATGGGGTGTCAGCTAAAATATGACAACTTGAGTTAAAAAATATATATCTATTTTGGTAATTGAACTACAGTAGACCTAAGTAAAGTGGATTAACACTCGGTAACAGAATGATGGTAACAGAATGACATCATGGGTCCCTGACCTGTATTATAAAGAAATGCATAATTATGAACATCCTTCCCTTAATGGTGATGTATCCTGAATAAGTACACAAAGGTAGAAACATGTACTATCCTCCTTTGTTTGTTTGGGTATTATTCTACACACTGGCTATTATTCTGCTGAGCTCCGCCCCAAACAAGACCAAATGTGGATGGCCCGGACCGGACCAGACCAAATTTGTATCAATCACAGTACAGCACAGAAGAGCACAGTACAGTACGGTAGAATATAGTACAGTACAGCACAGTAGAGTAGAGTTCAGTACAGTAGAGTATAGTTCAGTACTGTACTGTACAGTAGAGTATAGTTCAGTACTGTACTGAACAATACAGTAAATTATACTGCACTAAATTCTAGGCCTACTGTACTAAATTCTAGGCCTACTGTGCAGTACCTTATTGTATTTTACTGACCTATTCTCTCTACTCTACTTTACTGTGCTATACTGTCCAAACTTGTGAAACGGTCATCTATGATTGGTTCAGATTTGGACTGACCAAATGTCAATTACTTTTCAACATCCATGGACATTTACATTTTTAAAATGTATTTAACCTTTATTTAACTAGGTAAGTCAGTTAAGAACAAATTCTTATTTACAATGACGGCCTACCCCTGCCAAACCCAGACAATGCTGGGCCAATTGTACTCCGCCCTATGGGACTCCCAATCACAGCCGGATGTGATACAGCCTGGATTCAAACCAGGGACTGTAGTGATGCCACCTGCACTGTGATGCAGTGCCTTAGACCATTGCACCACTCAGTCATTGCTCAGTTGGTGAGAGGGCTGGTTACAGTAAATGGAATAGAGAGGAGACTTATGGGTAGGTGTTAGTAAGAGCCAGGAGAGGTGACATTAACTAGAGAGAGAGAGAGAGTTTATTATCTACTTCACTTGCTTTGGCAATGTTCACATATGTTTCCCATGTCAGTAAAGCCCTTGAATTGAATTGAATTGAGAGAGAGAAAGAGAAGAGAGACAGAGAGAGAGAGAGAGACAGAGAGAGAGAGAGAGAGAGAGAGAGGGAGGGGTTGTACAGATGGTTTTCACACTCTTTCTTTGACAAGGGCTCCTGAGTGGCGCAGCATCTCAGTGCTAGAGGTGTCACTACAGACACCCTAGTTTGAATCCAGGCTGTATCACAACAGGGTGTGATTGGGAGTCCCATAGGGCGGCGCACAATTGGCCCAGTGTCATCCGGGTTTGGCCGGGGTAGGCAGTCATTGTAAATAAGAATTTGTTTTTAACTGAATTGCCTGGTTAAACGAAGGTTAAATTAAATAAAAATAAAAAACATGTGAAAGAGAAAGAAAACTGTAATGAGCTGAACATAACAGTATGCCAGTGGAAGGAAGGACTGCAGCAGGTGATCCAACGGTGGTTTGTGACTGCTATGAATTCCCATTGTAGGCAATTCTATTACAGATTTTTTGGTAATTCGGTTAATGGTTTGGTAACAGAATGACGCATTTTAATCATTTAATAAATCATAAACCAAATGATTTATCAGTAAAAACACCATAACTAATTGGTAGGTCTAACTTTACTCGTTACTCGTGTGAACTATTATTGTCCTCTCTCCTCATGAGGGAGCGACATTTGAAAATATCTTAAAGATTTGTGGGTTTTTGGAAACAGAATGACAAAACACTAGGCAATATTTCTTAAACCTACAAAAGGCAAATTCTTTCTGCAAAACTAAATATAACTGCTGATGTTAGTTGGATACCACGTCCTTTCAATGTGGACATTTGTGTAATATTTGGTAGAGACATTGATCAATGAGATGTCAACCTATATTAGCCCAATCAAAATGTCAGCCAGAAGTTTGTTGAATTCCCAATGTGTTATCACTATGATTTCAACCATGTAAAAGCACAACCAAATTCCAATGGAAAAACAATGTCAGATTTTGGGTTTAGTTGTCATCCAAATGTCTATCACTGTGCGTTCAACCATTAAAAGCACAGCAAAGTTCCAATGGGAATACAATGTCAGATATGTTATCTATTTATACAACTGATGAATGTGTTATCAATGTGCTTCATCTAATAGCAGAACTAAATTGACAGTTTAATAATTTAGCACACACTCTTAGCCAGAGCAATTTACAGGAGATTGACCTGGATTGCAGTTGAGATTACAATAAAGTACAGGGTGCAAGTGATCAATGCCGTTCAAGATTCTGCACAGATTATTACAGCAATTGTGAAGATCTCCACAGACATATGATGACCTGTTCACGCTATCTTGAACATGCACACTTTATATGATTACATGAGAAGACATTTATAGTTACAGTAACCTCAAAATGTGGCCATAAATGTTTTACTAATTTTAATGTTTATTTTAATTTTAAAAAATGATTTCACCTTTATTGGACCGGGTAGGCCAGTTGAGAACAAGTTCACATTTACAAATGCGACCTGGCCAAGATAAAGCAAAGCAGTGCGACAAAAACAACAACACAGAGTTACACATGGGATAAACAAACATACAGTCAATAACACAATAGAAAAATCTATGTACAGTGTGTGCAAATGTAGTAAGATTAGGGAGGTAAGGCAATAAATAGGCCATAGAGGCGAAATAATTACAATTTAGCATTAACACTGGAGTGATAGATGTGCAGATGATGATGTGCATGTAGAGATACTGGGGTGCAAAAGAGCAAAAAATAAATAAACAACAATATGAGGATGAGGTAGTTGGGTGTGCTATTTACAGATGGGCTATGTATAGGTACAGTGATCGGTAAGCTGCTTTGACAGCTGATGCTTAAAGTTAGAGAGGGAGATATAAGTCTCTAGCTTCAGTGATTTTTGCAATTCGTTCCAGTCATTGGTAGCAGAGAACTGGAAGGAAAGGCAGCCAATGGAGGTGTTGGCTTTGGGGATGACCAGTGAAATATACCTGCTGGAGCGCATGCTACGGGTGGGTGTTGCTATGGTGACCAGTGAGCTGAGATAAGGTGGGGCTTTACCTAGCAGAGACTTATAGATGACCTGGAGCCAGTGGGTTTGGCGACGAAAATGTAGCGAGGGCCAGCCAACGAGAGCATACAGGTCGCAGTGATGGGTAGTATATGGGGCTTTGGTGACAAAACGGATGGCACTGTGATAGACTACATCCAATTTGCTGAGTAGAGTGTTGGAGTTTTTTTTGTAAATGACATCGCCGAAGTCAAGGATCGGTAGGATAGTCAGTTTTACGAGGGTATGTTTAGCAGCATGAGTGAAGGAGGCTGAGAATGTTACATTAGTTTGTAAGATAGCCTTAACTTTAGGCTATTTAGTGTATTACAAAAGTAATATTGACTTGTGTTTGGTTAACTACACAACCAATGATCTACATTTAAAGGAGATGTAGAATATCTACTGCTTGGATAGTTTCATCTGAGCCCCTGGCTTAACGTTAAGTTTTATTTTTGGTTTAGTTAGTTGGATACCACGTCCTTTCTCCTATAGAGTTCCATTTTTATGGAATGGTCTGCCTACCAATGTGAGAGACGCAGACTCAGTCTCAACCTTTAAGTCTTTACTGAAGACTTATCTCTTCAGTAGGTCCTATGATTAAGTATAGTCTGGCCCAGGAGTGTGAAGGTGAACGGAAAGGCTGGAGCAACGAACCGCCCTTGCTGTCTCTGCCTTGCCGGTTCCCCTCTTTCCACTGGGATTCTCTGCCTCTAACACTATTACAGGGGCTGAGTCACTGGCTTACTGGTGTTCTTCCGCGCGTCCATGGGAGGGGTGCGTCACTTGAGTGGGTTGAGTCACTGACGTGGTCTTCCTGTCTGGGTTGGCGCCCCCCCCTTGGGTTGTGCCATGGCGGAGATCGTTGTGGGCTATACTTGGCCTTGTCTTAGGACGGTAAGTTGGTGGTTGGAGACATCCCTCTAATGGTGTGGGGGCTGTGCTTTGGCAAAGTGGGTGCGGTTATATCCTGCCTGTTTGGCCCTGTCCGGGGGTATCATCGGATGGGGCCACAGTGTCTTCTGATCCCTCCTGTCTCAGCCTCCAGTATTTATGCTGCAGTAGTTTATGTGTCGGGGTGCTAGGGTCAGTCTGTTACATCTGGAGTATTTCTCTTGTCTTATCCGGTGTCCTGTGTGAATTTAAATATGCTCTCTCTAATTCTCTCTTTTTCTCTTTCTGTCTTTCTCTCGGAGGACCTGAGCCCTAGGACCATGCCTCAGGACTACCTGGCATGATGACTCCTTGCTGTCCCCAGTCCACCTGGCCGTGCTGCTGCTCCAGTTTCAACTGTTCTGCCTGCGGCTATGGAACCCTGACCTGTTCACCGGACGTGCTTGTTGCACCCTCGACAACTACTATGATTATTATTATTTGACCATGCTGGTCATTTATGAACATTTTAACATCTTGACCATGTTCTGTTATAATATCCACCCTGCACAGCCAGAAGAGGACTGGCCACCCCTCATAGCCTGGTTCCTCTCTAGGTTTCTTCCTAGGTTTTTGGCCTTTCTAGGGAGTTTTTCCTAGGGAGTTTTTCCTAGCCACCGTGCTTTTTTCACATGCATTGCTTGCTGTTTGGGGTTTTAGGTTGGGTTTCTGTACAGCACTTTGAGATATCAGCTGATGTACGAAGGGCTATATAAATAAATTTGATTTGATTTGATTTGATTCATCATTAACTTGAAGATTACATTTGAAATCAACCAAAGCTTGAAACCCTAGGCCCAAATGTATTGTCTATTGTTAGTTGAACCCTGGGTTGAATTGAAACAATAGCTGTTGATGACTTTGCAAATGCTTTATAGCATGGTTACATTTCATTTGCTCTATTAAACCTACCCTTTGGAATGATTTCGAATGCAACAGTGAATGTATTTAGTTATTAAGAGATCTCTCAATAATCATTCTCATGATAGCACATTGGTAGAAGCCAGTGACAAATATCAAAGCTAAGATTGCTTAAAGCTGTAGATTGATCAACTCTCCAGTAGGAGGTGCTGCCCAGCCTATAGTTTTTTTCTGATACTGGATATAACGCTGAAGATCTGACGTTGTTTCAAAGGTAGAAATTCAACATACTTTATACAAGGTTTGTCTATGTTGAAAATTCGCTCATATGATGACATAATCCTGTGGTTGAAATTACACCCTCAAAACAACAGTTGATTTATTTTTATCAAATATATTTTACAGGTAGATTCAACATCACAAAATGTTGACAAATTACATTGAAACAACATTGATTCAACCAGTTTGTGCTAAGTGGGAGGGGTCTTCACTTCAACATTATTGTGTTTTGAATGTATTTCTAATACATTTTAAGACTTTTTTTCATCTGTTTGACCAGAAATCAAAGCCTTTACTTATTCCATGTTTTTATGATGGAAAATGGTTAAAAAATGTATATATGCCTTAAACCCCCTAAGGTCGACATCTGCTCCCCCGCGGAAATCGAATTTGCAAAATAACAAAATCTCCATAAAAATATGTCAGTTGAAGCTAGTGATATCAGCTTTTTGCATCGGATGCTCTCAATCCACCGCATCTGCCTATGTTGAACTTCCGCATTTGCAATAAAAGGTGACAGAGCTAGAGCAGTGTTAGAGCATGAGACATCCCGAAAATCCAGTCAAAAGTTTGGACACACCTACTCCTTCAAGAATTTTTCTATATTTTTACTATTTTCTGCATTGTAGAATAATAGTGAAGACATAAAAAATAACACATATGGAATCACTTAGTAACCAAAAAAAGTGTTAAACAAATCAAGGACAGCTTTGCATACTCTTGGCATTCTCTCAACCAGCTTCACCTGGAATGCTTTTCCAACCGTCTTGAAGGAGATCCCACATATGCTGAGCACTTGTTGATTGCTTTTCCTTCACTCTGCGGTCCAACTCATCCCAAACCATCTCAATTGGGTTGAGATCGGATGATTGTGGAGGCCAGGTCATCTGATGCAGCACTCCATCGCTCTCATTCTTGGTCAAATAGCCCTTAAACAGCTTGGAGGTCTGTTGGGTCATTGTCCTGTTGAAAAACAAATGATAGTCCCGCTAAGAGCAAACCAGATGGGATGGAGTATCGCTGCAGAATACTGTGGTAGCCATGCTGGTTAAGTGTGCCTTGAATTCTAAATAAATAATTGACAGTGTCACCAGCAAAGCACCCCCACACCATCACACCTCCTCCATGCTTCACGGTGGGAACTACACATGCGGAGATCATCCGTTCACCTACTCTGCGTCTCACAAAGACACGGCGGTTGGAACCAAAAATCTCAAATTTGGACTCATCAGACCAAAGGACAGATTTCCACCGGTCTAATGTCCATTGCTCGTGTTTCTTGGCCTAAGTCTCTTCTTCTTATTGGTGTCCTTTAGTAGTGGTTTCTTTGCAGCAATTCAACCATGAAGGACTGATTCACGCAGTCTCCTCTGAACAGTTGATGTTGAGATGTGTCTGTTACTTGAATTCTGTGAAGCATTTATTTGGGCTGCAATTTCTGAGTCTGGTAACTCTAATGAACTTATCCTCTGCAGCAAAGGTAACGCTGGATCTTCCTTTCCAGTGGCGGTCCACATGAGAGACAGTTTAATCATAGCGCTTGATGGTTTTTGCGACTGCACTTGAAGAAACTTTGAAGGTTCTTGACATTTTCTGGATTGACTGACCTTCATGGAGTGTCGTTTCTCTTTGCTTATTTGAGCTGTTCTTGCCATAATATGGACTTGGTCTTTTACAAAAAGCAGCCAACAAGTGCTCAGCATATGTGGGACCTCCTTCGAGACTGTTGGAAAAGCATTCCAGGTGAAGCTGGTTAAGAGAATGCCTTGAGTGTGCAAAGCTGTCATCAAGGCAAAGGTTGGCGACTTTGAAGAATCGCAAATATAAAATGTATTTTGATTTGTTTAACACTTTTTTGGTTACTACATGATTCCATGTGTTATTTCATCATTTTGATGTCTTCACTATTATTCTACAATGTACTGTAGACAATAGTAAAAATAAAGAAAAACCCTTGAATGAGTAGGTGTGTCCAAAGTTTTGACTGTTACTGTATATGGAGAATGTTTAATGCCAAAATTATGTGGTTAAATACATGGAGAAAAAAATAGATACATGTTTCCTAATCTTTCTTATATCTCTCAGATATAGGAGAGACACTTCAGAACAAACTTTATTTAGATCTTTGTGGGGGACTATCTGTTGTTCCATGTAATGAATCTGTTATTCGATGTGTTTGTATGGGCTAATAGCATTAAGGCCAAAACATTTTTTTCATCAAATAGTTTAAAAAATATATATTTTGGGGGTTCTTCAAGGGGTCTTGAATTTGAAAATAAAATAGCTAAATGATCCTTGGTAAGACCTTCTTAAAACAATTCCATATAGCTTAGACAGGGCTTAGAATCTGATTGGTATTAATAAAGCATAAAAAGATAGACTCTTAGCATTCATTTGACACCAAATTTGATGTACTCCTATGGACTTCACCTGTTAGTGCTCATGGGGCTTTTTGCATGGAAATGCCTGGGCTTATTCCCAGCAAAGGTACACATCTCAGAAAGGACCCCATATGCCCATATGCCTTTTATGTGGTGATCACATTTATACACTGCTCAAAAACATAAAGGGAACACTTAAACAACACAATGTAACTCCAAGTCAATCACACTTCTGTGAAATCAAACTGTCCACTTAGGAAGCAACACTGATTGACAAAACATTTCACATGCTGTTGTGCAAATGGAATAGACAACAGGTGGAAATTATAGGCAATTAGCAAGACACCCCCAATAAAGGAGTGGTTCTGCAGGTGGGGACCACAGACCACTTCTCAGTTCCTATGCTTCCTGGCTGATGTTTTGGTCACTTTTGAATGCTGGCGGTGCTTTCACTCTAGTGGTAGCATGAGACGGAGTCTACAACCCACACAAGTGGCTCAGGTAGTGCAGCTCATCCAGGATGGCACATCAATGCGAGCTGTGGCAAGAAGGTTTGCTGTGTCTGTCAGCGTAGTGTCCAGAGCATGGAGGCGCTACCAGGAGACAGGCCAGTACATCAGGAGATGTGGAGGAGGCCGTAAGAGGGCAACAACCCAGCAGCAGGACCGCTACCTCTGCCTTTGTGCAAGGAGGAGCAGGAGAAGCACTGCCAGAGCCCTGCAAAATGACCTTCAGCAGGCCACAAATGTGCATGTGTCTGCTCAAACGGTCAGAAACAGACTCCATGAGGGTGGTATGAGGGCCCGACGTCCACAGGTGGGGGTTGTGCTTACAGCCCAACACCGTGCAGGACGTTTGGCATTTGCCAGAGAACACCAAGATTGGCAAATTCGCCACTGGCGCCCTGTGCTCTTCACAGATGAAAGCAGGTTCACACTGAGCACATGACAGACGTGACAGAGTCTGGAGACGCCGTGGAGAACGTTCTGCTGCCTGCAACATCCTCCAGCATGACCGGTTTGGCGGTGGGTCAGTCATGGTGTGGGGTGGCATTTCTTTGGGGGGCCGCACAGCCCTCCATGTGCATCGCCAGAGGTAGCCTGACTGCCATTAGGTACCGAGATGAGATCCTCAGACCCCTTGTGAGACCATATGCTGGTGCGGTTGGCCCTGGGTTCCTCCTAATGCAAGACAATGCTAGACCTCATGTGGCTGGAGTGTGTCAGCAGTTCCTGCAAGAGGAAGGCATTGATGCTATGGACTGGCCCGCCCGTTCCCCAGACCTGAATCCAATTGAGCACATCTGGAACATCATGTCTCGCTCCATCCACCAACGCCACGTTGCACCACAGACTGTCCAGGAGTTGGCGGATGCTTTAGTCCAGGTCTGGGAGGAGATCCCTCAGGAGACCATCCGCCACCTCATCAGGAGCATGCCCAGGCGTTGTAGGGAGGTCATACAGGCACGTGGAGGCCACACACACTACTGAGCCTCATTTTGACTTGTTTTAAGGACATTACATCAAAGTTGGATCAGCCTGTAGTGTGGTTTTCCACTTTAATTTTCAGTGTGACTCCAAATCCAGACCTCCATGGGTTGATAAATTGGATTTCCATTGATTATTTTTGTGTGATTTTGTTGTCAGCACATTCAACTATGTAAAGAAAAAAGTATTTAATAAGATTATTTCTTTCATTCAGATCTAGGATGTGTTGTTTAAGTGTTCCCTTTATTTTTTTGAGCAGTATATTTGCACCAAATCAACTTTAGGCTCTCACCAGGTCCCGGTTAGATAAAAGCTCCCAATGATTCAGTCTTGGATGTGTATTCCCAATGACCAGTCAATTGTGTGATTCATTCTTTTAATGAGAGTGAATGTAGTTTGGATGTACAATAGGTTTTTATGTGAGATAATTATGCTTGGTAAATGCCAGCTACTCCCTCAATCCCATATAAATCCCATCCATATAAATCCCATATGAATCCCATATAAATCCCATATGAATCCCATATGAATCCCATATAAATTGGGACACACACACACACATTTCAAAACAGAACATATTCTTGAGCAACACAAAAATAGCTCTACCTCAACATTATCACAACATACAGTGCTGTGCAACCAGAGAGGTCTGATCGCCACAGTAGCTAGTCTGTGGTTGACTAGCCTAGACAGATCATTACAGTGGCTGATGGTCTATTCTAGCCCCATCATTTTTGTCTCTCTGGCACAACACATGTATGTTTGTACATGTACACAGAGACAGTTAAATATGCACGTACACACACGCACACACACACACACACACACACATTAGGACACAATCTAACAGTTGTGCTCATTAGTAGAGTAGAAGAGTATAATAGAACTGAAGAGATGTGTTGTTAAATGGCCTTACTCTGCTTGGTGGTATACACCCAGCCAGGACTACAATATACATTTATATATTTTTAACATTCGTCAGTAACTCCACAACTAATCTTCCAGCACCATCAGAAATGCTTGGAGGATCAAATGACGAGTGACAAGGGACTCAGCCAGTCAGTCACCGCCTGACCTGACCACGCATGTCTCTCCCTTGTGACCAAAATAAGTCCTTACATTAGGCCTACTTACACTGGTTGATCTGCTCTGAGAGTCAAATCTGAACCCGGTCTAAAGTGTATAAGAGAGATTTATTTTGCGTAGGTAATCTATCTTCAATCTGTTGACTACATTAGTTGACTACGTGTGCGTAATGGCGCGAGGGCAAACCCGTTTGGACCTGTATGGCCTAGCCTATGTTTTTATTTATTTGCATGTTACTGTTCTATATGGATGGGCTTTAGAGAGTGATGTGAAGGGTTAACAATTTCAAAACAGATGAAACAAACATGTTTCGTGTCGGACGTCATCATGCAATGGGCGTGATGTAGCCGTTAAAGGTCTGTTGCTGAGTTACTATGAAAATAAACTCACCCCAGAAAGCTCTGATCAAATAGTACTAATCAACATCTATTTGTTTCAGCGTATAGAATATCATTTCATAACTAGAATGGTGATTTTTTTTATCTCTCGTCTATGTCGGTTTATTTGTGTGGGTTATTTTATTTACCACTCTATGGTATGTGTCCTTGCCTTAGCTGGCAATCTGGGTTTCAAAAAATCTGTCATCATTCCAAAGCGCCGCGTCTTCATGGAACGACAGACACGAGCGCAATAATGCCAAAGGGGGGGTGTGCGTATGGCAAGCAGAGAGCGGAGCAGAGAGAGAGAGATTTAGAGCGAGAGGCAGATGCCTTTCCCCACTCCAGGAGAGAATACCGCAGCAATGGATAAATAATAACGACGTAGTAAAACTCATTGACAGCTTGATAAGACCTCATTTCTGACTTCCGCTAAAGACACGAAATAGCCTGACGCGTGCATGTAGGAATATCCAGGTAATATCCAGGTCTCAAATCGCGTAAACGCGAGCCGCATAATAATCGTTTTCATAATGCGGGCGTGAGTAACATACAGTGAACGGAGGGAGAAATAAGGGAGGTTAGCGGAGGGCCAGTGGTAATCGGCTCACCACTATACGAGCTATAGTCCTCTCCGCCAGACCAAAAGCGGGCGAGAGCGGGCCGAGACAGCAGTATGTCGAACCGAAAACATCGGGACAGCCAAGAGATATGCGCCCGCAAGGTCCGGGAGCTGGCCCAGGCTGGAGTAAACAAACACTGCTTCGAGTGCAGTCAACCCGGGGTGACTTACATCGATATCACCGTGGGCTGCTTCGTGTGCACGTCGTGCTCTGGAATGCTGTAAGTAGGTGGATACACAAGGGACATATATATTTGGATAGCTTCTATAACATGCATATTGCGCACATGAGGCTATTATATATGTCTATAAATAAAATAAGCCCTTTGCATGCAAATTATTAACCAATAATAATGTCCAGTATGCTGCATCTGCAGAGCATCTTTGAAGATGCTGTTATATTTGAGCATTGAGAAGGAACTGAAACGTGAAACTGTAGCTTAACGTGGCCTATGTGCCCTGTATTCATTTACGAGGTCCCCCTTGGGGTGTTAACTTCCTATGGCTACAGTTAATTGGACTACTACTACTTTAACATTTTCAGGCGTGCCCGTTTATCGCGCCGTGTTACGTTTCCTTTCGTCGTGGCCCAGGTTTGGTGTCTCTTTCTGGTTCATGTAACATTCTGCATGCAGACCGTTGCCAGCTCAGGTCCTCAACACATTATAGGCTATGGCTGTAGCATGTCGTAAGGTTCAGTAATTTGCAGTGGCCAGATTTCAGCACAGGCTTAGAGTCTTGTCACGAGCACAGCATAATAGCCTAAACTTTAAACCCTTTGCGCACTGAATGAGCAAACTATTATGTCATGTTTTGTATGCCTAACCTTCTCTACACTGGATACATTTGCAATATGACAATTTTCACATTCTCTCACAGTCACCTGTCATGGCATCCATTTTTTGAACACTTTAAATCCCCCTTACATCCCATTACTCTTCAATTCTCCATCATGAGTGTTCCTCTTCGGTGATTTATGCGATTATAGGCAGAACAAATGTGGAGTGCCCACTTTTACACATCTTCCATCTCTCTTTTATTGTTTTTTTCTTTTCTTTTTTCCAATCTCTCTGCCTCAGGAGAGGACTCAACCCTCCCCACAGAGTCAAGTCTATCTCCATGACAACCTTCTCCCAACAGGAAGTGGAGTTTCTGCAAAACCATGGCAACGAGGTGAGTGACAAACGGGCCGCATCCATTATTGACAGTCAGGTGGGCTCGTGGGCGGGACCTAACAGTATTCCACCTATATTTCACCTTCCTCATTACAATTCTGGGGATAATGTTCAGTGCTCGGCTGGATACTTCAATATTTTAACGTCAGGAAAAGGTGAACAAAACACAATCGTGATGCATACTTGGACTCGTAACGTTCAGTATTCTATACATTTTTGATGTTCCGGGATAAATAGAGCAAGAATAGATTATATACCATAGGTATTATAAATAGATATCAGAAATGATATATGTATATCCTTTTACCGAGGCCACCAGGAGAGGGATTGAGGCGACATGAGGTAGATTTATCCATCTCTCAGAATAGTTTTTTTTTAATGTGAACTAGACAACATGTTTTTTTTCTAATGTGAACTAGACTATTAGATCCTAACCCTCACCTCCCTAGACCAGTCTGTTGTAGAATCTCCTCTGTTTTCTTCTCCATCTTTGTGAGATAAAAGGGGAAGTTTGATGCCTCCCTCCTGTATCAGTCTGACCAGACCGTGGCACTGTTTTGGTGGTTACAGACTGTTTCAGGAGGAATGCAGCTGCTCTGCCCAATTTGTGCAGTGAACGGAACGCAACATCACAGTGACACCCAAACCACCTCGTGTGTGTGTGTGTGTGTGTCTAATTCATTGCTTACAGTTATGCCCAATAATTGAATTTTAAACTTAGTTTGTGTGTGCATGTGTGAGTGTATGCACGAGTGTCTGATTCATTGCTCTAACGCGGATATCAGGTAGAAAATTCAGGATATTTCAGTCAGATTTAGTCATGATTAATCAATGTGTTGATCTTGGTGATTCATTTTCATGTCAGTGAGATGCAGTACTGTGGCTCGAAAGCATGTAATTAATGTGTGGGGAGGCATGTGTATTGTTTATGTTCGGGGGTGTGTGTGTGTGTGTGTGTGTGTGTGTGTGTGTGTGTGTGTGTGTGTGTGTGTGTGTGTGTGTGTGTGTGTGTGTGTGTGTGTGTGTGTGTGTGTGTGTGTGTGTGTGTGTGTGTGTGTGTGTAGGTGGGGAGGAGGACCTGGCTGTGTGCCTTTGATCCAAAGACAGAAGGTTGTTTCGACACGAGGGACTCCCAGAAACTGAAAGAGTTCCTCCAGGACAAATACGAGAAGAAGAAATGGTGTGGAAATCAATAAAGATATCATCATATATTCAGAAAGATATCCATATGTCAGATGTACCACCTACTTTGAACTCATCTGATCAAAGCTCCATAGTAACTAAGTTGTAATTGAACATTGACTGGAATGTGTGGAGTTTTTAGGACGGTGCATTTACTTACTGTGAGAAAAGTTTTCTTTTTTTGTTTAGTTTAGTTTCATTGAGATAGAATCTCTTCCTCAAATGTAATCACAGAAACATGTCATTATTTCCAGGCATTTTTCAAAGAACAAGAACAGGAGGGAGGTAGAGGGGCCCTGGAGCCCGCCTGGGGTACAGGCCTTACCCATCTCTCACGGCCCCACACCCTCCCAGGCCCACGCCATGCCCCCCTCGGCCAGACTGTTACGCACACTGGTGAGATACATAACACCTCCGAGAGATTGAGGAAATGAGAGAGAGAGTAAGAGCTGTATTTTCTGTCAGTGAAGCTGTATTGAATTGAATTAAATCCGAGAAAGTGAAGAAAGAGAGAGAGCGTGAGAAAGAGAAGTGGAGGGAGAGGGATAGAGCGAGAGCAAGAGGAAAAGAGATAGGCAGAGAGAGGTGTTACTGTGGACAGGAGTAATAGAGGTAGAGAGAGGTGAATACTGTGCCCGAATACTGTAGCAGAGGTCCTACGTCACAGAGAGAACCCACTCCAGGTCGTCTCCACATCAAAGATAAAGGGATTAATAATAGATGAAGGGTTATATGAGGATATGTAACACAGAGGGGAAATACACTCACCCACTGTGTGGTGACTGTCTTGTTCCCTCCCTGTCTAGCCTCTCCTCCAGTCCCAGCTCTCGTCCTGGGGGGACAGAGTCCCCGCTATCTCCCCCGCGGACATGAGGGCTGACGTGTTCACTGCCCGTGCTCCCTCGCGCTCCCAGAGCTTCAGAGACCCCCCTATGAAAGGTAGAACTGTTCACCATCTTTTTTTGGTACTATGGATAATGGCACCTGAGGCAACATTATTTGACCCTGTTTTTTCTTTCTCTTTCCACTTCTCTCTATTGTTATGTCTGTTTCTCTATCCTTCTCACTCTCTCTCTGTTATTCTCCTTGTCTCCTCTCTGTCTCTGTCCTCTCTTTCCTTGTCTCATCTCTCTCTCTCTCTCTCTCTCTCTCTCTCTCTCTCTCTCTCTCTCTCTCTCAGACTCTCTACTGAGTGGTATAGAAAGACAACGTCCAGGCTCTCTTTCCTCGGCGATGGGAACTCATAGCCATGCCCCCTCCTTCCCTGCCCTCCCTCGACCCTCAGGTACAGACCACACTGACCTCTTGTCTGATTGGATGTCTTATGAAATGTACTTCCTGGTGTCTTCTTCTACCTACATATCTCTCATTTTCTTCCCCATCTCTGGTCCCTCTTTTTCTTTCTCTTTTTCCTTCTCTCTCTTCACGTTTGCTTCCTTAGCCAGTAGCACTTTCAAAAACAACTTCACTTTAGGTAAGGCACTAACCTGTACAGTATTTGAAAGTGTGCTGAATGGTTATTCCGAGGAATAGAATAGAAACGAAAATAATAGAATAGAATAGATTTGGGGGTTGTGCATACTGCATAATTCCCTGTAAAACAGTAGTGATGTGTTCCCCTGCTAAGTGACTGTAAATTCCAATTGATCAGTCAGTTTCTTCCTTCGAAGTCCCCGATCTCAAGCCTGGCCAGGTCAAGGAGAGACACACTGTACCCTGAGAGAGAGAGAGAGAGAGAGTGGAAAATAACACATTTAAAACTATTTTTAGAGAGTAGCCAATGCTCCTTTCAACGGGGGCCCAATGGTATTCCACCATGCTGCGGTGCAGTAGTGTAGTGAGCTATATGGGTCACAGTTCTAATCATGCACATTAACATTCCAAATAAGTATGCTATGAAGAAGTGTATGATAAAGTAGGCTATGATTCAGCCCAAATCCTGCTGGCTGCTAATACATGTAGCATGCTAAATGTTTATGCAAAGCTAGTATTGCCCCAATAAGGAATTCTGAGGTTATATTTGCCATATTGGACTGTTGAGGCTATTGCCTGGTCAGGTCACATGGACAGAAAACAAATACATGGGCTGTCTCTGAAATGGCACTCTATTACCTATATAGTTCAGTACTTTGCAGGTCCTGGTCAAATGTAGTACACTATATAGGGAATAGGGTGCCATTTCGGACTCACCCCCAGCCTTCCTTATATCGGCCATCTTTTTGTTGGCTCTCCCAGGTCGTACAGTGGCCTCCTCGGGGGGCTCAGCCCCCTTCAGGGCCTTCCCTAAGTCTCTGAGTGTGGACTTTGGAGGGCTCAGCCAACAGCACAGTCGCAGTGCCGTCAGCGTCGCCCCCCCAGCCCCCGGCCCCAACACACACACAAACCACCAGGACCGCTACGCTGCCCTGTCCCAGCTGAACAGTGTATTCCCTGACACATCACCCGGACCTGGGACTGGAGCTGGACCAGGACTTACAGGTAAGGGTACAAGGAGTGAGGGGGGATGGAAGTGTGTGTGTGTGTGTGTGTGTGTGTGTGTGTGTGTGTGTGTGTGTGTGTGTGTGTGTGTGTGTGTGTGTGTGTGTGTGTGTGTGTGTGTGTGTGTGTGTGTGTGTGTGTGTGTGTGAGTGCGCGCACGCGTGTGTGTGTGTGTGTGTGCATGTGAGAGAGAGAGAGAGAGAGAGAGAGGGGGAGAGAGAGAGGGAGAGAGAGGGAGAGAGAGAGGGAGAGAGAGAGGGAGAGGGAGAGAGAGAGGGAGAGCGAGAGGGAGAGCGATAAAAGGTTGTTGACAGCTACATTGCACAACGTTCTTAGTCTAAATGCCAAAGTTTATTATTCCCATTGTGCTTTCAGCTCTGAATGCTACACCGTTGGGTTGGAAACTTTGGAAATATGTTCCAGTTTTGATTTAGCAATGCTACTAAATGCTAACATAACTAATGCTAATATAAATGTGCAGGAACAATGCTTTGGGCATGTTTAAACATATATTATAGTTTTATTCCCATGATTCAATACATACTACTTCTCCCCCAGGCAATCATATAGGTATTGTTTTCCTCTGTCATAGTTTAATTTGATTAATATAGCGTTGAACTCTAGAGCAGTTTTTTTTTACACTTTTACACTCAATACAGTTACACCTTGACGACTCAAGCTCTCAGAGTGGAAACTTTGCATCCTATGTCTAAGTGATTTAAAGTACTCTTAACAGCTAATTACACTTGATCTCTCAAATTAAGCTCCAGCTAAAGCCCTGTGCTTATGGTCTGTCTATTATTTTTATGTCTGTTGTTAGCACCCCCCGGTGGACTACGCCAGTATAACACGCACTTTGGGAAGCGCCTGTCCTCCAGTTCTACTCCTGCCAGGTAATGAATGCAATGTCAAGCAAATACACTTAACGTTCATATTAAGTTAACTGACTATGTGGCAACTCTGTGCACGTGCATTGCAAATGCACCGGTCCCAATACAAAAATATTGTTTTATTAGCTCAGGATATCTGCACGCCCTTGGTTTAGTAATTCATGACAGTCCTACACCAGAGCTGGAGACAACAAAATTGATTGTTTTAGTTTTTTAATGTTCATACATTTAGGAATACAGTAATACAATAATTCATACCCTTTGACTTAATCCACATTTTGTTACAGCCTGAATTTAAAATTGATAAAATATATATGTTTTCTCACCCATCTACACACAATACGCCACAATGAAAACTTTTTTTTGCACATTTTTGCAAATGTATTGAAAAGGAAATAGAGAAAAATCTCATTTACATAAGTATTCATCACCCCTGAGTCAATAAATGTTTGGCAGTGATTACAGCTGTGAGTCTTTCTAGATAAGACTTTAAGAGCTTTGCACACCTGGATTGTACAATATTTGCACATTATTCTTTTTTAAATTCTTCAAGCTCTGTCAAGTTGGTTGTTGATCATTGCGAGACAGCCATTTTCAAGTCTTGCCATAGATTTTCAAGCCAGTTTAAGTCAAAACTGTAACAAACTCCGTAACTGTTTTAAAGTCACCATTGGCCTCGTGGTGAAATCCCTGAGCGGTTTCCTTCCTCTCCAACATCTGAGTTAGGAAGTACTCCTGTATCTTTGTGTTGACTGGGTGTATTGATGCACCATCTGAAGTATAATTAATAACTTCAACGTGCTCAAAGTGATATTCAGTGTCTGCTTCTGTGCAAGGCATTGGATAACCTTGAATACTTATTGACTCAAGGCGTTTCAGCTTTTCATTTGGAATTAATTTGTAAAAATGTCTAAAAACATAATTCCACTTTGACATTATGGGGTATTGTGTACAGACCAGTGATACAACATCTCAATTTAATCCATTTCAAATTCAGGCTGTAACACAGACAACATTTTGAAAAAGTCAAGGGATGTGAATACTTTCTGAAGGCACTGTATATAGTTGGTCCTCCCTCATCCTCACCTTCCTTCCTTCCTTCCTTCCTCTCTTCTTTTCCTTCTTTCCTCAGCTCTCCAGGCATGGATGCCGTGACGGGATCCCAAACATTTGCAAGTAGGCAGTGTTACAAAAATATGAATTAATTATGCGGGCGTATATTTTTCATGAAAGATTTTCAAAGACATGACCAAATCCCTTAACCTCTTTGTCTCTCTCTTTCTCTCTTTGTCTCTCCCCCTCTTTCTCTCTGTCTCTCTACCGCCATGCCTCAGATTTCCCCAACCCGTTCAGCTCCCGTTCCAGCTCTCAGCAGCAGCAGCCTGCCCTCTCTCCCAGTAACCCCTTCCACAGCTCCACCTCCGGAGGTAAGTTTCCCACAGGGCTAGTGCAATCCAGCGTCCTTGGGACGTCTCTACCCTAAACCTTAACCTTAACCCTAACCCTAGTCTTAACCATACCCTAACCCTAATCTTAACCATAACCCTTACCTAACCCCAACAATTACCTTAACCTTTTTACATTTTAACTTCAATTGGGTAACATCAGAGTTGGGACGTCCCAAGGGGAAAAGTTCAAGAATGTTCCAGTAACAGTTTACATTAAGGTACTCTTTAAAGCGTTCAACTGTATATAAGTGGTTTATAGACAGTGTTCATGAGTTAATACTGTAGTTTAGAAATCATTAACAAGCTGTTATAATGGAGAATTGAGAATAAAGTCTGATCCATATACAAGGCCCCTGGATTCGTGGTGTATTGGAGGACACAAGATGACACCCCAGTGTTGTGTTTCTTCCAGGTGACTCCAGTGGTTTTGTCACCTCTCCCACCTCAGTGTTTCCTCCGTCTGCCACCTTCCCAGCTCCCACTACCCAGAATGCATTTCCTCACGAGCATGCCAACAAACAGGAGACCAACGGCAAGTAGAAGTCAACAATCGTTCTATTCTATTATTCTAAGCTCTGCTCTTTCCTATTCTATTCTGCCAACAGAATGGCGAGAATGTTCTCCAACGACGCAGTACAGGACCACACGAAAATAGCACTTGCCGTTTTGCGTTCTGTTTATACAAAGTACAGTACATGCTTTGCCAAGAAACACAAAAGTTAGTCAGTGCTGTGGTGTTTGATGGCTGTGCTACCACAGCAGCAGGCCATCACCCCACAGCTAATGATGATTACCAGCATCTTACCTCCCCCGCTTACATAACACCAACTCAGTCCCTAAATATAGAGTTACAACCCAGAAATGTTGAATTAGTGAAATTGCCATGGTCTGTGGGGCGTTGCCCATTCTAGTAATTATATTTCTTTGTTTACACCCCCTTTCATGTTGGGTGCAGGTTGATTTCAATGTGTGTTGAATGGCAATTCCCATGTGGTTCTATATTTGTCAGACTAGTATAGTATTTGAAGTATTAGTATTTGTTCTTAATGTATCTCTGGCTTTGGGGGTGTTGTTGTGTTTGTAGGTTTTGCCTCTTTCCCTGCGCCGGACTCTCAGCCCAAAGTTCCTTGTCCAATGTCAGTGAACCCATTCACTGTGAGTACCACACTACAGCAACACAACCACAATGAGCATTGAGTGCACTTCAATAGATTGCGCAGTGTTTGCTGGGGATTTGGATGGGAGCTGCTTAATTATTATGCTAAAGCTTAATTCAACAGGAATTAATGGTTCATTGGTGTTTGAGGGCTTTCCTGACGCAGTACATTTACAGTAGAAGCTCTCCCTCACCATCTCCTTCGCTCTCTCACTCTCCCTCCACCTCTTTCCCTCCTTCACTCCCTCCCTCTCTCAGGGGAATGTTTACCCGAGTAGAGGAATGTCGCGAAACCCTTTCATCTGATACCGGCGCCCCTGGCTACAACCGACATGGAGGGGTGGACTGAAGACCGGTGAACTTGAAGAGCTGCTGCCATTTCAATGCCCCATCAAAGAGAGAGAGAGAGGGGAAACATTCATGCAGGCCCCTCTCCCCTCTACGTGTGTGTGTGTCCGTGCGCGTGTGGAGTATCTGTACTGTAACGTTTATCCATGGAAAGAATGTGTGCATGTGCGTGCCGGTGTGTTTGAGTGAGTGTGTGTGTGTGTGTGTGTGTGTGTGTGTGTGTGTGTGTGTGTGTGTGTGTGTGTGTGTGTGTGTGTGTGTGTGTGTGTGTGTGTGTGTGTGTGTGTGTGTGTGTGTGTGTGTGTGTGTGTACCATATACCAAGGGTGTTTAATATGGCAATAGAATCCACCTCAGGGATCTGTGCGTGTCATTACCAAGACACACACACACACACTTACACACTTAGCTGGGTGTACACTACACGATTTTGGCCCCGATTTAGCTGCCCCAGACAAGATCCAACGACAAAATGTCATTGCCTACTCGTTTAATGTGAGCGGGTCAGAGATGCAATCTGAGGGCTACCGATCCCGTCCTTGAGCAGTCCCAGAAGTCCCGATATTTTCAAACGTTTGATTTTGTCGGCACAAAATCCGCAATGCTCTCGGAAGTGTGAGATGTGCATCGACAAGTTCTGAGAACGGTGGTCAGCAAGAGCCAATGAGAGCTCGCCAGAGAAGAAGCCAGTGAGATGATGTCGTTGTTTCGCATCACCCAGAATGTGTGGACTCTCCAGCAGGAGCCATGACTACTAGTAGTATATGTTCGTACTTGCCTTTAACCAAAGCCAAAGTGTCAAATCGTTACACAGCTCTGAAGTTCACAAGCAATGTTATTCCATCCAAAATGTTGGCTAGATATTTCAACTCTTATTGGCATGCGTGAATGTCTGACTGAAAACGTTTATGAGGCTGCTTTTGAGCCACAGCTCGTTCTAGTGACATTAACAATCCAATCACATCATCACGTCAGTGTTTTGACGAGACAGCATGGTGGTACCGAGAATCCTCACGACCAAGTGAAGAACCTTGGCGTGTGTGACATCCATTTGTGCCAGATCGTTTAGTGTGGTGCACCACTACGTTAGCAAGACAAAAAAAAAAAAAAAAAACGACAGGAAAGAAGGTTGTTTAATGTGAGAGGCTCGGCAATGTTCGGATTTTAAAGTTGTGTAGTGTGCACCCGACATTAGCTGTTTCTCCCATGTACTGCTTCTGTGCAACAGCAGCCCCATCAGCACGTCAAATCATCATATTTTGCTTACTTTTTGGATACACCTCTGAAAAGGGCATTCAAAAACTCCCCAAAGCTAGCCAGTCCAGTCTGTCAGTGTGTATCAAGTTACAGAATGGAGACATCCCTCTTCAAGGCTTTCAGAGCTGAACAATATGACAAGCGCAAACAATTATGACAAGCAAGCATTTCTTTTTTCTTAGTGACGGTTATGCCAGCCTTAACACAACGTCCTCTTAATGCATGTAGATTGGAGAACATTCAGACAAGCCTGTCTTTCCCCCCCCCATGTGCTGTGTGCGTACCAGAGGAGGCTGGTGAGAGGAGCTATAGAAGGACTGACTCATTGTAATGGCTGGATTGGAATCAATGGAACCGAGTCAAACGTGAGGTTTCTGTCACAATGAGTTTCCCCTGTTGTGTACGTATGTGGAAAACACGTTTCTATTGTTTTTTTTTTATGTTTGTTGTTTTTTGTAAATCATTTGTGTTTCAGTCTCAGGCTGCATGCGCTGGGAGGGCTGCAAGAGGAGATGCTATTGAATGTAAAAGCTATTTTCAAAACAATAACAGTGTGTTTCATCTCTCCCTGTAATGGACCAAATGTTTCTTGTTCTTTTGGGTGACAACATGGAGGTGAAATTCATTTTCTTTCTTTCTCTTTTTTTCAAGAGTTCCATTGACGAAGTATTTGTAATGAAAAGTGTCCATGTTCATAAATTCAAATAATATTGGTTGCTTCTTTAAACAGTGCCTGGTTCTTTATTCGTTGTGTGTCTGTCTCTCTCTCAATTTTTCAATTCAATTCAATTTGCTTTATTGGCATGACTTAACAATGTACATATTGCCAAAGCTTACTTTGGAGATTAAGTGATACATTTACAATATGAACATAATTAATAATAATAATCAATATTGTCAACGGGACAACAGTAACAACAATAACAAAGGGTAAAAATAACCGTACATTGAACAATAACAATAAGCATAGAGGACACAGGTTGGTTGGTCTGTCAGACACAGTCCATCATTTTATGGCAGGCAGCAATGTAGTGCGCTGCCAACCCACAGCTCTCTGCATCCTCCCCCAACAGGACGGGTAGCCTATCCTCATCAGAGAGTCATTTGAAACCTCGAATAAGGGTTTCAAATTTGGGGAAATGACACTCTCTAATTGTTTTATAGTTTTTACATTTTATCAGGAAATGCAGCTCTGTCTCGGGTTCTGCGGAGGTGCAGTGGTTGCACAGCCTTTCCTGTCTACAGTAACCATGGTCAAATAGTTAGCCACGGTGTAGTCGATTTAGGGCCAGATAGCACTGCATTTTGTTTTGTGCTTGTGTTTCCCAATAGGTAATGTAGTTTTGTTTTGACTGTGTTGTAATTTGTTCTATTCTAATTGATTGGATGTTCTGGTCCTGAGGCTTCAGTGTGTTAGTAAAACAGGTTTGTGAATTCAGCCCCAGGACAGAAAGATGAATGAGGGGACTCTTCTTTGCTTAGCTCTTGGCATTGCAGGGCTTGGTAATGATTTGAGAGGGGGTCACTGTATTTTAGATGTTTCCAAAACTAAATTGCTATTTTTTTGTTGGTATTATTATTAGTGGATATTGGCTTAATTCTGCCCTGCATGCATTGTTTGTAGTTTTCCTCTGGACATGTAGGAGAATCTTACAGAACTCTGCATGCAGGGTTTCAATGGGGTGTTTGTCCTATTGGGTGAAATCTTGTTTTGCATGTGGACTCCATACCTCGTTGCCATAAAGTTCAATTGGTTCAATGACACATTCAATTCGTTTTAGCCAAATTTTAATAGGTATTTCAATTTGAATTTGTTTTTTAATGGCTTAGAATGCCCTGTGTGCTTTCTCTCTCAGTTCATTCACTGCATCATTAAGATGTACAGTTGAGCTTATTTTTAAACGTAAGTAATTGTAGTGTGTGCAGTACTCTATATATTTTGTACCAACTGAGAACTTTGGTTTAACTCCCTGAGATCTGGATCTTCTCTAGAAAATCATATTTTTATATATTTTGGGGGTTTACTGCCAGGGTCCAGGTCTGGCATTGCTGCTCTAACATGTCCAGGCTCTGCTGTAGGCCATGTGCTGTGGGTGACAGCAGGTACAGGTCATCTGTGAAGAGCAGGCATTAAACCTCTGAATTGTGGAGACACTATTTTTCTAGAATAGTGGCCAATTCGTTTATGTAAATATTGAAGAGTGCAGGGCTCAGATTGCAACCCAGGCGAAGGCCCCGCTCCTAGTTAAAGAACTTTTCTTTTCTCTCTCTGGTTGTGTGAAAATGTTTCATTTGTTTTACTAAACGTTTTGTAATACATAACTTGTAACAAACAATTTGGATCATCAAATATTTACCCAAGTAATTCCTTCCTTCTGGCTATCAGTCAATTATGAGTAGACTATTAAAACTTCCCTTGTGACAACTTTAAATAGGTTATGACAACATTTAACCACCAGGCGGCGTATGTTGCATAGTTTTCAAACCTTGTCCATTTATTTTTAATTTTATTTAACCTTTATTTAACTAGGCAAGTCAATTAAGAATACATTCTTATTTACAATGACGGTCTACCAAAAGGCAGAAGACCTCCTGTGGGGACGGGGGCTGGGATTTAAAAAATATATATAACATATAAATAAAGGACAAAACACACATCACAACAAGAGAGACAACACAACACTACATAAAGAGAGACATAAGACAACAACATAGCAAGGCAGCAACACATGACAACACAGCATGGTAGCAACACAACATGACAACAACATGGTAGCAAGACAACATGGTAGCAGCACAAAACATGGTACAAACATTATTGGGCAAAGACAACAGCACAAAGGGCAAGAAGGTAGAGACATATTGCATAATTCTAAATCTACAATGTAATAATGAAAATAAAGATTAATCGCCTGGCTGCTTGTTATAATGATTAACTATGTGTAATTAAAATAATACAATAAACAATCTTCATAAATAACACATTCACATGACTTTGACTGAATCATGTAATTATGCCTATAAACATAATGTAAAATGCTCCCGTTACAGTTCAATCGATCGCACCAACAGCTGTAAAAAGATTAAACGGAAAAGTTCAATCAAGCCAAAGGTGCTCCGAGTTTCCATCATCGGGATGCAATTTGAGGAGGGTTACATTTTTGTTGAGTCTTGAGTATTGCATTTCTTGTTATAAAATGTCCCAATCGTTTAACCGTGCAGCACATGATGTGATCTTCAAAATAACTTTGCAAATTCCACAATATTGGCTGAAGAACACGTAGGCATAGACTTTCTTCTAAGGACCAAACGGGAATTAATTCGATTCCAGTTCGCACCTAAACTCAATGCTCTCTCTCTCTCTCTCTCTCTCTCTCTCTCTCTCTCTCTCTCTCTCTCTCTCTCCTCTCTCTCTCTCTCTCTCCTCTCTCTCTCTCCTCTCTCTCTCTCACCCACTCTCTCTCTCTCTCCACTCTCATCTCACATACGATGGACAAGTGTTGATTGACAGCTTTTCATAGTAGCTCCACGCCTAAACGAGGGGACAGGAGAGGAGGGGACAGCAGTTACAGCGAAGTAGTCCGTAAACTGCTGCAGCAACAGTACATGGATTAAAGCACTCTGCCTACTAGCTAAATAGTAGCGATGTGCATTCCGGGTCTTTTCCGTGAGCCGCATCATTTGGCTCCGTTCAGCTAAAAGAGTCGCATAATTTGCCTCCAAACGGATCTTCATTGAAAATGCTGGAAAATCAACCTAGAACCATGAACAAAATTGCAAATCTCTAATGCAAAGACAAAATAATAAGTTACCATTACCCTATGTGAGATCGTGATATGCACGTTCAACTACATTTTGACCTAGCCAAATTGTTAGATCGCCTGCAAAACATTTTTTTTTAAATGCACGCCAAAATTAGAGTGGACCGGAATGACTTGCTCTCCCCACTATTTATTGTTTCTGCATTAAGAAATCCTCCATCTTCAGATAATGATTTTGTAACTGAGTTGCAGATAATCGTTTGAAACTCCAAAGCAGTAGTGATAGTAGTAGTATGCAAATCAGGGAGCCAAATGAACGGCTCTTTCACGAGATGCGATTTGGTTCCCAACGTCTGCCAAAAAGAGCCGTTCATTCGCGAACGACTCATCACTACTACATAGTAGTAGCAGGCGCTTTCGCGCAGTTGCCGAATGTGCTCGTCTGTGTGGTCGTGCAGAAAACTAAAGCAGAGACTGCTGAGTTGAAGAAGGTGGTTATTGCAACGAGAAAGGAAGGGAATATTTAGCGAATCTTCTAAAAGACTAAACTGGACCAGAGGACCTCTCTCCCTTGCATACATGTGTTAAAGGGAGGGAGGGGAACGGCACAGAATGATGTTTGAATTACCCTCTACAGTTAACTTGCGAGAGTATTTGTTCTGAGTTGAAAATATTTAAGTTTAGGTTCTAGAAAAACAAGATAACTCGAGCGCAATGGAGAACCAACCACCCGAGCCGCAAATCTACGAGGACGTTCGAAAGAGCGGCTATCTCCGCAAGCAGAAATCCATGCACCGGCGATACTTCGTGCTCCGGACGGCCTCGGAGAGGGGCCCGGCCCGGCTCGAATACTACGAGAGCGAGAAGAAATTCAGAGGAAAGACACCGGTCCCCAAGAAAGCCCTGGTGCTGGAGACGTGTTTCAACATCAATAAGCGGGCTGATGCGAAGAACAAGCACATGATAGTGCTGTACACTCGGGCGGAGAGCTTTGCCATCGCGGCAGAAAACGAGGCGGACCAGGACGAATGGTATCAGGCCATGGTGGAGCTGCAATGCAAAAGTAAGTAAGCATAGCAAGAAAACTACAACGAGCTCTGACTGCAACCCGACCTCTATATGGCTGCCTATCGTTATAACGAAGTGGCCATAGTATTACATCTGAACGTGGCAATGTAGCCCACTGCAGCAATTTGCTCAAATGCAGCTTATAAAAACGACACGTGCTCGTTTAATATACCACGGCTGTCATTGTTATTAGGCTATTTGTTATTAGGTTATTGTTATTAGGCATTTAAAAAAAAATATATATGGTTATTGTTATTAGGCTATTTTTAGGACATCCAGAAATGTGCATAACGGGAGTAACTTAACATTACTCGTCAGCAGCGAGGAACGTCCCACTGCTCACTACCAGCGATGTTTTAAACATGTCGGCACACGATTTTAGCGTAATAGTTTGAGGCATGCTCTTTGCATTTTAAAGAAAAGTGATGTCAAAATATATCCATACTACAGCGTGTGGTAGGTTACTGTACTTAATGTGTTTTGCTGCCTATGGACCATAATTTAAATATTATGTAAAATTACTGTGCATACTTTGCATAATAATTATATTTAGCTAAGGTCCCCCAGAAACTGCAAATCTTATGTTCCAAGTTGCCGTGTGTGCTTATCCTTGCCAACACCCAGAGAACGTTGTCTTACTTTTTCCCTCACACCCATACAGATAGTCTACTTGCTCCAAAAGTTCACATATGGACCAAAAGCTTGTGGTTTGTACAGGGAAAAACAAGTAGTTTCCTTAAAACGTTGCCTGTATCAAGAGTAGGTTATATTGGAGACAGTGTTCTACAGCCAGCCTTCCTCCTGCTTCTTCTTTTCCCGAGTCAACCCTGGCCATTGCGCAAACGCATCCCGATTTTTGTTATGAGCTTGATTCTCTGTTTACTTAGTATGTACGATAAAAGTATGAACATGTATGCACTCCCTACACTAAGTCGCCAGAGCGTCTTTATAATTACATTTTAGTAATTTAACACTGGGTGATTCGAGCCCTGAATGCTGATTGGCTGACAGCCGTGGTGTGTCAGACAGGTATGACAAAACATGTATTTTTACTGCTCTAGTTACACTTGTAACCAGTTTATAATAGCAATAAGGCACCAATGGGGTTTGTGGTATATGGCCAATATACCACGGCTAAGGGTTGTATGCAGGCACTCCACGTTGCTTCGTACATCAGAACAGCCCTTATGTGGTATATTGGCCATATACCACACCCCGTCGTTCCATATTGCTTAAATGTATGTTTTTATTGTTTGCTGACATGACAATATTTGCCAAGACAAGACATCGCAGTAGAGGATACATGCAAAACCAACAGCATGAACAAGTTTATACAAGATCCATATTGTTGGATGCCTGTGTAGTGTGCACGAGTATCGATAGGCATACTCATCTTCCATTCAGAGTTTTTTTGTATTATTTATTCATATTTGCAATTATGCACATGCAGTAACAAAAAGCATCGATTTTCAATGTATACACGCTTTCAAATCCCTCCTGATATCAGCAGTTGAGCAAACCTTTTGTGCAAACAAAACTATCAAGCCAGTGGCTGACTGTGGCTGCAATCACCAGTTTTTTCTGCAGTCTCATCATGGGAAAGAAAGCTCATAGACCAGTGACTGGGGTGGGGAGGACACATGATGCAATTTTAGCAAACGAAGGTTTGGGTTCAAGGTACTTACAGCTGACCTGCTGGCCTACGTTATGTAAAAGAGCTGATTACAATGAGGGAAAAGTAGGTGCCGCCGCAACAAACGAGAGAGAAAAGCAGAAGCCTCTTACTGTGTTGAACATGTCCTAAACATTCTCCACAGGTAACAATGATCAAGAGGTTGACATAGAATTGGACCTCTTTTGACTTGTTTAACCTGTGCCTTAAAGTAACTGTCCAGTGTTTCTATGAAATATGGCCTATAATTACTTACAATATGAGTGAAATAGTTTTCCTTCCAAAATAATTGTCATTAAGTATGTTAAAAAAGCACCTTTTCTGTGTTGGAAGGGTGTGTGGGTACCCCAACAACAGAATGGTGTGGGCATATACCAGTCATTAAAATTATTCATGCGAGTAGGCCGTTGATTGGCCAGCTCATTCTACTCTAGAATGGTGATTGGCCAGCTCATCCCCCCTCGGGAGTATGATATCCTACTCGATTAGAAAATAGCGAGCATTTTTTAAACGGTCTGTTGGAGATACAAGTTTGTGGTGGGGTTTTTGAAGTATTTTTCTTCCTCAAATGTATTCTTTGGCCAAAGATAGTAGCGCAGGACAACATTATTTAGATATAAGTCAACAACATTATTTGGGTATAAGTCATCAACATTATTTGGGTATAAGTCAACAACATTATTTGGGTATAAGTCAACAACATTATTTGGGTATACGTCAACAACATTATTTGGGTATACGTCAACAACATTATTTGGGTATAAGGCAACAACATTATTTGGGTATAAGTCAACAACATTATTTGGGTATAAGTCAACAACATTATTTGGGTATAAGTCAACAACATTATTTGGGTATAAGGCAACAACATTATTTGGGTATAAGGCAACAACATTATTTGGGTATACGTCAACAACATTATTTGGGTATAAGTCAACAACATTATTTGGGTATACGTCAACAACATTATTTGGGTATAAGTCAACAACATTATTTGGGTATAAGGCAACAACATTATTTGGGTATAAGTCAACAACATTATTTGGGTATAAGGCAACAACATTATTTGGGTATAAGTCAACAACATTATTTGGGTATAAGTCAACAACATTATTTGGGTATAAGTCAACAACATTATTTGGGTATAAGTCAACAACATTATTTGGGTATAAGTCAACAACATTATTTGGGTATAAGGCAACAACATTATTTGGGTATAAGGCAACAACATTATTTGGGTATAAGGCAACAACATTATTTGGGTATAAGTCAACAACATTATTTGGGTATAAGTCAACAACATTATTTGGGTATAAGGCAACAACATTATTTGGGTATACGTCAACAACATTATTTGGATGAGTTAACAGAATATGAACTTTTAAAATTAGATTTTCACTGGACAGTTACTTTAACTAATGTCTTAGGCCTATGACCTGTGCAAAGGGGTCCAGGCTGTCTCGGGTTTTAGTTGGCCCTATGTACAGATCTAGGATCAGTTTTCCCTACTCCAGTCCTAACTGTAACCAATTGGGCAGAAAAAACAGCAACAATATGTTATGCATATGTTTACATTTTAGTAATTTAGCAGACGCTCTTATCCAGAGCAATTAGGGTTACATGCCTTGCTCAAGGGCACACCGGCAGATTTTTCACCTAGTCAGCTCAGGGATTCGAACCAGCAACCTTTCAGTTACTGGCCAACACTCTTAAACGCTAAGCTACCTGCTGTGCATATGTTATATGCAATAGGTTACATACAGTGCCTTCAGAATGTATTCATCCCTTGGACTTTTTCCACATTTTGTTGTGATAGATCCTGAATTTTAAAGGGATTACTTTTAGATTTTTCGTCACTGGCCTACACACATCACCCCGTAATGTTAAAGTGGAATTATGATTTTAGAATGTTTTACAAATTAATAAAAAATGAAAAGCTGAAATGTCTTGAGTCAGTAAGTATTCAATCCCTTTGTTATGGCAAGCCTAAATACATTCACGAGTAAAAATGTGCCGAACAAGTCACATAATAAGTTGCATGTACTCACTCTGTGTACAATAATAGTGTTTAACATGAAAAAAACGACCTCATCTCTGTGCCCCACATACGGTGCATTCAGAAAGTATTCAGACCCCTTGACGTTTTCCACATTTTGTTACATTACAGCCTTAGTCTAAAATGGATTAAATTGTTTTTTCCCCCTCATCAATCTACACACAATACCCTATAATGACAAAGCAAAAACAGGTTTCAAACGGAAATATCACATTTACATAAGTATTCAGACCCTTTACTCAGTACTTTGTTGAAGCACCTTTGGCAGCGATTACAGCCTTGAGACTTCTTGGGTATGACGTTACAAGCTTGGCACACCTGTATTTGGGGAGTTTCACCCATTCTTCTCTGCAGATCCTCTCAAACTCTGTCAGGTTGGATGGGGAGCGTCTCAGCTCCGCTATTTTTAGGTCTCTCCAGAGATGTTCAAACGGGGCTCTGCCTGGGCCACTCAAGGACATTCAGAGGCTTGTCCCGAAGCCACTTCTGCGTTGTCTTGGCTGTGTGCTTAGAGTCGCTGTCTTGTTGGAAGGTGAACATTCGCCCCAGTTTGTGGTCCTGAGTGCTCTGGAGCAGGTTTTCATTAAGGATCTCTCTGTACTTTACGCCGTTCATCTTTCTCTCGATTCTGACTAGTTTCCCAGTTCCTGCCGCTGACCAACATCCCCACAGCATAATGCTACCACCACCATGCTTCACTAGGGATGGTGCCAGATTTCCTCCAGATGTGACGCTTGGCATTCAGGCCAAAGTGTTCAATCTTGGTTTCATCAGACCAGAGAATCTTGTTTCTCATGGTCTGAGAGTCTTTTAGGTGCCTTTTGGTGAACTCCAAGCAGACTGTCATGTGCCTTTTACTGAGGAGTGGCTTCTGTCTGCCCACTCTACCATAAAGACCTGATTGGTGGAGTGCTGCAGAGATGGTTCTCCTTCTGGAAGGTTCTTCCATCTCCACAGAGGAACTCTAGAGCTCTGTCAGAGTGACTATCGGGTCACTATCGGGTCACCTCCATGACCAAGGCCTTTCAGGGCCCTTCAATGCTGCAAAACATTTTTGGAATTATTCCCCAGATCTGTGCCTTGACACAATCCTGTCTCGGAAATCTACGGACAATTAGTTTGACCTCATGGCTTGATTTTTTTCTCTGACATGCATTGTCAACTGTGTGACCTTATATAGACAGGTGAATGCCTTTAAAAATCATGTCCAATTAATTGAATTTACCACATGTTGACTCCAATCAAGTTGTAGAAACATCTCAGGGATGATCAATGGAAACAGGATGCACCGAAGCAAAAGTTCGAGTCTCATAGCAAAGGGTCTGAGTACTTACAGTTGAAGTCGGAAATGTACATACACCTTAGCCAAATACATTTAAACTCAGTTTTTCACAATTCCTGACATTTAATCCAAGTAAAAATTCCCTGTTTTAGGTCAGTTAGGGTCACCACTTTATTTTAAGAATGTGAAATGTCAGAATAATAGTAGAGTGATTTATTTCAGCATTTATTTCTTTCATCACATTCCCAGTGGGTCATACGTTTACATACACTCAATTGGTATTTGGTAGCATTGCCTTTAAATTGTTTATCTCGGGTCAAACGTGTCGGGTAGCCTTCCACAAGCTTCCCACAATAAGTTGGGTGAATTTTGGCCCATTCCTCCTGACACAGCTGGTGTAACTGAGTCAGGTTTGTAGGCCTCCTTGCTCACATATGCTTTTTCAGTTCTGCCCACAAATTTCTATAAGATTGAGGTCAGGGCTTTGTGATGGCCACTCCAATACCTTGACTTTGTTGTCCTTAAGCCATTTTGTCACAACTTTGGAAGTATGCTTGGGGTCATTGTCCATTTGGAAGACCCAAGCTTTAACTTCCTGACTGATGTCTTGAGATGTTGCTTCAATATATCCACATAATTTTCCTGCCTCATGATGCCATCTATTTTGTGAAGTGCACCAGTCCCTCCTGCAGCAAAGCACCCCCACAACATGATGCTGCCACCCCCGTGCTTCACGGTTGGGATGGTGTTCTTCGGCTTGCAAGCCTTCCCCTTTTTCCTCCAACCATAATGTTGGTCATTATGGCCAAACAATTGTATTTTTGTTTCATCAGACCAGAGGACATTTCTCCAAAAAGGACGATCTTTGTCCCCATATGCAGTTGCAAACCGTAGTCTGTCTTTTATATGGTAGTTTTGGAGCAGTGGCTTCATCCTTGCTGAGTGGCCTTTCAGGTTATGTCAGTATAGGACTCGTTTTACTGTGGATATAGATACTTTTGTACCTGTTTCCTCCAGCATCTTCACAAGGTCCTTTGCTGTTGTTCTGGGATTGATTTGCACTTTTCGCACCAAGGTACGTTCATCTCTAGGAGACAGAACGCGTCTCCTTCCTGAGCGGTATGACGGCTGCGTGGTCCCATGGTGTTTATCTTGCGTACTATTGTTTGTGCAGATGAACGTGGTACCTTCAGGCGTTTGGAAATTGCTCCCAAGGATGAACCAGACTTGTGGTGGTCTACAATTTTTTCTGAGGTCTTGGCTGATTTCGTTTGATTTTCCCATGATGTCAAGCAAAGAGGCACTGAGTTTGAAGGCCTTGAAATACATCCACAGGTAAACCTCCAATTGACTCAAATTATGTCAATTAGCCTATCATAAGCTTCTAAAGCCATGACATCATTTTCTGGAATTTTCCAAGCTGTTTAAAGGCACAGTCAACTTAGTGTATGTAAACTTCTGACCCACTGGAATTGTGATACAGTGAATTATAAGTGAAATAATCTGTCTGTAAACAATTGTTGGAAAAATGACTTGTGTCATGCACAAAGTAGATGTCCTAACCGACTTGCCAAAACTATAGTTTGTTAACAAGAAATTTGTGGAGTGGTTGAAAAACGAGTTTTAATGACTCCAACCTAAGTGTATGTAAACTTCCGACTTCCACTGTATATAAATAAAGTATTTAGGTTTTTTAGGTTTAATACATTTACAAACATTTCTATAAACCTGTTTTTGCTTTGTCGTTGTGTAGATTGATGAGGAAAACAATACATTTAATCAATTTTAAAATAAGGCTGTAACGTAACAACATGTGGAAAAAATCAAAGGGTCTGAATACTTTCCAAATGCACTGTACAATTACCTGTAAGGTCAGTCAATCAAGCAGTGAATTTCAAACACAGATTCAATCACAAAGACCAGGGAGGTTTTCCAATGCCTCGCAAAGAAGGGCACCTATTGGTAGATGGGTAAAAAAAAGCAGACATTGAATATCCCTATGATCATGATGAAGTTATTAATTACACTTTGGATGGTGTAACAATACACCCAGTCACTAGAAAGAAACAGGCGTCCTTCCTAATTCAGTTGCTGGAGAGGAAGGAAACCTCTCAGGGATTTCACCATGAGGCCAATTTTGACATAAAAACAGTTAGAGAGTTTAATGGCTGTGATAGGAGAGAACTGAGGATGGATCAACAAAGTTGTAGTTACTCCACAATACTAACCTAATTGACAGAGTGAATAGGAAGCCTGTACAGAATAAAAAATATAGTAAAACATGCATCCTGTTTGTAACAAGGCACTAAAGTAATACTGCAAAAAATGTGGCAAAACAATTAACATGTTGTCCTGAATACAAATTGTATGTTTGGGGCAAATCCAATACAACACATTACTGAGTATCACTCTCCATATGTTCAAGCATAGTGGTGGCTGCATAATGTTATGGGTGTGCTTGTAATCGTTAAGTACTGGGAAGTTTTTTCTGGATAAAAAGGACACGGAATGGAGCTAAGCACAGGCAAAATGTTAGAGGAAAACCTGGTTCAGTCTGCTTTCCACCAGACACTGGGAGATTAAGTCACCTTTCACCAGGACAATAACCTAAAACACAAGGCCAAATCTTAGCTGGAGTTGTTGACTCAAGAGGTTGAATACTTATCAAGTCAAGATATATTCATGTTCGAATTTTTTTCTTCCACTTGACATCACAGAGTATTTCGTGTAGATCGTTGACAAAAAAATTAATAAAAAATGTATCCCACTTTGTAACAGAAGAAAATGTGTAAAAAGTCAAGGGGTGTGAATACTTTCTGAGGGCCCTGTAGGCCTCACTGATCCTGGATCTATGTCTACAGTTTTCCCCCCACACACAGCACTACGCATGGGAGAAACAGAAGGAAACGGCAACAGCGGAGCACCCTCAGAGACCCCAGAGTGGGTATGGGATGTGGTCGCCAGATTAGGGAGACCGGGAGCAGGGAGGGAGAAGAGAGGGAGGAGAGGGGGTGTTTCTCACTCTCTCTAGTTGTCAGCCAATAAACAATCGGCTGAGCAAACCAAATAAACGACCCTGTCAACTCTTCGTCTGGTCAAACATTTTGACATCTGTCTTTTGGCATGTCTTGTGTCAATTGTGTCACTGAATTCTCTGTTATTGAATGACAGCTTAACTCAACATTGCTCAGAATGCTGTCACCCTCTCCTCCCGTTTGTTTAGTGTTGTGTTATAAGCGTAAATCTATTTTCTCTGACTGGTCTGAAGTTTAGACATTTCTCAGTCAACCCCAGCTCCAGCCAGCTACATCAATCTACACCCATACGGCTCGTATTGCATATAGGGTCTAGCTCATGTGGTTTCAACATTTTCCATCTCTTTCATGCAGACGTTTGACAAAATAATTTTTGAGGTGAATGAGGCCAACTTGTGTGCGCACCCACTCACACACAACCCTTGGCATTCCAACCCATATAGAGTAAAACGGTATGTTATACAGTGCTTGGAAGAGTCGACAACAAGCTCCACCCATTTTAAGTGATGCCATTGGGAAAATGGGCGGAGTCTCTGTGTCAGTGACCATCTAGTCTTCAGGGTTTCTGTCCAGTAAGCTGAAAGTGTATGGGGGTAACGTGAACCCCCACTTGTACAATTGGGAGAGTAGAAGGATTCACACCCACCCAGCTACCTTTTCAGTCGAGCAAGTACTGTGCCGCTGCCGCCTTCAAGCCATGTCAGTCTCCTTGATCCTATTGGTGTGGAGCAGTGCTTTGACATGCTATGGCTTGAACTGAGGTTTTGAGCCAAAGCTGACACATTGAGAGCTACAGTATTACGTCACAGTGCTACATTATTATTGGCAATGTATGTGGGAACAGGGGCTACAAAGGAGAGAAATGCATTCTCTCTCTCTCTCCACACACACACACACACACACACACAGATGGCATATGTTTTACTGTCCTTGTGGGGACTTAAAATTAACCCCTAACCTTAACCCATAACCCTAATTGTAACCCTAACCCTTACCCATAAGCTTAAAATATCCTTTGTCCCACGAGGGAGAATTTTCTTTGTTTAACTATCCTTGTGGGGACTTTGGGGGATTTCCTGTACCCATGAGGAGCCCCCCCAAACAGACAGCACAGCAGTTAGTCTGTGCACCCGTCGCCCACTTTCAATAACTGCCCCAGTCTCAGACTCTATCCGTGCTGCGTTCTGGGAAACTCACCTGGAGCA
The DNA here is from genome assembly GCF_965601325.2 of Salmo salar. Taxonomy (NCBI): domain Eukaryota; kingdom Metazoa; phylum Chordata; class Actinopteri; order Salmoniformes; family Salmonidae; genus Salmo; species Salmo salar. Next base: position 77,145,469 of record NC_138308.1, read on the forward strand.
ACCTGGGACTGCCTTCATCAGGCAATCTCCCTCCCTCCGCTAACCCGTAACATTCACAAATACAGTCCAGCTGCCATGCAGAGACCGAGAGAGATATTGAGATCTTTATTTGTTCAGCTGGTTCCAAGGAGGCCATATGGCCAGTAAATACAGTATCAAGCTGTAAGAGAAGCTTATTTACCAAACTATTTATATTCACTGGAGTGTATCAAGGCTGAAGTAGGGTATTAGAAGTATGGGGCATCATTGTTTGCCAGGCAAATAAAGTCCTCTGGCTCACAAGCCACCTCAAGAACGGTTGTTGGACCTAGTAAACAACGAAGCAGTGTAAACTGGAGATGAGATACACAGCACTGTTATGCCAGGCAGGGGCACTGTGCACAGCCTCGCTAAAACACACACACACACACACACACACACACACACACACACACACACACACACACACACACTAGGAGGTAAACCGCTCATTAAACTATAGTGTCAAACACAACCAGCAAGCCACAACCCAGAACAAAGACCCTTCCAGGTCTGTCTCGATGATAAACAGCTACTAAGCTCTGATCTACAGTGAGCTGTCCCTTTTGGCCTCACATAAACCACAGATATATTCACTGGTGTATGATCCACTAACCCCATATTAGCTCTGATCTACAGTCAGTGTTCCCGTTTCACTTCATATAACAGACATGACTGTTATCTGATACTCTGACTCTATATCAGTGCAAGCCAAGACACCACTTCACCCATGTGGATACACTTGTCTCAAGGCATGGCTGTAGTGTAGTATTTATACCCAGCCCTTGTCAGTCAGTCTCCCAGTCATCCAGTTAGGCGGTATGATCTGGATCCCACCGGTGGCCGCCTCGGCCGGGGAGACGATTAAACGTTAAACCCAGTTAAACTGCTGCTCATCTCCCTAATTAGACCGTAATTGTTGTCTCCGAGTCGGCCCGACTCAGCGCTGCCTAATGGGGACAACAGGACGGTGGGTGTGAACCGGAGCTAGCTTAGCCTAGAGCTATTTTGGCCGCTAAGACCCATGGGCTGTGTCCCAAATGGCACCCTATTCCCTATATAGTGCACTACGTTTGACCAGAGCCCTGGTCAAAAGTAATGCACTACGTAGGAAATAGGGCGCCATTTGGGATGCCGCCTGAGTAAGCACTGTGAGCAAGCACTGTGAGCTGGACCCTCCCTCCTCCTTCTCACGTTAGCCACAGGGCCACGGGGTCATTTCCTATGCAGAAAATTGTTTACACCCATTAACACCCTGTAATTTCATTCAACATGTTGGGCTAGCCCGTGTTTTGCTGGGCGAGTAGATCCCCTGTTGCGCAATAGACCCATGTTCACTCTCAACAGTCAGCTACTGTAAAAGGTCAGTCCGAAGGCTCGGCTCGACATTCAGGCTTGAGAGTGATCAATTTAAATCCCCTATATGCGCTTCATATGCATGTTATATGTGCAACAAGCACGATTTATCCCAAGGATAGTCGGTAAGTGGCCCATAATTTGATTGACATGAAGGAAAGGCTGAGAGAGGAACACAATCGATCACGTCGGTGAGTGTCCATATGGCGCGATGCAGCTGTGAGCAGAGGACGTTTATGCATGTATAGAAACCGTTTTATGGAGATATTGATCTGCTGGTTGATAGTACATGATAATGGCTAAGCACCAGCTCACCGCACTGTGGTGCAGGACCGGGTCAATGGGTTCATCTCAGTGGTGAATGAATTTGACTTCTGCAGCTGCGCTGACATGAAGAAAACTGGACAGGTTCCAGTATATTCCATTGGTAGGCCTCTTCTGCTATATCACTTTGGCTTATCTTGTACTTTTGGCTGAGTGATGAAGAATAGGAGACGAGAATAGACAGCCTCTTCTGGTATGCACCTGGTGTGTCCTCCTCCTGCGCAGTCTTCATCCGTCAGTGGTTCTGTGACCACACAAAAGCCTTGACGTGGCGCTCTTTAATGATGGCTGCCAGGTTGACGAGGTTGTTGTGAAGACCAACCAGCACGCTCGCTAACCTTCACGCTCACTTTCATGTGGTGCTTTAGCGATGACAAATCTGGATGCCTCGCTGATAATTGTGTGTGTGTGTGTGTGTGTCTTCATAACACATACCATATGTGCGAACTGAGCCTTAGGGAGGTGGTGGTGTTGTGTACGTGTTGTGTTTCTTCCTCCGGGGGCCAGGAGAGAGGGGGATGTATAATGAGGGAGTGGGAACGAGAGAGAGTGAGGGAAGGAGAGGTGGGGGAGTAGAGGAGACAGACTGGTACAGTCGGCAGTAAGGGAGATCCTTTTTTGGGGGGGACCCACGGTTTTATTGACACACAGACACACACACACCCACCCACACTGTACACAGCTGTCCTGTGTCTCTCCACACTGGTAACTCAGGGTGATGGCGAGAGATGAGGGGGAGAGATAGCCGAGCAGGCGAGATGGGAAATAAAGGGACTTCAAGCCTCGGATGTCCAGCTCGTTGGCTTCTTTGGTGACGTATTTGAGAGCGTTGTGGCATGCTAGGGCACTGGGGTCAGCAGCATGAAACAAGGCCACGTGGGAAAAGGATCTTTCCATCTCAGCTCTAGCTTTCAGTGATTTACTGAGTGCATTAGCGAAACTAAGAGAGATAACGTTTTTACGCCTAGCACTCACAGATATCGATCCCTTCCATGAATCTGATGAGATTGGAATGAAATCCACAAAAAGCGAAGGGGGGGGGCACTGCCTTACTTCATAAAATGATCATATGTACAGTAGGCTACTTCACACCAAAAAAATAGGTTCTAAATGTAACCTAAAGAGACTTTTTGGTCAAATGGAAGTTGAGAAACTATACCCTCAACTTCACTACAGCGCCTCACTAATAAAATAGACTATACATTATGCAACACTACTGAATCCTACCATACTTCACACATGCAGGCTATCTGACAACTGAGGGCTACTCCAAGGAACCATGTCCATACTGAACCTACATGGCAGAGTTGAGGGCATTTCCATGGAAAAGGATCCATGAGCACCAACATGTGAAGTTTATAGGAGCATATCAAGTTGGGGTCAAATGAAATCTAAGCGTCTATCTTTTTTAGAAACTGGAATAAGCAAAGGCTTTGATTTCTTGTCAAACAGGTGGTGAACGGGTCTTAGAAAACATCCAGCCGAAAAAGTCTTAAAAGGTATTAGAATTACATCGAAACACAATAATGTAAAACTAAAAGACTTCTGGCAACTAATATCAACACTTGTATTTAGTTTAGGATATATATTTTTTCCTTCTGTAAGTTTAAAGGGACACTTCAGGATTTTGTAAATTAAGCCCTTTATCTACTCCCCAGAGTCAGATGAACTTGTGGATAAAAATTGTATGTCTCTGCGTGCAGTTTGATGGAAGTCGCTAACTAGCATTAGCGCATTTGCTAACTAGTGTTAGCACAAAGACTGGAAGTCTATGGTAACTGCTAGCATGCTAGTAGATACCATAGCCTTCCAGACATTGGCCTAACACTAGTTAGCATTGGCTCACGAAACTACCTCTTAACTTCCTTCATACTGGATCTATTGTCAAAATCCCGAAGTATACCTTTATGAAACATTGCCTTGTGCCTTGAAATTCAGTAACCAAAAACCCACATATTCTGTTACCGATTATTCCGAAATTCTATGAATGATTTGGTAACGGAATTTCTGCAATTTAATTGGCTACAAGGAGAAATTGTAGCAGTCACAAACCACAGTTGGGTCACCTGCTACAGTCCTTCCTTCCACTGGCATACTGTTATGTTCAGCTCATTACAGTTTTCTTTCTCTTTCTGTGGTCATTCCGCCCTGGCCTTGATTTCAATGTCCACAGATGTCATTTTTTGGTCCAGTCCCGACGGGCCTTGATTTCAACATCTACCGACCTTTGGACCAGTCTTCATTTGGACCAAACAAAGACATCCATGACTGGACCAAATCTGAACCAATCATGGACGTCTATGTTTCACAAGTTTGGACAGCACAGTACAGTACGTTACAGTAAAGTAGAGCACAGTAGAGAAAAGTAGAGTAGATTATAGCTCAGTACAGTAAAGAAAAGTAAAGTAAAGTTCAGTACAGTACAGTCTTGGACTGCTCAAAAGAGTAGTACAAAGTGTAATAGAGTTCACTACAGTACACAGTAGACCACACGAGTTGAGTCCACTATAATGTACTGTACTGAACAATACTGTATTGAACTATACTCTACTTGACTGTACTGTACTGAACTATGGTGTACTGTACTGAACTGCACTGAACTATACTCTACTTGACTATGCTGTACTGAACTGAACTGTACTGTACTGAACTGAACTGTACTGTACTGCACTGAACTGTACTGTACTGCACTGAACTATACTCTACTTGACTATACTGTACTGAACTATACTGTACTGAACTATACTCTACTTGACTGCACTGAACTATACTCTACTTGACTATACTGTACTGAACTATGCTGTACTGAATTATACTCTACTTGACTATGCTGTACTGAATTATACTCTACTTGACTATACTGTACTGAATTATACTCTACTTGACTATACTGTACTGAACTATGCTGTACTGAATTATACTGTACTGAACTATACTCTACTTGACTATACTGTACTGAACTATGCTGTACTGAACTATACTCTACTTGAATATACTGTGCTGAACTGTACTGCACTGAACTATACTCTACTTGACTATACTGTACTGAACTATACTCTACTTGACTATACTGCACTGAACTATACTCTACTTGACTATGCTGTACTGAACTATACTCTACTTGACTATACTGTACTGAACTATACTCTACTTGACTATACTGTACTGAACTATGCTGTACTGAACTATACTCTACTTGAATATAGTGTGCTGAACTTTACGGTACTGAACTATACTCTACTGTACTCTAATGTGCTTTACTTTGATGTCCAAACTTGTGAAACATAGACATCTATGATTGGTTCAGATTTGGTCCGATCCAACCAAATTTGGTCTTGTTTGCTGGCGGAGATCATTAAAATAATAGCCAGTGTGTAGAATAATACCCAAATATGCAAAGGATATTGTATATTTCTACCTTTGTGAAACCTATTTAGGATGCATCGCCATTCATATCTTAGTCCTTTACTTCTGTGTAGATCAGGCACCCATGATGAAATTCCGTTACCACAGTTCTGTTCCCGTGTAAATCCACTTCACTTACTGTAGTTCCGTAAGTTTTTCCCAATGTGCGGTATCATGTCATAGCTGAAACCCCATTCTTTCTGCAGAGATCTTTCAATCTTAATTCTGAGCCGATATTTAAGAGTTTTTGGAAAATGTGGTCACATAAAAAACTGAGCGAGATTTTACGGAAATTCTGTTACCAAACTTTGCATCTGCACTGTTCTTCCAGTAAATGTGTTTTTGTAAAATGTTCTGTGAAATTGTTAACAGTAGTCCTTGTGCATAGAGTTGTATTGTTTGTTAAACTTTGAAATCAATGTTTTTTGTTTGGCATACATTTTAATTCCGTTACATGTGGAATTGCCCTTGACCTACATTGAACAGGGTCGCCTTGCCAGTGTGTGATAACAGCTATCACTATGTCACACTCAGTTCGTCGCTAATGGAAAGGGCTTATCAATATCCCAGCAGCCAGCTAACATGCACACGCACACATATACAGTTGAAGTCGGAAGTTTACATACACTTAGGTTGGAGTCATTGAAACTCGTTTTTCAACCAATCCATACATTTCTTGTTAACAAACTATAGTTTTGGCAAGTCGGTTAGGACACCTACTGTGTGCATGACACAAGTAGTTCTTCCAACAATTGTTTACAGACAGATTATTTCACTTATAATTAACTGTATCACAATTCCAGTGGGTCAGAAGTTTACATACACTAAGTTGACTGTGCCTTTAAACAGCTTGGAAAATTCCAGAAAATGATGTCATGGCTTTAGAAGCTTCTGATAGGCTAATTTACATCATTTGAGTCAATTGGAGGTGTGCCTGTGGATGTATTTCAAGGCCTACCTTCAAACTCGGTGCCTCTTTGCTTGACATCATGGGAAAATCAAAAGAAATCAGCCAAGACTTCAGAAAAAATTGTAGACCTCCACAAGTCTGGTTCATCCTTGGGAGCAATTTCCAAATGCCTGAAGGTACCATGTTCATCTGTACAAACAATAGTACGCAAGTATAAACACCATGGGATCACGCAGCCGTCATACCGCTCAGGAAGGAGACGCATTCTGTCTCCTAGAGATTAACGTACTTTGGTGTGAAAAGTGCAAATCAATCCCAGAACAACAGCAAAGGACCTTGTGAAGATGCTGGAGGAAACAGGTACAAAAGTATCTATATCCACAGTAAAACGAGTCCTATATCGACATAACCTGAAAGGCCGCTCAGCAAAGATGAAGCCACTGCTCCAAAACCGCCATAAACAATACAGACAGCGGTTTGCAACTGCACATGGGGACAAAGATTGTCCTTTTTGGAGAAATGTCCTCTGGTCTGATGAAACAATAATAGAACTGTTTAGCCATAATGACCATTGTTATGGTTGGAGGAAAATGGGGGAGGCTTGCAAGCCGAAGAACAACATCCCAACCGTGAAGCACGGGGGTGGCAGCATCATGTTTTGGGGGTGCTTTGCTGCAGGAGGGACTGGTGCACTTCACAAAATAGATGGCAGCATGAGGGAGGAATATTATGTGGATATATTGAAGCAACATCAGTCAGGAAGTTAAAGCTTGGTCGCAAATGAGTCTTCCAATTGGACAATGACCCCAAGCATATTTCCAAAGTTGTGGCAAAATGGCTTAAGGACAACAAAGTCAAGGTATTGGAGTGGCCATCACAAAGCCCTGACCTCAATACTATAGACAATTTGTGGGCAGAACTGAAAAAGTGTGTGTGAGCAAGGAGGCCAACAAATCTGACTCAGTTACACCAGCTCTGTCAGGAGGAATAGGCCAAAATTCACCCAACTTATTGTGGGAAGCTTGTGGAAGGCTACCTGAAACGTTTGACCCAAGTTAAACAATTTAAAGGCAATGCTACCAAATACTAATTGAGTGTATGTAAACTTCTGACCCACTGGGAATGTGATGAAAGAAATAAAAGCTGAATAAATCATTCTCTCTACGATTATTCTGACATTTCACATTCTTAAAATAAAGTGGTGATCCTAACTGACCTAAGACGGAATGTTTACTTGGATTAAATGTCAGGAATTGTGAAAAACTGAGTTCAAATGTATTTGGCTAAGGTGTATGTAAACTTCCGACTTCAACTGTACACACAGACACACACACACACACACACACACACGGCTAGCAGCCCCACAGGTTCATGTGCAAAGGACAAACAGCTGTTATGACCCCCAATAAAGGCTGACCTGGATCAGGAGGAAGCAGGGGGAATACCGTAGTGCCTTGGAGCCAACAAGTCATAATCACACCTTAAGTCATATAATGGCCTGTGGAGAGATGCCCAGCAAGACATATTAGTCTACAGTACATGCTTATACTCGTCTTGAGGGGGGAGAGAAGGGTGCCGTTAATAAAGTATGTGTGAATAGTGTGTGTGTGTGTGTGTGTGTGTGTGTGTGTGTGTGTGTGTGTGTGTGTGTGTGTGTGTGTGTGTGTGTGTGTGTGTGTGTGTGTGTGTGTGTGTGTGTGTGTTCTGGACTTCACACTACAGTTGGTGGTAGCCATACGTGAAGCTGAACGTTGTGATAAGGTTGCAGTGAGGTTATAATACATGACCTATCTTGTATGAATAGAGTAGTGTGTCAGACTGTGTTCAAACTGCAGTTGGTTACATCCATTAATCACATGTTGAACTGAATGTTTCAGTAAGGTTGTCGCATGGTTGAAGTACAGTAACGATGGGCTAGATGAATAGAGTAGAAAGTGTTCTACTTATCCTGCAGTTGGCTGTAGCCACAGACTAGCCACGTGGAAAAGCCATCTGAAGCTGAATGTTGCGATAAGGTTGCCTTACAGTTGTCATGCTAACAGGAACCGGCTACTGTTCACCCAGAGAGGTGGTCCATGTAGCCCAGGAGCACAGTGTCACTTTGACTCTGTCTTCGCTGTCCTGTAGTCTTATGAATCATCAAGACCGCTGCTAAGGGCTTCGGAGATGACCGCTGTGTGTGTGTGTGTGAGAGCTAAGCTCGTTTGCAGTGTTATGTACCCCCGTCCGTCCATCCGTCTGTCCCTCTGTCCTTGTGCTGGACCTGACTGCACGGTCGCCCCACTGGGTTTTCATTGCGTGAGCTAAAACCCTTGCTCTTTCTCCATCGCTGGCTCTGTTAGTAACACTCTGCCAGGGAGAGGTCCCGTAGGGGACAGCCAGTCACATCTAGAATTCACACACTTCTGTACACCTCCTACTTCTGTAACGTTTGAAAGAGGTTGTCACGATGGCGGGTTGGGTAGCTTAGATGGATATCATGGCCGCTTTAAGGCGACGAGATGTGCAGCTGTGTAACCATGTACGCAGAGGGTCAGGAAGCAAGTTCAGGGAGCGAATACATTTAAATAAATAAATGAGCAAAACAAGAAACACAAACAGCGCACCGACATGAAAAACAGGAACAATGACGACCGGGGAAGAAACCAAAGGGAGTGACATATAAAGGGCATGTAATCAAGGAGGTGATGGAGTCCAGGTGAGTGTTTATTACGCGCCTAACGCTGGTGACAGGTGTGCGCCCTAACGAGCAGCCTGGTGACCTAGACGCCGGAGAGGGAGCACACGTGACAAGCTGATGCGTTTGACTGAGCTAGCGAGGTCTTGAGCTGCTCTGACTGCTGCAGACAGTGCGTGTGGCTGTGTGTGCACGTGCATTCCGTGCGTGCGTATCACTAGCAGGTGGAGGAGGGAAAACGGTGGCCTTGCGAGACCCGAGATCAAAGAAGGCTCTTGTAGGGCTGTTGGGGGTTGAAGTGGGAAACTTGACGCTCGGCTGATTTCTAAGGATGTATTCATAACAAGCAAAACAGGGCTGCTTGGCGGATAGCTGAGGAGTTCTTTAGGATAAAAGAAACACACGATCAAGCGGTATTTGGCATGGGGATCTGAGGCCGTGCGTGGGAAGGAAGGACAGCGGAGTGGGATAGTAAGATGGTGACAGGGAGAGAAATAGTGTGAAGGAAGGACGGTGAATCTATATTGACTTCCATTATTACCCTTCAAGTCAAGTTTTTGTTGTCAGTCAGTAGATCCCGGAAAGTCTACGTCTTTTCATTCCTCGTATTTCATTCATTCTTTAACTTCTGCGTTCATTTTTCTCAAGGACCTTTTTGTTTTCCTTCTGCATTACCTCATCTGTCTCAGTCCCTCTGCCTCAAAATCTCCAAAACAAATCTTTCTGGTAGTAAATCTTTATGCAGCTGGCAACAACACACACACACACACACAGACAGACAGACAGCGGTCCATGAAATAGTCAAGCTTGGCCTAGAGTGACTCATCTAATGCAGAGGACATGCACCGTACACAGCCAATGGTCTACTGTCTAAACCTATGGCATCAGAGGAGGCTGGTGGGAGGAGCTGTGGGAAGACGGGCTCATTGTAATAGCTGGAATGGAATCCATGGAACGGAGCTAAACACGTTGTTTCCATGTGTTTGGTATCATTGATTCCATTCCAGCCATTACAATGAGCCCGTCCACCTACAGCTTCTCTCACCAGCCTCCTCTGTCTGGCATAACAGCTATTCTGGTGTGCCTTGAAGTCCTGGTTCATCATTCATCTAGCGGTAAGAAAGCCAGAACACACACACACACACAGGTTTCCCATTCCACCACCGCAACTGAATGTTTTGGAAGCGGGGAGTGGAAGTGTTAGTCATAACGGAGGTCGAGTCTGTCGTCGTTTTTGTTTTTGCGTTCGTGCCCGGAGGTTTTTGTCCATACACATGGTTGTGATTATTGGGTTAAGCGGAAGGCACGGGAGAGACAGGAGGAACACGTTTCCCCGCACCTTTATTGACACCACTTCATAGTAAGGGCTTTCTTGTGTTTGGCTGAAGTTGACAGAGGTGCCTCTAAGAGCTAACAGTGTAAACATCTAAACATTTAGGCCTAGTCTCGAAGTGAGTGTGGGTCGCTTGCTTGCGAAGGATTCATTGACACCCATTCTTATCTATGAAAGGCGTTTATTAAACAGGTTCTCCGGTCCCCTTACCTACCACTGATACTAACAGAGGACTTCACTGTTCCGTATTAGACCAAGTGAGCTCAGTCTCAAGAAAAGTGTGCTCTTCTCTCTACGGTGAGGGACCTGTAAATGAGGGTCTACTGTAACCCGAACTTTATACAGTAAATTAACTATTTTTCTATGGGGTTGGAATGTATTCAGAACGTCTCAAACCTGCAAACACCAACCAGGTGTATGGAAAAGCAGTCGTCCTATTGGCTACAGAGACGGGCGGGATGGATGGGAAATTATGGACACCGACCATACCGATCACTTATCGCAGGCATTTTGCTGATATCGTTCTTTACAGTAAGTAGCTTATTCTACAGAAATTAAGTTTGTAATTAAAGAAGTTTGCTTATATGGGTGATAGTTAATGGGACAGTTCACACTAGTAGTAGTAGTATAAAGGATAATAAGAAAAAAACAGTGGTGCACATTGTTATAAACCTATTGTTCTATTTATTGTTATCACATCAATTCAGACAATTTATCGCGATATGGATTTTTGTCGATATCGCCCAGCTCTAATCTACAGGAAGTCTCCCGTAGGCGTTGCAAGTCAGTAAAAAGACAGTCTAGTCTTTTTGTTTTCATAGTCCTTGTCCTTTTGAAGTGCCTGAATCCTCAACAGTTTACATTTTTCATGCGTGTGTGTGTGTGTGTGGCCACCGAGTTGAAACATGCCGCTGCAGGAAGAGCAGGACTCACAAGCCGCTGTGGATTGTTCAGAATTTGCTAAAACACTAGATATCAGCACAGCTTCCATATCAGTGGAGGCTTGTTCGTGTGTGCTATGTAAATAGTGGTGCTTTCATCTCACATTCCCTCGTAACTGAGGCACGACGGTCATGTTGGTCTGTTTTAATCTCTATATTCCATCCCTCTATCCGCCCACCTGCTTTAATCACTATATTCCATCCCTCTATCCGCCCACCTGTTTTAATCTATATATTCCATCCCTCTATCCACCCACCTGTTTTAATCTCTATATTCCATCCCTCTATCCGCCCACCTGCTTTAATCTCTATATTCCATCCCTCTATCCACCCACCTGTTTTAATCTCTATATTCCATCCCTCTATCCGCCCACCTGCTTTAATCACTATATTCCATCCCTCTATCCGCCCACCTGTTTTAATCTCTATATTCCATCCCTCTATCCACCCACCTGTTTTAATCTCTATATTCCATCCCTCTATCCGCCCACCTGCTTTTATCCCTCTATCCACCCACCTGTCTCTCAATCTCTCTCTTTCTTGATCTATTTCTCTCTTTCTCCCTATATAAAGCACTTCTCTCTCTTTCTCCCCGCTCTAAATCCTTCCCTTCTGTCCTCCTCTCCAGGTAAGGCGGCTAGTACCGACACCGGTCCGGGAGGGGACTACGGTGTACCCACCCCAGGCCCCGCCTTCAAGGAGGTGTGGCAGGTCAAGGTGTGGCCAAAGGGGCTGGGCCAGGCCAAGAACCTGGTGGGCGTCTACCGGCTGTGCCTGACCGAGAAGACGGTCAACTTCGTCAAGCTTAATTCAGATGCCGCCGCCGTGGTCCTGCAACTGATGAATGTGAGGCGCTGCGGTCACTCCGAGAACTTCTTCTTCGTGGAGGTTGGTCGTTCCGCGGTCACGGGCCCCGGGGAGTTCTGGATGCAGGTGAGATGAGATGTAACACAGGCCTAGTCTCTGGGGTTACAGCTCTGAATGGTCACTGGGTTTTGATTGGCAAGCTGTGTATTCATCCTAATGCATGACCATTTGATGTTGGCTAAACTGAAAGGAAAAGAGAACCCATAGAGTATAACTGTGTTCTGTCTCATGCAGGTGGATGACTCTGTGGTGGCCCAGAACATGCATGAGACGCTGCTGGAAGCCATGAAGGCCTTGAGCGAGGAGTTCCGGCAGCGCAGCAAGTCGCAGTCCAACTCCGGACCAGGAGGGGGCGCTACAGCCTCCAACCCCATCAGCGTCCCCTCGCGACGCCACCACCCCAACCCGCCCCCCAGCCAGGTGGGCTTCACCCGCAGGCCCCGCACTGAGCCGCCTGGAGGGGCTGGAACTGGGGGCAACAGTGCCAACGCATCACCCACTCCCCGCCACAGCTTCCCCAGGTCACGCACAGCCAGTGACGGGGGTAAAGGTGAAGAAGGAGTGGGTGGAGCGTGCGGAGGGGTAGGGCAGAGTTCCAGTCTTACTACCAACGGGTCCTGCTCCACCACGCCCATCCTCAGGTCCAAATCGGCCCGCTCGGCCCCCACCCTGGCCAAGAACAACCCGATGGGCCTGATGCGCTCCGTCTCCACCCCAGCCCCCTCCCCGGCCCCCAGCCTCTCCTCCAGCTCCGGCCACGGCTCAGAGTTTGGGGTAGTGGTGGGTGCGACCGGAGGAGGGGGTGGAGGAGCAGGGGCCGGTGCATACAGCCGCGTCCCCTCCCACAACGCTTCCGTGTCGGGCTCCCCCAGCGACTATGGCTCCTCGGATGAGTACGGCTCCAGCCCTGGGGAGCAATCCTCCCACTCCCTCCTGGCCCCCTTCCCCAACATGCCTGGAGGGTCAGCCGGGTCGGGCGGCCACGGTCAACCCTTGGACGATGAGGCTGCTAACTACATCCTAATGGGCCAGCGTGGTGGAGGTGGCGGTGGAGCCACGTCATCTGGCTCTCTGCCTGCTGGTGCATCCAGCTCAGCCCCTTCCCACCAGGCCCAGACAAGGAGGGTCCTGCGTCGCTCCTCCAGCCGGGAATGTGAGGCTGAGAGGCAGCTGCTGAGCAAGCGGGCGTCCCTGCCGCCCATGGCTCTGGAGCGCCTGGCCCCACGGCCCCGCAGGGGGGAGGAGGAGCAGGACGAGGACGCGGCCGACTACGCCATCATGTCACGCAGCACCAGCAGGGAGTCCTTCACCACCTCCTCCTCTTCACGGAGAGACTCTGAAATAAGCCCCGGTGGCGAGGGGGGAGGAGGGGGGTACCTGGATGTGGCTGGAGAGTTGGGTGGAGGTGGAGGTATAGTGCGGGATAACGGCTACATGTCCATGCTACCGGGAGGAGTGACCCAACCCCCTGTCAACCTCACCAACTCGCTTTCCGCCTCTGTTGCTGACGAGTCCAAGCTGGCGGACGACTACATGGCCATGACACCCAACAACAGCGTATCACCGCCACAACAGATCCGGCCCCCTCCCGGAGACGGCTACATGATGATGTCACCCAACAGCAGCTGCTCTCCGGACCAGCGTGGTGGCCTGGCAGGCGGGGCCTGGGTGGGCAGCAGCAGCGCGGACAGCCGGGCGGGCAGCGACTACATGAACATGTCCCCCATCAGCGCCCGCTCGGCCAACAGCAGCCCCCCTCCCCCCGAGCACCCCCCTCAGACAGACCCCCATCCCCTTCAGCAGGCTCCCAAGATGGTCTACTCCTACTACTCACTGCCCCGCTCCTACAAACACACGCCACCTGGTGGACACTTTGAGGACGGCCGAGGCAGGAGGCCCAATGGGAGCGGTGGTGGTAGAGGGGTTGGCAGGGCAGTGGGTGTTCGTCAGGACCCGAATTTGGGTGCGGTCCAAGGTCGTCACCTGTCCCTCTCCTCGTCCTCATACTCCTCCAGCTCGGCCAGCAGCGAGAGCCTAGGGGAGAATGAGGACAGGTCTTCCCAGGGAGCAGGCCCCTCAGGTGGGGGAGCTCACTCTAAAGACATAGGGCTCCTCCAGCAGAGACGGGCGGCCCCCAAGCAGGGCCAGCAAGGGGGAGCCAGGACCCGGCCGGTCAGCCTGTTTGTGGACGTTTCCAAAGCCAACACCCTCCCCAGGGTCCGTGAGAACCCCCTCCACCCGGAGCCCAAGAGCCCAGGGGAGTACGTGAGCATCCAGTTCAAGGGGGAGAAAAGCACCAGAGGAGGGCCAGGAGGTGGGGAAGGGAGGGGACTCAGACATGGGATGTCCCTCCCTCGCGGTTCCAGCCAGCGTCCCTCACACCAGCCTGCGTCCTGCCTGGGGGGGTTCCTGCCCCTCTCCCGCAGCCCCTCGGCCCCCCTGACACCCCTCACCCCTCCATCAGCCTCTGAGTATGTCAACATGGACCTGGGGCCCTCTCCGTCCCCCTCGCCCTTCTCACTGACACCGCTGGGCTTCCCTTCCTTCCCCACCCCTCCTACGCCCCCTCTCATAGCCCTGGCACCCAAGGCCCGCGGTGAGCTCAGGGTGTCCCCTCAGCAGCAAGGGGAACCCGATGGGGCTGAAGCAGGACCCAGGATAAACAGACAGACTACCCGCGTTGTGGTGACTCAATCAGAGTCCCCTACCTCCTGCGGGGACTATACAGAGATGGCCTTCAGCTTGAACAACAACACTGTTGCCAGCTCCATGTCCAATAACACCTCCTCCAAAGCCCCCTCCCCAGCCAGCCCCGAGCCACCAGTCCCTGTCCTCACCTTGGGCCTGGACTTCCCCCTGGCCAAAACCGGGCCCAACCCGGACCACGGCGCTAAAGTGATCCGGGCCGACACCCAGGGCCGCAGACGCCACTGCTCCGAAACCTTCCTCCCCTCCCCCTCTCTCCCTCCCCCGTCCTCCTCCAACTCTTCCTCTGTCACCTCCCTCTTCCCGGAGCACGCCCAGGCTGTGGCTCGCCGTCTGGGTTTGGAGGGCGTGCTGTGGGGAAACGGAGCATCAGCCGAGCATCTCCCCTCGCAGTTCCTCCTTCCCGGGCCTGGCCTGCCCTCTGCCCAGGCTTCATCCATGGAGCAAGGCCTCAACTACATAGACTTGGACTTGGCTAACAAAGAGAGCCCTCATTCAGCGCTAGACGGTTCTTCAACCGTCCAGGCCAACCCTCTTCGCCTCTACTCGTCTATGCTGACTGGGGGGGCCGGGACGGTGGTGTCCGGGGCTGGAGTGGGGGGCAGTGTAGGCTCCAACCTCAACACCTATGCCAGCATTGACTTCTACAAGTCAGAGGAGTTGCGAACACATCAGAACGGAAACAAGGATGGTACAGGTAAGATGAACTGGTTTTTCACGTCTGCTCCTTTTGCCATATTTAGGTAGTAGTCTAAATGTTCTCTCTCTCTCTCTCTCTCTCTCTCTCTCTCTCTCTCTCTCTCCTCTCTCTCTCTCTCTCTCTCTCTCTCAAGCTTTGTGTGCAGCTTTGGTTGCTCCCCTGAGCCTCTTCTTATGCCACCTCTCTCTCTCTCCCACCTCCATCGCTGTGTCCTGCTGCTACTGTCGAGATTATTCAGATGAAACAGTGGCCTTTTACATAATCACATGAAACTGAGCAGTTCTGTCCATCTATGTTCATATTCAGGCCCACCTGGCGCCGGATTACACACACACACACACACACACACACACACACACACACACACACACACACACACACACAAACACAGAAACCAATCGATTATTTGTTACTGTCTATTTAAGCCTAAATCAAAGATATGGTTAGGCTGCTATCTGTAGCTAAGTACATGCAATGGTTTTATCTGCAAATCTATTTTGTCTAAAGGGCAGAGCAATATGAAACCTTTTTAAAATTCAATTTTCATTTGTAGCGGTTGCATAAGGCTGAAACAACCTATTAAAACAATTCTTATTCCATGAAAATGTGCTTATTGATTTTTTTCATGTCTCAAGACTGCACATTCTATGCAATTTTATCAACGGAAAATATCCATTTAGAAAAAAGTTAATAGCAAATTCTACACTAGCCTTGCGTTTTGCTACATGTATGACAAACATCTTCTCTGAGAAGGAGACAAACGTTCTCTGAGAGAAGGCCGTCTTTCCTGACTTAGCCTGAGCTGGCTCATTAGAGAAGCCTGTCTTCCCTAAAATTGATGAGGGAAATCTCTGTGGAGTGGTACTGCTTGACCTACAAAAGGCATTTGATACAGTTAACCACTGTCTCCTAATCTCCAAAATGGAGGCACTGGGGTTAAGCAGTATCCCTCTAGGCTGGGTAAAGTCCTATTTATCAGGTAGGGAGCAAGTAGTAGAGATTAATGGTTCACTGTCTCAGGCAAAACCAATGAGTTGTGGCGTTCTGCAGGGGAGCGTGCTTGGGCCTCTACTGTTTTTACTATATATTAACGATATGAAAGATGCTTGTTCATGCCGTCTTTTCCTTTATGCAGATGACTCTACACTTCTGGTGTCTCACAAAAGTACAACTATGTTGGAGAGCATACTTAGCACAGAGCTTACTAACATTAGCAAATGGCTTGGAGATAATAAGCTATCTCTGCACTTAGGGAAAACTGAGGCAATTATTTTTGGAGTTAGGGGGTGGGGTGCTGACTACTAAAACCTCTGTTAGCTACCTGGAAGCTTGGAAGGTGTGAGCATGGCCAATAAAGTGCTAGGGAAGGTAATGCCAGGACTAAGTTTTTGGCTAGAAAGTCCAAGCTGCTTGATAAGGACTCCATGAAAGTGCTAGCCACTGCCCTCATTCAATGCCATTTTGACTATGCTAGTACTTCCTGGTTTGGGGGCTTATCTAAACTTATGAAGAGGAAGCTCCAGTTAGGCCAGAATAAGCCGATCAGGGTAGTATTGAAGGTGAGTCCACGTACTCACATAGGCAGGAGCTGCTTTCTGGAACTAAACTGGCTGCCTGTTGAGGCTCGGTTGTCCCAGATTAGACGAGGTTTGGTTTACAGGAGTATTTATGGTTCTGTGCCCAGGTATCTAAGTGATTATTTTCCTCGTGTTAGGGATACACACAATCACAGCACTAGATCAGATGATGCTGATGTGTGCTTATACAGGTTCAGGAGTAATGCTGGGAAAGGTACTTTCTTGTATACTGGAGCCTCAGAATGGAATGACTTGCCTCTGCCAATAAAAATTACGTCCTCTCTGGGCAGCTTTAAAAATAAAGTAAAAATATGTTTGATGTCTTCTATGCCCATATGAATAACCCCTTTGATGTTAACTGCAATGATGAGATAGATGTTCTTCTTCTTTGTTTTTATATTTTATTATCTTAATGCCATACTGTGTTTCACTGTGTTCAATCTTGCCTAGCCATCTTGTCTCAAGAGGACCACAATGGAAATAAGTCCCAGACTTTATTGTGTGTTATCCTCCATTGATGTGCATGTATGGCTTTTTCAAGTTTTATGTTTGCTTGTTTTTTTAAATGGTCGAATTAATAAACTAAACTAAACTATCCTGAGCTGGCTCATTAGAGAAGCCCGTCTACCCTGACTTAGCCTGAGCTGGCTCATTAGAGAAACCCGTCTACCCTGACTTAGCCTGAGCTGGCTCATTAGAGAAGCCCGTCTACCCTGACTTAGCCTGAACTGGCTTATTATAGAAGCCTGTCTTCCCTGAATTAGCCTGAGCTGGCTCATTAGAGAAGCCTGTCTTCCCTGAATTAGCCTGAGCTGGTTCATTATAGAAGCCTGTCTTCCCTAACCTGGCCTGAGCTGGCACATTAGAGAAGCCTGTCTTCCCTGACTTAGCCTGAGCTGGTTCATTATAGAAGCCTGTCTTCCCTGACATAGGCTGAGCTGGTTCATTATAGAAGCCTGTCTTCCCTGACATAGGCTGAGCTCGCTCCGTAGAGAAGCCCGTCTTCCCTAACTTGGCCTGAGCTGGCTCCTTAGAGAAGCCTGTCTTCCCTGACTTAGCCTGAGCTGGTTCATTATAGAAGCCCGTCTTCCCTGACTTGGCCTGAGCTGGTTCATTAGAGAAGCCCGTCTTCCCTGACATAGGCTGAGCTGGTTCATTAGAGAAGCCCGTCTTCCCTGACTTAGCCTGAGCTGGTTCATTATAGAAGCCCGTCTTCCCTGACTTGGCCTGAGCTGGTTCATTAGAGAAGCCCGTCTTCCCTGACATAGGCTGAGCTGGTTCATTATAGAAGCCCGTCTTCCCTAACTTGGCCTGAGCTGGCTCGTTAGAGAAGCCCGTCTTCCCTGACTTGGCCTGAGCTGGCTCGTTAGAGAATTCCGTCTTCCCTGACTTAGCCTGAGCTGGCTCATTAGAGAATTCCGTCTTCCCTGATTTAGCCTGAGCTGGCTCATTAGAGAAGCCCGTCTTCCCTGATTTAGCCTGAGCTGGTTCATTAGAGAAGCCCGACCACTGTATCTGTATAGATAGACCCCAGTTAAACTCTGAGTGGGGATTTATAAGCCGGTACTAACTACTAAAGTACTGAGTTGTGGAGCGTTAGCAGTCGCTAGCCTTCACACTGTGGGCCTTTATGGAGGATTTTAGCCCTCCACAGTGGGTCCTTATTGGGAACATGTTAGCATGGCCTTCACACTGTAAGCCAGGCAGCATGGGGCAGAATGTTACACGTTGGCTGTGAATGTTGAGAGGGGGCCAGCGTTTCACTAACTCACACTGCTCCCAAATGCCTCTGTACAGTGACCCCTCCTCCCTTCATCCCTCCAGTCCATTCCGCCTCCCCCTTTTTCCTTCTCCAATAAATGATCCTTTTGTTCGGGTGTTTCTGCCGTGGTAGGTTGCCAGCTCCCTTCAGCTGGGCCAGGCTGGACTGAACTGAACTGAGCTCCCCCTCTCCCCTAAAACGTGTTCTCGCTCTCTCTCTCGTCCCACCTCTCTCTCTCTCTCTCTCTCTCATCTCTTTCTCTCCTCTCTCTCTCCTCTTCTAATGTTCTTTCTTCACTCTTCTGTCTTGTATCATCTTTCTGCTCTTCTCTTCTCCCCCTCTCTTTCTCTCCTCTCTCTGTCTCTTTCTGCTCTTCTCTTCTCCCCCTCTCTTTCTCTCCTCTCTGTCTCTTTCTGCTCTTCTCTTCTCCCCCTCTCTTTCTCTCCTCTCTCTGTCTCTTTCTGCTCTTCTCCCCCTCTCTTTCTCTCCTCTCTCTGTCTCTTTCTGCTCTTCTCCCCCTCTCTTTCTCTCCTCTCTCTGTCTCTTTTCTTTCTCTTCCCTCTGTTTTCCCATTGTGTCTCGCTCTGTCCCGGAACGATGAGAGAAGGCAGATAAAAATAGATTTTGGGAGTGCATGGGAAGTACCCCTCTTATGGAGGAAAGCGACTAGGATAGAGAGAACGAATGCCAGATAGGAATAGAATGATAGCCAGTGTGAATGAAGTGTGAAGAACCCAAAAGTACAGACTGATCCGTGGATTACGACGCGGTATGGAAGCAATTATTAGTCTCGTCTGTGCATTTATGTAGGCCTAAGATTTTAGGTAAACTAACTCTGATCCATGGTAATTGTGGGGATTTCTTTCTGGCAAGCTCCAGCGTGTGTGTGTGTGTGCGTGTGTGTGTGCGTGTGTGTGTGTGTGTGTGTGTGTGTGTGTGTGTGTGTGTGTGTGTGTGTGTGTGTGTGTGTGTGTGTGTGTGTGTGTGTGTGTGTGGGGGGGGTGGGGGTGGATGTGTTTAACTATACTTGTGGGGACCAGAATAGTAAACTAACAAAGATCTGACCAACTGGGAGGCATTTTGTTAGTCCCCACAAGGTCAAATGTTATTTTGAAGGCGTTAAGGTTAGAATTAGTGTTAGGGTTAGAATTAGGTTATAGGCGCTAGGTTTAGGGTTAGGGAAAATAGGATTTTGAATCTAACTGAATTGTGTCTCCCAACAAGGTTAGTTATACGAGACTGTGTGTGTGTGTACGTGCGTGTGGTGTGTGAGAGGCTGTGGTGAGTGGCTGTCTGTTTATGTAGAGTTTATTCGTGGGTGTGTACGTCATGTGTAGTGTACAGTGCACACGACTGCATGCCTGTGACCGTTTATGTGTTTTTTAATGGGAGCTTTAAATGATTTAGATGGGAAGTGCACTGTGAACACGTGGCCCCTCCTGAAACACACACGTCTGTGTTTAGGGTTACCTCATACTTATGTATGTTTCAACTACGGTGTCCTGCACATATGCTTCTTCAAAAAGGAGAAAGGCGATTTGAAACAGAGTAGGATGGATGGGGCGAGTGCATGTGTTTACCAATGAGTGATGTGAAGTGGTTTTCCTGTAAAGTCAGATGGTGGAAATCCAATCCCCCTGTAGGCCATGCCAACATGTTTCAGGAAGACCATGTGACACTCTATTAGCCGTCTCACCACCATGCCTCGGGCTGCCCCCCTAACCTCCACATTACAACGTTTCATAATGTACCTCTATCCGTGGTCATTTGAAAAAGGCGACCAATGCTAAACTGACACCTAGGCCCTACCCCCTAAACCAACACCTAGCCCCTACCCCCTAAACCGACACCTAGCCCCTACCCCCTAAACCGACACCTAGCCTCTACCCCCTAAATCGATCCCTAGCCCCTACCCCCTAAACCGACACCTAGCCCCTACCCCCTAAACCGACACCTAGCCCCTACCCCCTAAACCGACACCTAGCCCCTATCCCCTAAACCGGCCCCTAGCCCCTACCCCCTAAACCGACACCTAGCCCCTACCCCCTAAACCGACACCTAGCCCCTACCCCCTAAACCGACACCTAGCCCCTACCCCCTAAACCGACACCTAGCCCCTACCCCCTAAACCGACACCTAGCCCCTACCCCCTAAACCGACACCTAGCCCCTACCCCCTAAACCGACACCTAGCCCCTAAACCGACACCTACCCCCTAAACCGACACCTAGCCCCTACCCCCTAAACCGACACCTAGCCCCTACCCCCTAAACCGACACCTAGCCCCTACCCCCTAAACCGACACCTATCCCCTACCCCCTAAACCGACACCTATCCCCTACCCCCTAAACCGACACCTAGGCCCTACCCCCTAAACCGACACCTAGGCCCTACCCCCTAAACCGACACCTAGCCCCTACCCCCTAAACCGACACCTAGGCCCTACCCCCTAAACCGACACCTAGCCCCAACCCCCTAAACCGGCCCCTAGCCCCTACCCCCTAAACCGGCCCCTAGCCCCTACCCCCTAAACCGGCCCCTAGCCCCTACCCCCTAAACCGACACCTAGCCCCTACCCCCTAAACCGACACCTAGCCCCTACCCCCTAAACCGGCCCCTAGCCCCTACCCCCTAAACCGGCCCCTAGCCCCTACCCCCTAAACCGACACCTAGCCCCTACCCCCTAAACCGACACCTAGCCCCTACCCCCTAAACTGACACCTATCCCCTACACCTATCCCGGGTCCCTATCCCCTACAACAAGCCCCTACCCCGGGTCCCCTAGCCCCTACACCTATCCCGGGTCCCTATCCCTTACACCTAGCCCCTATCCCGGGCCCCTAGCCCCTACAACAAGCTCCTACCCCGGGCCCCTAGCTGCTACACCTAGCCCCTATCCCGGGCCCCTAGCCCCTACAACAAGCTCCTACCCCGGGCCCCTAGCCCCTTTACCTGTCCCCTACCCCTCTACCCTCTATGAGTTTCACCCAACTACTGACGCAGGATCCGAGACTTTGCAATCTTTTCAATTCAATAAATCTTTTTAAGTCTCTGAAGGGACAGCATAAAAACTCAGGATTAGTGAGAAACAAAAAATCATGACCTACATACTTATATGACCTCGGTCCCTGCATTTGCATAGCCTGTCATAGTGGTATACACGCTAGTAGCATGGCACTGTCCTGTATCGCTCTGTAATGCTGTAGTGCCTGCTGGCAAGCCTAAGGGTGACATGGCATGTTGGCACCTCCTCAATGCCCCATGCCAACTGTGGAACTTCTGGAGAGGTGCTTAACCAGTCATGGGCACCACTTGCTCTGGGGCACACGACACACACACACACACACACCACATGACACACACACACACACGGACGCACGTATATATACACACACCGTTGGGACTCGGGAGGGAGGGAAAAATAAGAACCCATTCACCCAAATCTACTGCTCTCACTCACTCATTCCCTCTCCCACACACACACACACACACACACACACACACACACACACACACACACACACACACACACACACACACACACACACACACACACACACACACGTCTGGCCTCTGTTCTGTGGTGGCTGCTCACCCAGTGGTAAGTGCTGCAGTGAGTGATGGAGTAAAGTTGATCCGAGGCGGTTTAGAAGTATTTAATCCGTCTCACCCCTCCTCACCCCTCCCTCTTCATCCTTGTTGTTGGAGTTATATTACAAACACACACACATACAGTACATACACACATACAAACACAAACCCTTTTTCTTTCTGTCCATCCATCACTCTCTCTCTCTCTCTCACACACACACACACCTGGACACCACACACTGAACAAGTCTACTCTGTCATTGAATCCCTGACCTGAAACCATAGCCAGGCGACACCTATTTATATGCTACCAGTATTTTTACTATCCTTTTGTACTTTTTGCTGACTGCAGTCAGTGCGTAGCGTCTGCAATGCATTTATTTGCCTTGTGTATTTGTACGCTTCTTTTTTACTTGGTACAGATGTAGGATCTTAATTTGATCACCCTGTTGCAGGAGAACTTTCCTTCCAATGCAGCACATGTTAAACGTGAAGGTGTATTTGAGATTTAAAAAGGCTTCTGAAGTTTGTAATTTTCACGTTTAACTTTCAGACTTGATTTTCCCTCAAAAATGTATCATCCCCTACAAAAAAATGGCATTAATTATAATACACATAGTAATTCACACTTCTGTTTCTGCAGGATTATTTGCCTTCGACATCTATAATAAGACGGTTGGATAGATGCAAGGCCTGTTAGAGTAGATGACTAGATATGACATTCGGTACAGTTAGTCACACAGTGGCCGCGGGTGCCATCTTGACAGGGAAATTATGAAGAGATGTAAGTAAATTCTCAACGTGACACGACTCAAAAGGACTTAGAGAAACTGTACATTTTGTGTTACAGAGTGTTGAACATTAGGCAACATCCTGCCAATTGCATCATATGTATCAGTAACTGCCTTCTCATGGATGTTGCAGTTTATTATGAAATTCACGTCTGTTCCCGATTAACTGTTGACTCCCCGTACCTGCTTCTCATCTCCGGCGTTGGTCCTTACAGTATCTGGTATTTAAAATACTTATTTTTCTGTGTATTTGAGTATTTTCAAATACACAGCCCAAAACAAGTACTTTTATTTAAGTAATGGTTATTTGTAAAAAGTAAATAGTCTACCAAATACTATTTTCAAATACCTGGGTTAAATACATGGTAGTCTATTTGAGTCAGTGTATTTGAGTATTTCCACATTTATTTCCAAATACATTAAAATATTCAACTACTTGTCTTTTCAAATAAAATAGATCTTTGAAAATACTGACTTTGAATTGAATTGAAAGTTAGCCTAGTTCAGATATTTGAAGGTCTGGTCTAAATATAGGGCAAATAGCATTTTCTTAAGACAATGAAGTGAGTTTTCCATTTGTATCTACAGTTGAAGTCGGAAGTTTACATACACCTCAGCCAAATACATTTAAACTCCGTTTTTCACAATTCTTGACATTTAAGCCGAGTATAAATTCCCTGTTTTAGGTCAGTTAGGATCAGAATAATAGTAGAGTGTCACGCCCTGACCATAGAGAGCCATTTTTTCTCTATGGTGTAGTAGGTCAGGGGTGACTAGGGGGTGATCTAGTATATCTATGTCTATGTTGTGCTCTAGTTTATTTTTCTATGTTTTTTTTTTTTGTATGATTCCCAATTAGAGGCAGCTGGTAATCGTTGTCTCTAATTGGGGATCATATTTAAGTAGTTATTTTTCCCTCCTGTGTTTGTGGGATCTTGTTTTTGTGTATGTGCCTATTTGCACTTCACTGTCTTCACATTTCGTTTGATCAGTTATTGTTTTTTGTATTTTGCTGAAGTTTCATGTTATTATAAAGATGTGGAACGCTACTCACGCTGCGCCTTGGTCCAATCATTACGACGAGCGTGACAGAGAGAATGATTTATTTCAGCTTTTATTTCTTTCATCACATTCCCAGTGGGTCATCTATTTTGTGAAGTGCACCAGTCCCTCCTGCAGCAAAGCACCCCCACAACATGATGCTGCCACCCCCATGCTTCACGGTTGGGATGGTGTTCTTCGGCTTGCAAGCCTCCCCCTTTTTCCTCCAAACATAATGTTGGTCATTATGGCCAAACAGTTCTATTTTTGTTTCATCAGACCAGAGGACATTTCTCCAAAAAGTACGATCTTTGTCCCCATGTGCAGTTGCAAACCGTAGTCTGTCTTTTATATGGCAGTCTTGGAGCAGTCAATATAGAACTAATTTTACTGTGGATATAGATACTTTTGTACCTGTTTCCTCCAGCATCTTCACAATGTCCTTTGCTGTTGTTCTGGGATTGATTTGCACTTTTCGCACCAAAGTACATGAATCTCTAGGAGACAGAACGCGTCTCCTTCCTGAGCGGTATGACGGCTGCGTGGTCCCATGTGTTTATACTTGCGTACTATTGTTTGTACAGATGAACGTGGTACCTATTGCTCCCAAGGATGAACCAGACTTGTGGTGGTCTACAATTTTTTTTCTGAGGTCTTGGCTGATTTCTTCTGATTTTCCCATGATGTCAAGCAAAGAGGTACTGAGTTTGAAGGTACACCTCCATTTGACTCAAATGATGTCAATTAGCCTATCAGAAGCTTCTGAAGCCATGACACAATTTTCTGGAATGTTCAGAGCTGTTTAAAGGCACAGTCAATTTAGTGTATGTAAACTTCTGACCCACTGGAATTGTGATACAGTGAATTATAAGTGAAATAATCTGTCTGTAAACAATTGTTGGAAAAATGACTTGTGTCATGCACAAAGTAGATGTCCTAAACGACTTGCCAAAACTATAGTGTGTTAACAAGAAATTAGTGGAGTGGTTGAAAAACGAGTTTTAATGATTCCAACCTAAGTGTATGTAAACTTCCGACTTCAACTGTACATATTTGGCAGAATTGGCCTGGGAGTTCCAGTGTATTATAAATGCTGCATTATATAGGGCCCTATAAAATCTGTTTTCATTTTTGACTGGTTCCCGAGGCAGGTTTTCACCCTCAAAATCACACTTTTTTTTTTATAGAAGATCCAATTTTATTGTTTTGTCCACAACAATGCTTAAACCACATCAGTGTACCACTTGAGGTCTGGGAAAAATCTCTGACATTGTTCATTTGTGGTGTTGTTGTCGTTTTAATGCATGTGTGCACCAGCCATAGACTGTTGTTTGGCTAGCGGTGTTTCTGTAGCCCTCATGTGAATGCAGAGTTTGCAAAGCAAATTGCGACTGGATTGATGCAAATAATCATGATATAATGAATGAACATTTCTTTGAGAAGATTTTGTGGGAAAGCCTCTCCATCTACCAGCAGATGGTTATTGTTAGCATTATCGCTAATGGATACACAAAGGGAAGACTAGACATACACAACACACAGACAGTGACATTCCTCCCACTGGGCACACACTAGTTGAATCAACGTTATTTCCACGTCATTTCATTGAAATGACGTTGAACCCACGTGGAATAGACGTTGAATTGTCGTCTGTGCCCAGTGGGCTGTGTCGTTTCAGAAAGTTGCAGGAAAAT
>NC_138308.1:77176160-77328660 GCF_965601325.2 Salmo salar
GCTTCAGCTAGACACAGCTGAATTATGTCATCAATGTGCCAGAGGGCAGGCAGAGGTAATGGACAGCGAGAGGAGAGGAAGTTGCTTGTCTTTCTCTCACTGTGGTGCTTGTTATCGTCGTCAACCTTCAAGGCTTCTGCCACTGAAACAGAAAAAAAGTCCCTGCAGAAATGTCACGGACACTCTGAGGAGTGTGTCTTGGTGGAGGCTGTGTATTGTGTGTGTGTGACTCATTTATATGTTGTCACAGAAATGCCACAGAGGCTGGTGTTAGAGAGTGTGTGTGTGTGTGTGTGTGTGTGTGTGTGTGTGTGTGTGTGTGTGTGTGTGTGTGTGTGTGTGTGTGTGTGTGTGTGTGTGTGTGTGTGTGTGTGTGTGTGTGTGTGTGTGTGTGTGTGTGTGTGTGTGTGTGTGTGTGTGTGCGCAACTGTGTGTGTGTGTGTGTGTGTGTGTGTGTGTGTGTGCGCAACTGTGTATTTGTGTGCAATTATGTACATCTGTGTCTCTCAGGGATGCAAACTAGTCACCTTTCGGTTTTTGAATCCAAAATAGGTGACCTTCGTGATTTGTGCAGAGCCGATGAGAAAAGTTTGGGTGAGGAGGGGGTGCTTTGGATCACTACTGGCTGTATGCAAAATAGGGATGCGTGTTTGGAGCAATACTGGCTGTATCCAAGGCTCAGCCAATCATTCACATAACAACAGAATGCATCACCTGACTGACGAGAGAAGAGACAACCAATGTGCCAGTTACAGCATCCGCGAGCGCTCTGGAAAGAGCGGAGTGGAAAGGCAGTTTGCCAGTTATCTTACAGCAGCGCGCCCTGTGGCGATAACGAAGAGGTAAACTAGGTGAGAAGCCAGACCACGGAGACAACGGGTGAGAAGGTGATGAAGCGTACTGCATGAGCTGGAACCGAAAAAAAACTGGCATTTGGAAAGTTTGAGGTGAGGGAGAAAGTGTGGTGGAACAAGTATTGTTAGCATTGAGTAACGTTATCTTGCTAGCTGGATCGAATTCTCCCTGAGCTAGCCAGAGAAATGTTGAGCAACATTAGCCAATTTAACTGATCAAATAATTGAGTTTATGGTGTGAAAATTAGCTGGCTAATAAAGCCAGACAGCTAACATTAGCTAGCTAACGTTACAACAGCACATGAGCTAACGTTAGTAACCTAACCAATTCGCTATAGTATTAACAGTTAACGTTGCCGTTCCTCAAGTTATAACGCGTTAGTTGCTTCCTGAACCTTGGCAATCTGTGTGAAATGTTAACTAGCTGACGAATTAACTACAAGCTGAATGTTTTCCCTCTATAGTATGTGGTTAATTCTCAGAATGAGAGAATTAAGTGAAAATGAGGCGTTGCTTGTTAAACAAGTGGATTCCGGGATCAAGTGGAGCTGGGCCTGGCTTAAACTGGATGCCACTATAGAGGTGAAAGGAGCACCACACACTTTCCCTCTTTCTCACTTTTGCTGGCACATTGTAGAACAGATGTCCACAGGCAGAAAGGGTACAATGTAATAGTGTGAACTGCAGCCCAAAGATATTCTATTTGTTGTGTTGAACTCGACAGTAACACTTGTGTGAGTGAGGGGGGATTATTACATTTTTTAACTCAGTGAATATTATTTTTGCACACATGGAGCCTTGTGCACTTGATCGATGTCTACTGTAGCGGCCACTATAATAGAGCAAAAATAGAATGTCTGTTTGTTTCCTTCTATTTCTACTTTAAGATGTTTTTTTCCCAAGTGCAATATTTAGATGTGTGTGGTCACAAGTGTTCTATTATAAAGACTCTCATGGCTAACTGCAATATTAGTGGATTGTTTTTTCTCAAGACTTGAGTGTCATTTGCAGTAAAGTCTAGGCAACAAATAACATTGGATTGCTTTCTTTACATTTTTTAGCTGTGAGTTAGGTTTACATTAACCACTTTTTATTTTACACACAGAGACTGATCATGTAGATCATATTCTTTGTTGTTTAATTAGTTAAAACCCGCTTTTCCTCCAAGCAGGGATTTATTTCAATGTTTCAGTGCAAAAAAAAGTGTCACCTTTTTGGGCCCTGACCAGTTTGCATCCTTGGTCTCTGTCTCTCTACCATTTGGAACACATCCCATGTCAGTAGGCTTGTGATGCTCGCGAGCCAGCGTCAGTAATTAGTGTCCGTCACACAATGTTCTCCGCCAGCCGCAGAGAAGCACATAGAACCTAATCTTTGGTGCATTAGGCCTTATGAAAGGATTGACTCACCCAGGAATGGAAAGGAAATAACCACTATACTCCCCGATTAACACTTCCTGGTTAGGAATATGAGAGAGAGAGAGAGAGAGAATGCTTACATCCAGTGGAGTGAGGGATGCCAGATCAGGAAGACGTGCCACCCCTCCCCGGCTTTGTTTGTTGATTTTTCATTTCATATTCGTTTGTCCTTTGTCTAGTCTATCTGTTTCTATTCATCAGCGGCTGGAGTGGTGGGTTTAGGCGTGTTTGTGTACTGTGTCTGTGTGTTTAAGTGGTCCTGGAGTGGCCACATCTTTTCACAGTGAGGTCAACTGCAGACGGATTGAAAAGGCTTTTAGAGTACAACTGGGTATACAGTGAGGGAAAAAAGTATTTGATCGCCTGCTGATTTTGTACGTTTGCCCACTGACAAAGTAATGATCAGTCTATAGATCAGTCTATAATTTTAATGGTAGGTTTATTTGAACAGTGAGAGACAGAATAACAACAAAAAAATCCAGAAAAACGCATGTCAAAAATGTTATAAAATGATTTGCATTTTAATGAGGGAAATAAGTATTTGACCCCTCTGCAAAACATGACTTAGTACTTGTTGGCAAAACCCTTGTTGGCAATCACAGAGGTCAGACGTTTCTTGTAGTTGGCCACCAGGTTTGCACACATCTCAGGAGGGATTTTGTCCCACTCCTCTTTGCAGATCTTCTCCAAGTCATTAACCTCTTACATCTAGACGTTCCGCTAGCGGAACACCTGCTCCAATATCCAATGATAGGCGTGGCGCGAATTACAAATTCCTCAAAAATACAAAAACATATGACTATTTCACAGCATTTTAAAGACAAGACTCTCCTTTATCTAACCACACTGTCCGATTTCAAAAAGACTTTACAGCGAAAGCAAAACATTAGATTATGTCAGCAGAGTACCAAGCCAGAAATAATCAGACACCCATTTTTCAAACTAGCATATAATGTCACAAAAACCCAGAAGACAGCTAAATGCAGCACTAACCTTTGATGATCTTCATCAGATGACACACCTAGGACATTATGTTATACAATACATGCATGTTTTGTTCAATCAAGTTCATATTTATATCAAAAAACAGCTTTTTACATTAGCATGTGACGTTCAGACAGCTACCCCCGCAAACTTCCGGGGAATTTGCTAACAATTTACTAAATTACTCACGATAAACGTTCACAAAAAGCATAACAATTATTTTAAGAATTATAGATACAGAACTCCTCTATGCACTCGATATGTCCGATTTTAAAATAGCTTTTTGGTGAAAGCACATTTTGCAATATTCTAAGTACATAGCCCAGCCATCACGGGCTAGCTATTTAGACACCCGGCAAGTTTAGCCTTCACCAAAATCAGATTTACTATTATAAAAGTTTGATTACCTTTTGTTGTCTTCGTCAGAAAGCACTCCCAGGACTGCTACTTCAATAACAAATGTTGGTTTGGTCCAAAATAATCCATCGTTTTGTTCGTGCGTCCCAGACACTATCCGAAATGGTAAATCAGGGTCGCGCGCATGGCGCAATTCGTGACAAAAAAATTCGAAATATTCCATTACCGTACTTCGAAGCATGTCAACCGCTGTTTAAAATCAATTTTTATGCAATTTATCTCGTAAAAAAGTGATAATATTCCGACCGGGAATCTCCTTTTCGGCAAACAGAGGAAAAATCACAAAGACGGGGGCGGCCAGGGCACGCGCCTAAGCCCACAGTCCCTTGATCGGCCACTTGAGAAAGGCGATAATGTGTTTCAGCCTGGGGCTGGGATGACGACATTCTGTTTTTTCCTGGGCTCTGAGCGCCCATGGAAGACGTAGGAAGTGTCACGTTAGAGCAGAGATCCTTTGTAAAAGATAGAGATGGCAAAGAAGTTCAAGAAATGGTCAGACAGGCCACTTCCTGTAAAGGAATCTCTCAGGTTTTGACCTGCCATTTGAGTTCTGTTATACTCACAGACACCATTCAAACAGTTTTAGAAACTTTGGAGTGTTTTCTATCCAAAGCCAATAATTATATGCATATTCTAGTTACTGGGCAGGAGTAGTAACCAGATTAAATCGGGTACGTTTTTTATCCAGCCGTGAAAATACTGCCCCCTAGCCATAACAGGTTAAGGTTTCGAGGCTGACGTTTGGCAACTCGAACCTTCAGCTCCCTCCACAGA
Organism: Salmo salar; assembly: GCF_965601325.2. NCBI lineage: Eukaryota > Metazoa > Chordata > Actinopteri > Salmoniformes > Salmonidae > Salmo > Salmo salar. The sequence continues at coordinate 77,180,608 of NC_138308.1, forward strand.
AGCACATTAAGGCCACTCCAGGACCTTAATGTGCTTCTTCTTGAGCCACTCCTTTGTTGCCTTGGCCGTGTGTTTTGGGTCATTGTCATGCTGGAATACCCATCCACGACCCATTTTCAATGGTTCTCACCCAAGATTTGACAGTACATGGCCCCGTCCATCGTCCCTTTGATGCGGTGAAGTTGTCCTGTCCCCTTAGCAGAAAAACACCCCCAAAGCATAATGTTTCCTCCTCCATGTTTGACGGTGGGGATGGTGTTCTTGGGGTCATAGGCAGCATTCCTCCATTTTGGTCTCATCTGACCACAACACTTTCACCCAGTTGTCCTCTGAATCATTCAGATGTTCATTGGCAAACTTCAGACGGGCATGTATATGTGCTTTCTTGAGCAGGGGGACCTTGCGGGCGCTGCAGGATTTCAGTCCTTCACGGCGTAGTGTGTTACCAATTGTTTTCTTGGTGACTATGGTCCCAGCTGCCTTGAGATCATTGACAAGATCCTCCCGTGTAGTTCTGGGCTGATTCCTCACCATTCTCATGATCATTGCAACTCCACGAGGTGAGATCTTGCATGGAGCCCCAGGCCGAGGGAGATTGACAGTTCTTTTGTGTTTCTTCCATTTGCGAATAATCGCACCAACTGTTGTCACCTTCTCACCAAGCTGCTTGGCGATGGTCTTGTAGCCCATTCCAGCCTTGTGTAGGTCTACAATCTTGTCCCTGACACCCTTGGAGAGCTCTTTGGTCTTGGCCATAGTGGAGAGTTTGGAATCTGATTGATTGATTGCTTCTGTGGACAGGTGTCTTTTATACAGGTAACAAACTGAGATTAGGAGCACTCCCTTTAAGAGTGTGCTCCTAATCTCAGCTCGTTACCTGTATAAAAGACACCTGGGAGCCAGAAATCTTTCTGATTGAGAGGGGGTGAAATACGTATTTCCCTCATTAAAATGCAAATCATTTTATAACATTTTTGACATGCGTTTTTCTGGATTTTTGTTGTTGTTATTCTGTCTCTCTCACTGTTCAAATGAACCTACCATTAAAATGATAGACTGATCATTTCTTTGTCAGTGGGCAAACGTACAAAATCAGCAGGGGATCAAATACTTTTTTCCCTCACTGTATATCATATTACCAACCAAAACGCGCATCAAGCACCACTGAGGGTGCATTTAAATATTTACTGGCGACTGTGTGCCCATGGGGTCGGGCAGAGTGGTAACATTTATGCCTGACTGTGTATTTGTGTTGTTAAGTGCTGTTGGTTGATTATGTGTTTTGTGAAAGATTATGGTGACGTGTGTGTCGATTGGTCTATAACGTGTATTTTTCCATTTATAGACACATCATATGTGTTTAATTCAAATCAACTATATGCACTGAGCTTGTCGGATACTTTAAGCGAACTGTTTGATGAAATAATTAAGGCACACAAATGACTAAAGGGAGTCTGACCGCAATGGATTTGATGGTGCTCACAACTGACAGCGAGTGACTGTGACTAGCACCCGTTGTCTCTCTCGCCTCCATACTGCAGCGACCACTACGGAACTTCAACAGTGTTTATGGCTCTGTCCATGTTGCTGAAGCTGTAACATAATTACAGCCATTTCTGACTGAAAAGTTATCATACCGAAATCTCTCATTTCTTTAGGAAAAACATTCCCAATTCCCTCAGCTCTCTTTATTGCATTCATGTGACCGATAGGGCCTGACCTATAGCATATCATAATCACATCAATAAATTGGTTATAACAAACTCCGAACACATGTGACAGCAGAATGGATGCGGAGGACGTGACAAATAAACTCGGGGGAATGTTTACTGGTTGCTCAGGAGTTAAAGGGGAAGTCGGATGTGTGGAATAAATTTGACTAGTTGTGGAAAATACTGGCGATCAGGAAATAGAAGGCAAGGAGCAGGCACTGCGTGCATATTATGTGTGCCAAACCGGTGCTGTTAGATTACAATATAATTTTTCTGGCCGTTTGGAACAATGTAAACAACACTAAATGTCGGGCGGCAGGTAGGTAGCCTAGCGGTTAAGAGCGTTGGGCCAGTAAACGAAAGGTCACTGGATCGAATCCCCAAGCTGACCAGGTGAAAAATCTGTCGATGTGCCACTGAGCAAGGCACTTAACCCTAATTGCTCTTGTAAGTCGCTCTGGATAAGAGTGTCTGCTAAATGACTAAAATGTAAATGTAAATTAATTATAAACGTACCAGACAGTCTTGTTGTAATGCTTTTTTTGTAAAGCCTTTTTTACAGCAAAGACTAAAAACAATTTCCGCAATTGAACCGTTTATTACGCTAATTATTCAAGTCGTTTTATTTGATTTTAAAACTAAAATGCTTGATTGCATTTCAAAACATGAATGACTCGTGCTGTGTGATGAAATCACATCTCGCTCTAGCAACTCCTTGTGGCGGGCTGGGCGCCTGCAGGCTGACCTACGGTCGTCAGTTGAATGGTGTTTCCTCCGACATGTTGGTGCAGCTGGCTTCTGGGTTAAGGGCGGGTGTTTAGGAGCGAGGTTTGGTGGGTCATGTTCCGGAGGATGCGTGACTCGACCATCGCCTCTCCCGAGCCCATTGGGGAGTTGCAGTGATGAGACAAGATTGAAATTGGGAGAAAAAGGAGCATTATTATTATTATTATTTGTATTTTTATTTTGTAAAAGTGTAAACAACACTAAATCAATTATAAGTAATACCAGAGAAGCTATTGTAATGAAAAAAAGTGTAAAGCCTTTATTACCACATAGCAAAGATTAAAAACAGCCGAATTTGGTAGGCTATTAAACAAACAAGATCTGTCTTTTTTCAGTAGATGTACACTACCGTTCAAAAATTTCGGGTCACTTAGAAATGTCCTTGTTTTTGAAAGAAGAGCACATTTTTTGTCCATTAAAATAACATCTAATTGATCAGAAATACAGTGTAGACATTGTTAATGTTGTAAATGACTATTGTAGCTGGAAACGGCTGATTTCTTTATGGAACATCTACATAAGCGTACAGAGGTCCATTATCAGCAACCATCACTCCTGTGTTCCAATGACACATTGTGTTAGCTAATCCAAGTTTATCATTTTAAAAGGCTAATTGATCATTAGAAAACCCTTTTGCAATTATGTTAATCAGCACAACAGTTTTCAGCTGTGCTTAAGAAGCAATTCAACTGGCCTTCTTTAGACTAGTTGAGTATCTGGAGCATCAGCATTTGTGGGTTCGATTACAGGCTCAAAATGGCCAGAAACAAAGACCTTTCTTCTGAAACTTGTCAGTCTATTCTTGTTCTGAGAAATTAAGGCTATTCCATGTGAGAAATTGCCAAGAAACTGAAGATCTTGTACAATGCTGTGCACTACTCCCTTCACAGAACAGCGCAAACTGTCTCTAAACAGAATAGAAAGAGGAGTGGGAGGCCCCGGGGCACTACTGAGCAAGTGGACAAGTACATCAGAGTGTCTAGTTTGAGAAACAGATGCCTCACAAGTCCTCAACTGGCAGCTTCATTAAATAGTACCCGCAAAACACCAGTCTCAATATCAACAGTGAAGAGGCGACACCGGGATGCTGGCCTTCTAGGCAGAGATCCTCTGTCCAGTGTCTGTGTTCTTTTGCCCATCTTAATCTTTTTTTTTTATTGGCCAGTCTGAGATATGGCTTTTTCTTTGCAACTCTGCCTAGAAGGCCAGCGTCCCGGCATCGCCTCTTCACTGTTGACGTTGAGACTGGTGTATTGCGGGTAGCTCTAGCTTTAGGTAGCTCTAGGCTGCCAGCTCTAGGAAGAGTCTTGGTGGTTCCAAACTTCTTCAATTTAAGTGCGATGGAGGCCACTGTGTTCTTGGGGACCTTCAATGCTGCAGAAATGTTTTGGTACCCTTCCTCAGAGCTATGCGTTGACACAATACTGTCTCGGTGCTCTATGGACAATTCCTTCGACCTCATGGCTTGATTTTTGCTCTGACATGCACTGTCAACTGTGGGACCTTATATAGACAGGTGTGTGTCTTTCCAAATCATGTCCAATCAATTGAATTTACCACAGGTGGACCATAATCAATTCGTAAAAACATCTCAAGTATGATCAATGGAAACAGGATGCACCTGAGCTCAATTTCCAGTCTCATAGCAAAGGGTCTGAATACTTATGTAAAGAAGGTATTTCTGTTTTTTATATTTAATACATTTGCAAACATTCTACAAACCAGTTTTCGCTTTGTCATTTTGGTGTATTGTGTATAGATTGCTGAGGATTTTTTTTTATTTAATCAATTTTAGAATAAGGCTCTAACAAAATGTGGAAAGAGTCAAGGGGTCTGAACACTTTCCGAAGGCGCTGTATATTTTTTGCGGTCAACCAACACCCTACTGACCAAACAATCAACCTGTCGACTAAATGGGGTCAGCCCTAGTGTGTTTCTTAGTGTGTGTGTGTTGGGGACATAGCCTCCTGGGATGGTTAAAAACAGCAGCGTTGCAGACATGCTTTATGACTACAGACAGCTACTGTTACCCTGCTGTCCAGATAGTCCAACTGATCCTACTGGATCCCACCGCTCTCCCTTACACACGACCAGCCAGCAACTCTACTGCTGCTCTCCCCCTCAGCGACACATGTTTACACATATATCAAACATGCACACACACGCAGACATTCCGGTACAAACACACGCACACACATCAGCTGTCTTCACCACAGGGCTCCAAACGCCAACATTTCATTAGGATGAGCAGAGCAAAAAATCTACCACTGTAAGTCTATCAACCTACTTACATGGGGGGGGGGGGGTGGGTGAGAAATGGAGGGAGGGTGTTGAGTTCTAAAAAATATGTTATCTTTTTCTCTTTCTTTTGCCACTGGTGAGGAGAAGGGAAGGAGAGAGCCCCTATGGAGTACCTAGCATTCCTTAGGCTCATGGATAAATATTTGCGGTGCCATGTTGGGCCTGGCTGGCTGTCTACCTGCCACATGCACACACACACACACTTGTCTTTCACACACACACACATACATACACACTTGTCTGTCGCACACTCTCTCCTGTGCACCCTGTTTCACAGAACTGCACTCCTCTGAATGAAGGTCCTAAGGTTACACATGGTAACTCTAAACATCACAGGGAGGAGGGAGGGGGGACTGGATTGATGGGATGCCACTTACATCTCTATAAATAATTACACCGTTTATTAGGAGGTCTCAGGACAGGGGTATGGTCCGGGCACGTCCACACACACACCCGTTTCTCCCTCCTGAGTCATGGTATGCTGTTCGCTAATAAGAAGTTTGGTCAGCAGTTTTGTTCTCTCTTTGTCTACATTTCCTAAGAAGTTTGTCAATCAATCCCTTTGGGGCTCTAATCTAGTACCCAATATTTCTGACTTTGAAAAATCAGTTTTAGGTGAAACAAAGAAACAGGGGATGTGAAATAGCCTTCGAGGTACATGTTTTTCTTAACCACAGATCTAGGATCAGATTACCCTCCCCTAACCTCAACCACTCTGCGAGTACAAACAAAACTGACCCAAGATTAGTGTCTAGACCAGGGATGGGCAATTTTGATGGGGGTGGGGGCCCACAAAAAGGCTGAACTGCTGATGCTTGCGGGTGCTACATTGTGTGCAAAACATTTTAGCAGCCCACCTCTTGACAGCAGAGAGAAATGTTTTACAGTCAATTTAATGCAATTCTACACATTTTGCCATAGGGTGGAGAAAAATGTTTGCAATTTATAAAATGATATCTGATTGAGACTGACTAACAAAATCATTGGGGCTCCCCCGAATGGTAAATTTACCATGGTTACTAAGTTTAGATGGCTGGCTGCTAAACTGATTTACCAATCTATAAAATGTTAGCTGACATGGCTAATTGAGTGACTATCAGTGACTGACATAACAAGAGAAAAACTGCTGATGAACAACCAATTTCTAAATTGCACCTTGTGTATTCTACTATTCTAACCTGCAAAAGTAAGTTGAGACCCCAACTGATATATATATATACAGTACCAGTCAAAGGTTTGTACACGCCTACCCATTCATTTTCTACATTGTAGAATAATAGTGAAGACATCAAAACTATGAAATAACACATGGAATCATGCAATGACCAAAAAAGTGTCAAACAAATCAAAATATATTTTATATTTGAGATTCTTCAAAGAAGCCACCCTTTGCCTTGATGACAGCTTTGCACACTCTTGGCATTCTCTCAACCAGCTTCATGAGGTCACCTGGAATGCATTTCAATTAACAGGTGTGCCTTGTTAAAAGTTAATCTGTGGAATTTCTTTCCTTCTTAATGCGTTTGAGCCAATCAGTTGTGTTGTGACAAGGTAGGGGTGGTATACAGAAGATAGCCCTATTTGGTAAAATACCAAGTCCATATTATGGTAAGAACAGCTCAAATAAGCAAAGAGAAATGAGTTTTTTTTTTTTTTTTTTAACCAGGTAGGCTAGTTGAGAACATGTTCTCATTTACAACTGCGACCTGGCCAAGATAAAGCAAAGCAGTGTGGCACAAACAACAACACAGAGTTACACATGGAATAAAAAAACATACAGTCAATAATACAATAGAACAAGTCTATATACGGTGTGTGCAAATGAGGTAGGATAAGGGAGGTAAGGCAATAAATAGGCCATAGTGGCGAAATAATTACAATATAGCAATTAAACACTGGAGTGATAGATGTGCAGAAGATGAATGTGCAAGTAGAGATACTGGGGTACAAAGGATCAAAATCAATTAAATAAATAACAGTATGCGGATGAGGTAGTTGGATGGACAGTCCATCATTACTTTAAGACATGAAGAACAGTCAATCCGGAAAATGTCAAGAACTTTGAAAGTTTCTTCAAGTGCAGTCGCAAAAACCATCAAGTGCTATGATGAAACTGGCTCTCATGAGGACCGCCACAGGAAAGAAAGACCCAGAGTTACCGCTGCTGCAGAGGATAAGTTCATTAGAGTTACCAGCCTCAGAAATTGCAGCCCAAATAAATGCTTCACAGAGTTCAAGTAACAGACACTTCTCAACATCAACTGTTCAGAGGAGACTGTATGAATCAGGCCTTCATGGTCGAATTGCTGCAAAGAAACCACTACTAAAGGACACCAATAAGAAGAAGAGACTTGCTTGGGCCAGGAAACACGAGCAATGGACATTAGACCAGTGGAAATCTGTCAGTTGGTCTGATGAGTCCAAATTTGAGATTTTTGGTTCCAACCGCCGTGTCTTTGTGAGACACAGAGTAGGTGAACGGATGATCTCCACGTGTGTGGTTCCCACCGTGAAGCATGGAGGAGGTGGTGTGATGGTGAGGGGGTTCTTTGCTGGTGACACTGTGATTTATTTAGAATTCAAGTCACACTTAACCAGCACGGCTACCACAGCATTCTGCAGCGATACTCCGTCCTATCTGGCTTGTGCTTAGTGGGACTATCAATTATTTTTCAACAGGACAATGACCCAACACACCTCCAGGCTGTGTAAGGGCTATTTGACCAATAAGGAGAGTGATGGAGTTCTGCATCAGATGAACTGGCCTCCACAATCACCTGACATCAACCCAATTGAGATGGTTTGGGATGAGTTGGACTGCAGAGTGAAGGAAAAGCAGCCAAAAAGTGCTTAGCATATGTGGGAACTCCTTCAAGACAGTTGGAAAAGCATTCCAGGTGAAGCTGGTTGAGAGAATGCCAAGAGTGTGCATAGCTGTCATCAAGACAAAGGGTGGCTACTTTGAAGAATCTTAGAAAATAGTAAAAATAAAGAAAAACCCTTGTGTGAGTAGGTGTGTCCACATTTTTCACTGGTACTGTATATATTATAATAATAATAATAATATATACACTGCTCAAAAAAATAAAGGGAACACTTAAACAACACAATGTAACTCCAAGTCAATCACACTTCTGTGAAATCAAACTGTCCACTTAGAAAGCAACACTGATTGACAATAAATTTCACATGCTGTTGTGCAAATGGAATAGACAACAGGTGGAAATTATAGGCAATTAGCAAGACACCCCCAATAAAGGAGTGGTTCTGCAGGTGGGGACCACAGACCACTTCTCAGTTCCTATGCTTCCTGGCTGATGTTTTGGTCACTTTTGAATGCTGGCGGTGCTTTCACTCTAGTGGTAGCATGAGACGGAGTCTACAACCCACACAAGTGGCTCAGGTAGTGCAGCTCATCCAGGATGGCACATCAATACGAGCTGTGGCAAGAAGGTTTGCTGTGTCTGTCAGCGTAGTGTCCAGAGCATGGAGGCGCTACCAGGAGACAGGCCAGTACATCAGGAGACGTGGAGGAGGCCGTAGGAGGGCAACAACCCAGCAGCAGGACCGCTACCTCCGCCTTTGTGCAAGGAGGAGCAGGAGGAGCACTGCCAGAGCCCTGCAAAATGACCTCCAGCAGGCCACAAATGTGCATGTGTCTGCTCAAACGGTCTGAAACAGACTCCATGAGGGTGGTATGAGGGCCCGACGTCCACAGGTGGGGGTTGTGCTTACAGCCCAACACCGTGCAGGACGTTTGGCATTTGCCAGAGAACACCAAGATTGGCAAATTCGCCACTGGCGCCCTGTGCTCTTCACAGATGAAAGCAGGTTCACACTGAGCACATGACAGACGTGACAGAGTCTGGAGATGCCGTGGAGAACGTTCTGCTGCCTGCAACATCCTCCAGCATGACCGGTTTGGCGGTGGGTCAGTCATGGTGTGGGGTGGCATTTCTTTGAGGGGCCACACAGCCCTCCATGTGCTCGCCAGAGGTAGCCTGACTGCCATTAGGTACCGAGATGAGATCCTCAGACCCCTTGTGAGACCATATGCTGGTGCGGTTGGCCCTGGGTTCCTCCTAATGCAAGACAATGCTAGACCTCATGTGGCTGGAGTATGTCAGCAGTTCCTGCAAGAGGAAGGCATTGATGCTATAGACTGGCCCGCCCGTTCCCCAGACCTGAATCCAATTGAGCACATCTGGGACATCATGTCTCGCTCCATCCACCAATGCCACGTTGCACCACAGACTGTCCAGGAGTTGGCGGATGCTTTAGTCCAGGTCTGGGAGGAGATCCGTCAGGAGACCATCCGCCACCTCATCAGGAGCATGCCCAGGCGTTGTAGGGAGGTCATACAGGCACGTGGAGGCCACACACACTACTGAGCCTCATTTTGACTTGTTTTAAGGACATTACATCAAAGTTGGATCAGCCTGTAGTGTGGTTTTCCACTTTAATTTTGAGTGTGACTCCAAATCCAGACCTCCATGGGTTGATAAATTGGATTTCCATTGATTATTTTTGTGTGATTTTGTTGTCAGCACATTCAACTATGTAAAGAAAAAAGTATTTAATAAGATTATTTCTTTCATTCAGATCTAGGATGTGTTGTTTAAGTGTTCCCTTTATTTTTTTGAGCAGTATATTTTAAATTGATCTGAGGGCCTTCAAAAGGGCGCCGGCCGCCGAATGCGTCAAGACTCTAGGGCTGGATGGAGCCCCATGCTGCCTTGCCTGTCTTTATGGTAGTAAATCACCTCTCTGAACTGAACAGTATTTATTCTGCAGCCTTCTACGAATACTTTGGCAGAAAAGTGGAAGAGAGGGAGAGGCAGAGCGAGGCTTGATGTCCAAACTGTGGAACACAGGTCATAGATAGGGCATACTTGAGCCTTAAACCTCAGCCCTACAACACAGTTATCTAATGTGTAAGGTGGGCATTAGAGGTTTTCACAGATCCACCTGTACCCAGGACCCAGCGGGTCCGGATCCAGAATTCTAAATAATGTCATGAGTCGCATGTGCAGTTTTAACTGACTTGTCCGGGAAGGGCCCATATAGATCAGAACGCGACTGCTGCAGAAGGGAGAGAGAGAGACATTTTATCATTTATGCTGCTGCTCTTGCTTTTCACGAGAGTGGAGCGTGGTGAGTGTTATCTAATCAATGGAGGATGCAATTAAAATGATGGAAGGAGAAAGGAGAGGCTACAATGATCAAGAGCCGACAGGTAGGCTGCTACATAATGTTCTGAATGGAGTTGTTATACAGTAGAATGAGAAAGGACATGCACTGTTTTACCCACTACCCTTTGCTCTTGTTGGCTTCCCCCTCTCCCATTCTGTAGCCAGGGACAGGACGTCCTTAACAGATCAGGACGCGCACACACACAAGCACAGTCACACACCCACATGCTTTCTCATTCCCATTCCCCCTCAAACAAATGCCAAAGCAACAAGTCCCTATCCTCCATCGGTATCGGTACACAGCCACACCCACCCATAGCTTTTACTGCATACTGCAGGCCTTACCTGATCCACGGTACATACATCTCCCAGATGTCTCACACACACACACACACAGAGACTGCAATTCTCACTCGCTATATCTCTCTCTCTCTCTGCTCTTTGTACCGGTCCCCTCTTCCCTACTGGCTTTCATAAGACACTCTCTTTGCTTGGCAGAGGCCTTCCTATGGTGATGGCCCCCCCCACCTTGTGTGTGCATGCGTACTGTCGCTGCGACATTGTGTGTTTTAGTACCCACATTGCACAGGTTCAAATCCCTAAGAAGATATGCATACGCTCATACATACTCACATTCACACACCTGCCTAAATGAACGTAATATAACTTGACAGCCATGAAGTAATTGGCAGTGGGTCAGAGGGGAGAGTGTGTGTGTGTGCCATGGGCTCCTCGTTTCAGCCAGTGTCAGACTATTAAGTACAGTGACCCCATCACAGACAGACAACTGACGCAGATAGACAAGACACTGGAGTGATCCACAGACCGGCGTGTGACACACAGAACAAGGCATTGCATCTTAATAAACAACTTTAAGTGAGCGGCCGCGGACACTGACTCACAGACTGACAGATGCAAGGGTGACACACACACACACACTCAAATCAATCTACTTAAAGGCGCAGGAAACAGGGTGTCTTATCGTTAATGAATCGTTAAAGTGAGCTGTGACAGAAAAGGACATTGATAGCCCCAGACAGGCAGACGAACACACACAGACACACACCAAAACACACACGCACTACAATGACTGCCCCAATAAGTGAGCCATCACTGCCCCAGACAGACACATAGACAGACTGACAGGAGGACTGAAATAGAGAGAGAACAGTTTATTGGCCAGTCAGTGGCAGAAGCAGGTCGTAGCCCCATCTGGCCTTAAGAGTTAAAGAGCCTGCAGAGAGGGACACTCACACACAGACTCCCGCAGACACCCGCAGGCATCACATCGATTCGATCTCAGAACGGAAAGACAACTCAAGGAAATGAATGAGATCGATAGACAAGCAGAGAGCGGGAAGGATGGAGAGAGAGGGATCTGATTACAGTAGAAAGGAAACGCTTCCTGTCTGGTCTGGTTGCATGTGACTGCACCGATGTCAGTGGTTCGCATTTAGATCTAGAACAGCAGAAGAGGATGCACCTACTAGCCTAATGGATTGGTGCGTGTGTGTTTAGTAATAGTCTGTTTGGTCTAATGTGCCATCCATATAATCCTCTGTAAACCCCAGTCACTGTCTCCTCAGACACTCTCTGTGTCTAGACGCGTGTGTTTGTGTGCGTGCCAATGCGTTCCCTGGGTCCGTTGGGCTGATTGTTGGTGCGTCTCTCTCAGGCTGAGCTGCGCTGGCTGCTGTTGTTAGCTGGCACCATCTGTGCCGGGACGCTAAATATAGCACTGCACCAGGAAGAAGAAGAAGAATGAGGGGGGGAGGCACCAGAAATATAGACGAGACACTTTTTTTTCATTAGCAGTTAGAGAGCAGGCCTGGGAAATTTCAGGGAACAAGGGAATCCTTTCTCTCAATCGGTCACCATTCATCACTGTGTGTCACACCCTGACCATAGAGAGCCCTTGGTTCTCTATGGTGTAGGTCAGGGCTTGACTAGGGGTGATCTAGTATATCTATTTCTATGTTGGTGCTAATATGGTTCCCAATTAGAGGCAGCTGTTTATCGTTGCCTCTGATTGGGGATCATATTTAGGTAGCTATTTCCCCACCTGTGTTTTGTGGGAAATTGATTGTTTGTTAGTGTGTTTGGGCACTACGTCCTCACGGTCTTTCTAAGTGTTATTTTGTTTTGTTAGTTTCACTTAAATAAATATGTGGAACTATACCCACGCTGCGCCTTGGTCCTGTTCTTATGACAACCGTGACAGAATATCCCACCAAAAGAGGACCAAGCAGCGTATCCACGAGGTAAAGGAGTTTTGGACATGGGAAGAAGTAATGGGTGGATGCGAAACCCTTCCTTGGCGGCAGACGGAAGGTAATAATGGAGGACAGCGACGACGCCAGGGTTCGTGGCCACAGAAAGCCCAAGGACAACCCCAAGATTTTTTGGGGGGGGACACAAGGGGTGTCCGGCTGAGCCGCGGGTAGAGCCAGAGCAGGCGATAGAGAAGTGGTCGGTTGACCCAAGGAGAGAGCCAGAGCCCGCCTGGGAGTCGATGGAGCAATGTGAAGAAGGATATCGGAGAATGATGTTGGCGAAGAGTAGGCTGCAGGCGGGCTGAAGATCGGGTCATCAGTCCGGTGCCATCTGTGCCGGCTCCACGCACCAGATCTCCATTTCGCCTCCCCAGCCCGGTACGTCATGTGCCTGCTCCCTGCACTCGCCCTGAAGAGCCAGAGACCGTCGGGTAGGCAATGGGGGGAAGTTATGAGAGAAATGTTGTGCAAGTGTGTTCTGCTCAACATTCGACCAGAGGATCCGGTTAGCAGTCTGGTGCAACCTGGGCCGGTTCCACGCTTCTGGCCTCCAGTGCGCCTCCCCAGTCCGTTACGTCCTGTGTCTCCTCGCACTCGCCCTGAAGTGCGTGTTTCCAGTCCGGTACGTCCTGTGCCTGTGCCTGCTCCTCGCACTCGCCCTGAAGAGCGTGTCACCAGTCCGGTGCAACCTGTGCCGGCCCCACGCATCAGACCTCCAGTGCGCCTCCCCAGTCCGGTACATCCTGTGCCTGCTCCTCGCACTCGCCCTGAAGAGCGTGTCACCAGTCCGGTGCAACCTGTGCTGGCCCCACGCATCAGACCTCCAGTGCGCCTCCCCAGTCCGGTACATCTTGTGCCTGCTCGCCGCACTCGCCCTGAAGTGCGTGTCACCAGTCCGGTGCCACCTGTACCGGCTCCACGCACTAGGCCTCCAGTGCGACGGTTCCCAGTCCGGAACCTCCTGCGACGGTCCACAGTCCGGAACCTCCTGCGACGGTCCACAGTCCGGAACCTTCTGCGACGGTCCACAGTCCGGAACCTTCTGCGACGGTCCACTGTCCGGATCTTCCAGGGACGGACAACGGCCCGGCGCTTCCCGGGAAGGTCAACAGTCCGGAGAGTCCAGGCACGGTGTCCAGTCCCGCTCCATGGCCGGAGCCGCCTTCTGCGCCGGTGCCCAGTCCAGGCACGGCGTCCAACCCAGCTCCAAGGGCTCTCCCTGACCATAGAGAGCCCTTGGTTCTCTATGGTGTAGTAGGCCAGGGCGTGACTAGGGGGAGATCTAGTATATCTATTTCTATGTTGGTTCTAATATGGTTCCCAATTATAGGCAGCTGTTTATCGTTGCCTCTGATTGGGGATCATATTTAGGTAGCTATTACCCCACCTGTGTTTTGTGGGATATTGATTGTTTGTTAGTGTGTTTGGGCACTACATCCTCACGGTCTTTTTAAGTGTTATTTTGTTTTGTTAGTTTCACTTAAATAAATGTGTGGAACTGTACTCACGCTGCGCCTTGGTCCCGTTCTTACGACAACCGTGACACTGTGTTTATTTGATGTATCCACCATGTGGCCGGCCCCCAGCAACCTTTTCTCATATTTTAATCTGCCCTTTAATGACGATGTTAAAAACATGATGATTATTATAGACCTACAGTACATACTTGTCACATGTGACTGTTAGCTACCCCTAATAAAGGGATAATCGACCGATGGAGAGGAAGACGTATGAGAGTTGTGTTATGGTGTGCATTTTCGGTCCTTTTCCTTTCCGTAGCCTAAATATCCTCCATCAGTACGACCCTCGACGGCATTATCAATCGTACAATAGGTTCCATAACAAAGACAAGTGTTGTGTGTGTGAATGTGGAGCTCTCAATGGTTCCATGTTATTGAAATAACGATGACCTTTTCTTAGTGACGTACTTGCTTTAGTTTTGTAATAAGATGGGGAAAAGACTATATTGCCCTAAAACAATACATACACACACACACATTCTCTCTCTCCGTATTTCTCTCTCTCTTGTCCAACCTCTCTCTGTATTTCTCTCTCTTGTCCAACCTCTCTCTCTCTCTCTCTCTCTCTCTCTCTCTCTCTCTCTCTGTATTTCTCTCTCTCTCTCTCTCTGTATTTCTCTCTCTCTTGTCCAACCTCTCTCTCTCTCTGTATTTCTCTCTCTGTATTTCTCTCTCTCTTGTCCAACCTCTCTCCATATTTTTCTCTCTTGTCCAACCTCTCTCTCTCTCTGTATTTCTCTCTCTGTATTTCTCTCTCTCTTGTCCAACCTCTCTCTCTCTCTGTATTTCTCTCTCTCTTGTCCAACCTCTCTCCATATTTTTCTCTCTCTTGTCCAACCTCTCTCTCTCTCTGTATTTCTCTCTCGGGCTGTCTCACACTCCTCCATTCCATCCCTCTGTTCAACTTCACTGTATATATTTCATTTAAGAACACAATATTCTCCTGTGGATAAACAGACATAGATATTTTATTGTAGATTTGCAAACAATGTCGGCGATAAGGTGTAGTCAGTAGATGAATGTCATAATATTTAGTTCATCTTCATATCATATACTGTTGTTTACTGTTCTTCTAACCCAACCATTTCCTCTGCTTCCAGAATGCTGATGTCTATGCCCTGGCCTTGGAATTATGGGGGGAAATTACGGGAGACTTGGAGATCCCTGAGCTCCTCATCCTTTTGTGACAACCAATGGGAAGAGAGAGGAGTTGGACTGGTCACGCCCCTGAAGCACTTTGGAAAGACTGATGGAAAACCTTTATTTTGTTGCTTTCAGTTTATTGGTTGTGATACCAATGGGGATGCGTGCCGATGATAGCCCGTGAAGGGAGGACTCTCAGCCAATAAGAGAGAAGAATAAAGACTGACTGTGGACCGGGAGCCAATGATATATTTCGATCATCAACCTAAATGAAAACACAATTAACCAATCAAAAAGCAGGATTTCATCTAATGATGGCTGAATATGCATAGTATTATAAGGAAATATATAGAAGTATATATCTGCTCAAAAGTGCCTCATTTTTTGATTGTAGCCATTTTACAAAGAACTTAGCATTGACTAAGGAACTGAAGAAGCTTCAGTTTTTGTGCTCCTTTTGAAGTAGAATATGTTGTGGCAACCAGATGTAACGGACAAAGAAGAGAGCACCGGTACTGGTATATATTCTGAATAATAATAATGATGATGATGATAATAATAGCAATTAGCTGGCCTGACTGTGTTACTGTGAGAGATGTTAGCGGCATAGCTTCTGTTGACTTTATGCTCACCGCTTCAATGTAGCTGACAGATGTTTCTCTCTCTCTCCCTCTCTTTCAATATCTCTATCTCTCTCTGCCCACACCTCTCATCCAAGAATGCAGAGTTATTCTATATCCCATACCAACGTGCTCACACACTACACAATATGCTCTGGTCAATATGTATTTAATGCACAGAGAGACACTTGGCGCTTGTTGCCGATAAAGGCAAAAAAAACAAACAATTGTATGGAACTATATTTAACTATACATAGTTCTTTCAAATACTTGTATTAATTATAACACAGAAATAGATAACTCCACAATTTCTGTACTCTTAGCCTATCTATACTGAACAAAATATAAAACGCAACATGTAAAGTGTTGGTCCCATATTTCATGAGCTGAAATAAAAGATACCAGAAATGTTCCACACACACAAAAAGCTTATTCTTTAGCTCCCGAGTGGCGCAGCAGTCTAAGGCACTGCATCTCACTACAGACCCTGGTTTGATTCCAGGCTGTGTCACAACCGGCCGTGATTGGGAGTCCCGTAGGGCGGCGCACAATTGGCCCAGCGTCGTCCGGGTTAGGGTTTGGCTGGAGTAGGCCGTCATTGTAAATAAGAATTTGTTCTTAACTGACTTGCCTAGTTAAATAAAGGTGAAATAAAACATCTATAAATACATCTCTAAAATTGTGTGCACAGATTTGTTTACATCCCTGTTAGTGAGCATTTCTCCTTTGCCAAGATAATCCATCCACCGGACAGGTGTGACATATCAAGAAGCTGATTAAACAGCATGATCATTACATAGGTGCACATTGTACTGGGGACAATAAAAGGCTACTCTAAAATGTGCAGTTTTGTCACACAAGAAAATGCCATAGATGTTTCAAGTTTTGCACAATTGCAATTGGCATGCTGACTGCAGGAATGTCCAATAGGGCTGTTGCCAGAGAATTTAATGTTGATTTTTCTACCATTAGCCGCCTCCAACGCCGTTTTAGAGAATTTGGTAGTATGTCGAACCAGCTTCATAACGGCAGACTATGTGTACACACCAGCCCAGGACCTCCACATCCGGCTTTGTCGCCTGCGGGATCGTCTGAGACCAGCCACCTGGACAGCGATTGAAACTGTGAGTTTGCACAACAGAACAATTTCTTCACAAACGTCTCAGGGAAGCTCATCTGCGTGCTCGTCGTCCTCACCAGTGCCTTGACCTGACTGCAGTTTGGCGTCGTAACTGACTTCAATGGGCAAATGTTCACTTTCTATGGTCACTGACACTCTGGAGAAGTGTGCTCTTCACTGATGAATCCCGGTTTCAACTGTACCAGGTAGATGGCAGACGGTGTGTATGGCATCCTGTGGGTGAGTGGTTTGCTGATGTCCATGTTGTGAACAGAGTGCTCCAATGGTGGCGGTGGGGTTATGGTACGGACAGGCATAAGCTACAGACAACGAACACATTTGCATTTTATCGATGGCAATTTGAATGCACAGAGATACCGTGACGAGATCCTGAGGCCCGTTGTCGTGCAATTCATCCGACTCCATGTCCTCATGTTTTCAGCATGATAATGAACGGCCTCAGGGATCTGTAAACAATTCCTGGAAGCTGAAAATGTCCCAGTTCTTCTTGGCCTGTATACTCACCACACGTCACCCATTGAGCATGTTTGGGATGCTCTGGATAAACGTGTAGTCCAGACTACTTTACACAGCCATTGAAGAGGAGTGGGGCAACATTCCACCGCCCAAAATCAACAGCCTGATCAACTATGCGAAGGAGATGTGTCGTGTTCCATGAGGCAAATGTTGGTCACACCAGATACTGACTGCTTTTCCATTTTTGTTCAGTGTTGTAATTCTAGAATCACCCACGTTTGGTAGGCTATACTGTTTCATGCAACACTTTCTGGCCATGGGCATGGTTGTTCATGCAGTGGTTACAATGTGCCACTGTTCAAACGTTGCTATAAGGTCTCAAAAGGTCAGCGGCAAAGCCGCGGGAGCAAACGGGTTTTGTACAGGGACAGACAACATTTTTTACATGCAAATCTGATTGGATACAGCATTTGATTATTGAAATATCAGCCTCAATTTAATTTCCAAAGTTTATTTTTTCTTTCTGAGGGCTAATCGGGGACTTTTCTGGGTACAGGGAACAAGCTACCAAAATCAGGGACTGTCCCAGGAAATTGGGGACTGTCCCAGGAAATCTGGGACATCTCGTCACGCTAGTCCATAGGGATAAAAGAGGTGCTAACAATAGCCCTTGCTAATGTTGGCTTACCTAACGTCTGGCTTTGATAACATGGTGTGCCTCGCTAGCTGTGGGCAACACGCTAACTTTAGCCTAGTTAGCAAAGTATTCGGTTCTGAGGCATAGATAGGACCACAACCCTCCTTTATGATTCTCAGTTGCCGTCTTTCTCTCTCTCTCTCTTTGGCTCTTACTTTATACTCTTTCTGCTATGCATTAGCACTAAAGTGCCTGTCTGTATGTATTTCTATCTGTCTGCCTGTCTGTCTGTCTATATGTCTGTCCCTTTCTTTCCCTTTAGCGCTATGAGGGCAAAATATATATAGTCTATTTTCCTCTTATTTCTCTATTAGTGGCTGTGCAATATTGTGTAAACTTAAGGTACCCTGCCCTTATTGATGTTTCAATGATGTTCAAGGATGTAGTGACCCATGAAATGACTTGACCAATGGCCCCTGCCTTCGTGTTTGTATTGGGTTCGTGCTGGCTGTTTTGGCCCCGTGGAGGACTCCATTGAGGACCTCATCAATGGATGGCCCTATCAGTGCCAAAACAAAAATATGTTTTGACAATATATTAAATAGCTAGGTACAAGTTCAGACCTTTTTTTTATTTTATTTTATGTTAAATGCTATTATAACCTTGCCTGCGCTCTTGTTTGATTTTGCAACAAAAACAAAACTGTCTTGGATGTTTGAGAGACATCTTGCCTCATTAGTTTGCCTCTGGGACACGTATGAAAGAAAGGGGTGAGAGGAAGAACTTCTGAAATTACTTCATGAACAATACTTACCGTAAGTTGCTAATATGAGCCGTCACAGAAAGAGAAAACACCCTTCAAAGAGAACCACATTTCTCTGTCCACGTTTCACTACCAGCACATATGTATATTCCGACGGTCAGTCCAAGGTGTCTGCCACGTGCACTTCATCCTCACTCTTGTCACATGACTGTCGGGACTCATAGCATAACAAAGCTTTATTGCTACCAGATTGGGATCTGTGGTCAGGGCAATTGGCCATAATGGTTTCTAATGCAGAGGTGGGATTAGGAAAGTAGTTGGTTTCCAACCTCACTGTGCCAGGTTTGTTTCTAATGAGGGTTCACTGCAAGGCACAACAAGGCAGTGATACGAGCACACACTTACACATTAAACACAAACAGTAAATAGTGTCAATGTTTCCAAATTTTTTTGGGAAATGTTTTCTTTTGTTATATAATGACTCCACAATCTTCCAAACTGAAGCCAGAAATCAAAGTTAAGTCTGATGCTTTTTGGCCTCAAAAGTGGACAATGGTCATGAACCCAGTCACCGTTGAGGTCTGAAAGCATCAATATAGATGACAAACTTTAACTTTGGAGTGAACTATCACTTTAAAGAGCCACTGAACATACCGATTGACACCTGTGTTTTTCTGTTGCTCATTAGAGAAACAAGGTTTCCTGACCGATTCCGCGTTTGGTTAATGATGTTTGCCCCCATGAGACACTAGACGGGAAGCCTATTTCACTTCCTCAAAATCCGCAGAATTAATTTAATATAACTCAAGAAATCTGTAATAAGTTTTGATGTTTTGCCGAGGATGTTTTAGCCATGCAATTTTACATCTAACTAAGGTGTTTGGTGCAGTATTTCTCAAGTTAAAAAAAATGTGTGACGTGCTGGGCAGGTTTGTCTCACTATGTATGCTATTGGATAGAGAGCAATCACTGCAGCTGTTCACCCCATGTTAGTGGGCAAATAGACATCATCAAGTCAAAACCCAAACTTTATTTACCCGTTGTGATGCATGGATGTTCCAAACTCCGTTTTAGACGAGACTGACTTTATGACCGAAATGATCCTATTTACACTTTACAGTCAATTTTGACACTAGAATGAATGTTTCTGACTCATATCGATGCCGTATGGGCCATTTCCAAATGGATTTGTTTCCTTTTAAAATGAAATGAATGAATGGTGATTATGTATAATGAAGTTTATTTGGGAGAATTCAGGGGTTGGGGGGAGGGGGTGTTAAGCTTAATTGTTGTTCTCCATGACGATAGTGGGTTTCTAGATGATGGGAAAATGCAATTTATTCCTATCTACAATTCTAAATGGGACATTCTGATGCTCTTTGACTGTGATGTGACAATTTCACTTTTGTTGCTTGAGAAGAAAAAAACGACAACAAAAAAAGATCTAGGAGTTGTCCTTTGATTAAAGGTAATGATCTCATAAGAAGAAGAGTTGTCTAGATGTCTGTGCGGAGGGACAGATTGAGACAAAGGGAAACAAGGCAAAGTGACGGGCACAGACCGTTTTAAAGGCAGGTGGTGGTACCGGCATACTGTAGTGATGGACACATAGACACATAAACACGTACAATCACAATCATAAAGGCTTTAACAACCATAATCAAAACTGTTTAATGATTAGTTACCGTAAACAAAAAGCCTTTATTAGTCATCTCTCTCCCCAGTGATAAGATCGATGTAACTATGTAGTGGCAAGATGCCAACAGGGTTTATCACTCATCTCATTGGAATTATGACCAACTGCTTTGTTTGTGCCTGGGAAAGGCTGTGGCTCTCTCTCTCTCTCTCTCTCTCTCTCTCTCCTCTCTCTCTCTCTCTCTCTCTCTCTCTCTCTCTCTCTCTCTCTCAGGCTTTCTCACTCACAATTAAATTAGTTTCAATGGGCATTATTAGCGAGAAAAGTCGGTATCTTTCATGTCTCTCCCTCATCCACTCACTCGTTCTTTGCCTAATTAAGTCTATGTTGCGATGATTCTCTGTGTCTGTCTCTCCCAGATGGCCTGGTAACTCAACCCCAGGTTATATGTGCACCAAATCCCTGTTGGGATGAATAGGAATGAGAACACAACACACACACAAACACACACCCTGCATCTGTATGAACATGAAGCAGATGCTCTCACTCTCTCTCTGCCTTGCCCATGAATAGGATGGAATATGGGAGTAAAGGGCACATATCATCATCTGTATGTATTAGGGGAATATGAGGCTGAAACAGCTTCACCAGAAGGCCAATGAAAACCACGTAAGTACCACTGTATCTGTAGTCTATTCACTGTGGCCCTGACCCTATTGCTCTTTTCTTATAAGCTGGGTTTTGTTCCCTCTCACCTAACGCCTCCTCTATGCTTCCCTCAGGGCATGTTTAGCCTTGTTAGACTGACATGTGAACCTTGTAGTCTAAACTTAGACACAGGAGCGTAGATCTTAGGGGGGGACATGTCCCACTCAATGTTAAACAGACGTTAACAGAGACGCTAAAAAGCCAGAAAGCTCGGTGGCTTGGTCCTAGGTGAAGAAGTAAGCTGCACTGGAGCTAAGCGCTAGCTAACCGCTAACCACAAACACACTGCTTCCCTCTGTTAGGGCTGCTCTTACGTTACAGCGACCATTGTTGCTGTAACGTGACAGGACAGTAGAGTAAAGTCTTTCAAAGAGCCAAGCTGTGAATGAATGGCCTTTGAGATGGATGGATGGAGGGAGGGATGAGAATATTGCACTTGGAGCCTCCAGATCAGAAAGAGAGAGGTAGAGAGTGATCGAGTGAGTTGGGAACTTCTGCCGTCTGGTCATCATGGAGACGCAGAGTCAATGCTGTTCCGTTGCCTCCGCGGCAGTGCCACAGTTCACCCCTCCCATGAGAGATAGAGAGAATATTCTGGGATGGCGCCAAGGAGAGGTGGTAGAGGACACCGAGTTTAGATGGGCACCGGGCACAGACAGTCATGTCATAAACCTAGAGGAAACGAGAGATAGAGAGGGAGGGGGGACGAGAGGTAAAGAGAAATGAGGGAGGGAAAGAGAGGGAGTGACAGAAACGGAAAGAGAGTGGGAGAGAGCAGCTTGCCTCGAAAGCCAGAAGACAACAGGTGGATCTGTGGCTGTGAACTCCAGTTGCAAAACTAGGTAGAAGGACACACCCTGTGTACAGCAGCGTCCTTTGCCTCTCACCCAAACACTCAGCCACAGGAGATTGGTGGCACCTTAATTGGGGAGGACAGGCTCGTGTTAAATGGCTGGAGTGGTATCAGAAACATTAAACACCTGGTTTCCATGTGTTTGCATTCCATTCACGCCGTTCCAGCCATTATTATGCACCGTCCTCCCCTCAGCAGCCCCCACTGGTCTCAGCCACGTGTTAGGGTGACGGACAGGAGCATGCAGATCCACACACATGCATACAGACTAGTCATTGTAGGGCTTGGGGTACACATGACACACAGACAACAGGTGTGTGCTTACAATGTATAATGTATGTAATACTCATCAGTAGGCTATAGAAGAAAACAGAAAAAAAAGAAGTGATGATGAGATACTGGGCATTGTACATATTAATCCATCAATGTATTTGACGAAACAAAAAATGTAAAAAGACTAACATGTTCCAGAATTACTTTTGGATGAGTACGTGGGGGCTATTTCAAGCCTGTGTAGTGGGATCAAAAAGTTTATTAATTGGCTTTTTATCACGATACAAGCGTAGAATGGATGCATTTTAATACATTTAATTTCATTTCCCATAATCTGTCATTCATCAGCTCCAACCCCCATATGATGTAGCAGCATGTAGCTGTGCTCTGACCCATCGGCACGTTGGTAAGAATACAGGAAGTCTTCCTGCTTTATGACTTCCTCTCTGGCACAGCCAAACAGGAAGCTCACTCCGTGTTTGACACAGAAATAGCCTTCACATTCTCCTTTTTTAATCAATTACATTCTATGTTGTGCACTTGTTTAAGGTAATTTATTATGAAAATGTTGATGGTAAACATTGCAGTGCGTCAGCACAATTACTACAGTACAGACTGACATGGAAATAGTAAAACTCAGCAATTCCAATGCTTCTAATATCTGAAGCAATTTGATCTGCAAATGCCACAGCAGACCCAACCATTTCTAATGTATCTTCAGCCACTTTCTTTGTCCTCCTTCCTCCCACTCTTTCACAGTGTTCTTAGCCAAACAAAAATGTCTTCATTATCCCCCCCCCTCTTAATCGTGCTCCATGGGAATGTGGACGTCAATGTGTTTAGTTGCGTACGTCGTTAGCTCAGTTATTCTGTCGTTTTTGGTTCAGAGAGAGTGAGAAAACATAAAACTACCACATGTAGAGAGGGAAGGGAAGATGACGGCGAGGCCTCCCTGCTTTCTTTTCCTTGAAAGCTTCCTGAAAACCACAGACACATGGTACAGAATCCCCCTCACAGTGGGAGAGAGGGGGACCAGGGGGTAGACAGTTTTAAAGAGAGAAAACACACACACAAACACATACATATGCAAAAACAAACACACACACACAGAGTGAGAAAGAGAGTTACGAGAGAGAGCTTAGAAAGAGCCGTCAGTCTAACACCTTGGCTTTGATGGGTTTGAACTCTGAGGGAGACTTCTATGGGAAAATGGAACACCACGAGCTTTGCAGGGGAGGGGGAGGTGGGCTGTAGGGTAGTTGCATTAATCCAATGTACAATGTATTTCAACTTGATTGACAGACCCCCCCAAGCTTCTCCCTTGGCCCCCCGCTGCTGGATCCTGAAAGACCGTTGAGGACAAGCAAAGAAGTGGGTATTTTGGTGAGGCTTGCACGCTGGGAAAAGGTAAAGGGTCGTCCTCCATAAATTAGACTGTTAGCGCTGTGATTTGAGCTTAGCATGGACACATGGAACCGTGTTAAATCACTAGCGGCTGGACCAAAGCAACAACATCCCTGTACTTGTGAAATGTGTCTCTAATTCAGACTGTAGAAAATTCCCAGTAAAAAGCCACTGAACTATACTGAACAAAACTATAAACGCAACATGCAACAGTTTCAACGATTTTGCTGAGTTACAGTTCATATAAGGAAATCAGTCAGTTGAAATAAATTCATTAGGCCCTAATCTATGGATTTCACGACTGGGCAGGGGCGCAGCCATGGGTGGGCCCACTTGGAAGCCAGGCCGACCCACTGGGGTGCCAGACCCAGCTAATCGGAATGAGTTTTTCCCTACAAAAGAGGTTTATTACGGACAGAAATACACCTGAGCACATCTGTGGCATTGTGTTGTGACAAAATTGCACATTTTAGAGTGGCCTTTTATTTTCCCCAGCACAAGGTGCACCTGTGTAATTATTTTTTATTTGGATCTCTTTTAGTCCTCATTTGGACTAATCTTCCAAGAGTCCTTAAACACTTAAACATTAAAATGCAATTTATAAAACAATCACATTTTTACATAATACACTGACATATTGACCAGATAAATACCCTAACAGTCTGAAAAGAGAGATTGGTTCCTTCATCTTCCATAGTCCTGCACAACCTTCCAATTTATCCTAAAGTATTGTTTGAATTTATATATTGAAATGTTTCTGGTTTGCTCAGATAAATGATTCAATTTCTTTATTGCTCTGAATCAAAATGTTATTTTGCCTAGTGTGCTAACTCATGATCATGCTGTCAGCTTCTTGATATGCCACACCTGTCAGGTGGATGGACTATCTTGACAAAGGATAGAATGCTCACTAACAGGGATGTAAACAAATTTGTGCACACATTGAGAGAAATAAGCTTGTTGTACATATGTAACATTTCAGAGATATTTTATTTCAGCTGGGACCAGCACTTCACATGTTGCGTTTATATTTTTGTTCAGTGTAGTTTCAAAGTTAATGTCACATCCACAAGTAGTGAAATGCCTTTCTTGCTAGCTCTAACCCCAATAATGCAGTAATCTATAACAATGTAATACTAAAAATAAGTTAGAACAAAAACACAAGATATAACAAGAAAACAAGAAACTAAGTAGGACTATAACTAATCCAGCAATAATGTTTGGTATCCATGAAGTGCTATGTTCAGTGAATGTGTTTTATAGTTTCATATTTTTGAGTTCCCTTTCTCTACATCTACAGATTCCTGTAGTAAGTAAGCACTAACATAACACTTCTTACACTGGGGAAACCAAGGGGAACTGGGGGAGAAAAAAAAAAATACACCTTTGGTTTTTAATAGTCACACGCCACCTAGTGGGCTAACTAAGTACTTGGAATAAGTGCACTTTAAAAATCATTGAGTCCAACACAAGTCTAGACACGCCATTACTCCACTGTATGTATGTCAAGAACGGCACTGATTACAATCCGGATATCAGGTTGACTGAAAATGTATGTGACCTAGAACTCGGGGGGGAATTGTCTCTTGACATTAATCCCAAAGTACATGTTCTTATGACAGACGCATTTCAACCTTTCCAACTATTGTTTCGATCTCATTTGACCCATTTTCCCCACCTCTCTAGCAGCAAGGTCAAGTGAACATAAACCACATTTAGACTTTCTTGCAATAGACTTTGTAAAACTAGACTCATTTGGCATCATCCAAAAGAGCAGTCTTTATCATAAAGATAAGTTTTCCATGTGGTTTGGTCAAATAAGGGACCATTATGCCAAACCCTCAAGCCGAGACTAGATAGAAAGTCTGTCAGTAGATTGTAAAGGTCCTCTGGCTAAAAGGGACTCAACTGATGGGTAAACTATCATTTTACCAACAAATTTCCAATAAGTCTTCCTCCTCCATTTCCCCTAAATAATACTCCATGACAAAACCCCCAAAAATGTGTTCCAAACAACCCTAAAATTATGGACAGTGGACCATGTGTGCATCCCAAAATGGTACCCTTCTCCCCTATGTAGTGCACTACTTAGTTTTAGATTAGAATGGGCATCTTGGGGTGAGATGCAAAGTTTGTCACTAATTGTTAATTTACTGTATTTTGTCCTTGACATCTCAACGCTTGAAGTGGGTAATTGCTGATTAATACATCCTATATTTATAAGCCGCTAAACCAATGTCAGGTGTGGCTAACCACATAAAGTAAATAATTGAGACAAAAAAGTTATTGGTGAATATGGTTGAGTCAACATAAAGTACATTCTTCCCTAAGAGAAAGTCTAACATCACATAGCAATATCAACACTATGGCATCACCTGTACAAAAGGTTAACCACACTGCAATCCTGTTAGTCTACGCTGAAATGTTAAGTTTCAACCCAATGGCAAGTCTGCATTAAAGAGAACAAGAAAATTTAAGTATGAATATTTATTATAAATTATCACATTTACAAGCACAACCATGTTCTGAATAAATACTTGAGAGCAGGGCTATGGGGTCAGGTCACATCTTTCATGAATTCAAACCAGACTGACTTCAAGGAAAGATTACCTGCAGACATCGTCAACTAGTTAAGTTCTTTCCTCATGGCTCCCAAACTCCTACCACTTTGAACATCCCCTATGACACTACCCACATCCCCCTCTCAGCGTCACTTGGGAATGGTGGGAGGGGGAAGGCCTTGGGGTCCCTTCCGTCACCTTGGGGTGACCCCCAACCCTCTGGGTGTTGGTTGATCCTTGTCCAGTGCACCGCCATCTTGGCCTGACACTGCGGTGTTGGATGTTGACTGCACACTGGGTCTGGAGCTTCCCCATGGTTGGATTCCACTGAAAGAGGCACTTCCTAGGATATCAGCAAATGGGATAGCCTTGAACCTCATGGTTTGGGGCTTAGCTGGTTGGGAGGTGGTGTCGATCGAAGGCGAAATACTATTTTGGCTCTTCACGTGCGTCACCTTGACACGTTTGCCCTTTACAACGATGCTGGTGGGTGTACGATGCTCTGCAAGTTCAGTGGGGCTTAGTTCTGGTTGAACTTGGACTCTGGGAGGGCTTGGGTGGACACTGGGGGCAGAGGTGGGCACAACTGGGGGTGGATGCTCTTTGCTGATGGGAGGCACTGTTTGTGCACCGAGATCCTTGTCCTGGGTTGACCCTGCTTTGCTTCTAGGTTTTTGGAAGCCCATGAAAGCATAGCTATTCGGGCTTTTTGAGAGTTTACCAGATATGAACTTGAAGGGATTGCTTGTCATTTCATTTCTATCCGAGTCATGTGTGTGAGACTTGGGGTCTGCATAACTAGAATGATTCACAGTTTTGTGAGATGAGTCACTGCTTTGAGAAGTTTCTATGCTGTGGACATTCTGGCTCTGACTGGCTGTTGTCGAAGTAATGGAGGTGGGCTGGATTTCAGCAGGGGCAGATACATGGCTGCCTGAGGGCCTAGTTTCACCTGGGAGCTTTATGCCCAGAACACCTTCATTCTGTTTGGACCTGGAACCTTTGGGCCTTCTGTAAATTACTGACTCAAACTTGTTGAATCTAACTTCAGGCATGAAAGGGGCAGAGCTTGTTGGACCAGGTTTAGCTTCTCCTGCAGTCAAACGGTCATGGAAAACATTGTTGCCGGGCAGACTAAAGGTTGGCTGAACATGTTTTAGACTCTCACTCCGGGGAGATTGTAGTACGGTTGGTTGGGATCCCTTGAAAACATGGCCGATTTTAGCCTTGTTATCCTCGCTAGGTGTATATCTACGAAACCAAGGCATACCGGCTCTCGTGGTAGAGCCAGGCATGTCAGTGGTAGTAGTCTGCACTTCTGAAGACTGGACATTGCTGGAGGCATGGAGGCTGTTAGAAACTAGGGCATCTTCTATGGACATAAGTTGGACTTCTCGTGGACCTGATTTGAATGTCCTTGGGGCTAGAGTATCGCTTGGGGCAGAGGAAGTTGTAGTGGAAGCTACTCGAATTCTAGGGGCAAAGCTATACTTTCTGTATACATCTGGATACCCACTGACAGAACTCATTCTCATGCCCCTAGGTATACCATAACTATGTATCCAGCTAGTACCCTGACTCTTTGCAGTGTTTGTGTTGATTGAAGGTCTGATAGCAACAGAGGGTATGTCATTGTCACTCACGATGGGAGCCAATGTTTTCTTGGGATCTTGATATTGGAACCCTCTGAGTGTATTGACATTCATGGATCTTCCAGGTTTGTAGTCACCTGTGGCTAACCCATACTGATAACTGGATGAGCTTCTTAGCCCAGGTTTCTTCCAAGGGACATAGCTACTCTTGGTTTTCAAAGAGGGGTCAGGGGCAGTTTCTCTCTCTGCAGGCTCAGAGGGACTTTGGGTGGGTTGAGTTGCAGTGGGGGCTATTATGTTCCAGAAAGAGCCAAATCTAAAAGGAGGTTGAATTCTGCTGAAAGCACTTTTAGCCTGAGTATTAGCCATTTCACCAGGGAAATAGCTACTAGGGCTCTCTCTACTTTGAGAAAAGTTAACACTGTGATGGAAGGGTTTGTTGATACTAGAAGCACGTTGGGCTTCACTGGTAGCATCTACTTTAGAAGAACCGGATTGGCTCAGAGTTGGTGGGTGCACTTGTTGTCCATTGGCAGACTTAAAAGCTGTAGGGTACAACTGAGAGCCTATGTAGCCATACCCCCTTTGGACATGTGTGGATCTTCCAGATCCATGAACACTGGAGTTTCCTTCACTTTGGTTAGCAGAGGCAGCACCAAGTCTGCTAATGGTCTTCACTCCTTCACTAGGGCCCTTGTGAGTGGTTTCAGAGGTGCTGGAAGTGGGTTGGGATTCCCTGAAGAGAGAATGAAACGTTCTGTATTTGGATTGCTCATTCTTGCTCACAGGGTTTTCAGCCAGTTTGGCTGGGATGGGGTTGCGTTCAACAACAGGAGAGCCAAATATGTCCCTGGCAGGTTGCAAACTACTGGTGGTAACATGGCTCCTTTGGATCATAGGGTTTGAGACTGAATGATAGGTAACAGAGGCACCCCAGGTTCTGGGGACAATTGGGCTACCTAGGCCACTAGAAGGGTAGGTACGGAAATGGACAGTCTTACTGGGCACTGAGCTGCTTGAAGATCTGTTAGATTGACTGTTGGGAGGCTGAGACTCCTCACCATCAGGGGAACCTTCTCTCCCAGTTTGGACTCCCGGTCTCAGCCTAAAGACCATCTGAGCCTGGTCAGATTGGACACTACTGGGGACCGGTTGGCTTGGGCTGAGACTATGGCTCTGGCTAAATATGTAAGGGTTGTAGAAAGTCCTCCATTTTCTTGGGCCCTGTGTACCGAGAGAACTTCTCTGTTCGTGTACTGCTCTCCTGCCTACAGGGAAATAAGAGTGCAATTCAGTATTATTCATACATTTCATGTCTAAATACACTGAACAAAAATATAAGATGCAACATGTAAAGTGTTGTCCCCATGTCCTGAAATAACAGATCCCAGAAACGTCAAACACAGCTTATTTCTCAAATTTGTTCACATTCCTGTAAATTAGCATTTCTCCTTTGCCAAGATAATCCATCCACCAGACAGGTGTGGCATATCAAGAAGCTGATTAAACAGCATGATCATTATACAGGTGCACCTTGTGCTGGGGACAATAAGACATCTGTGGCATTGTGTTGGTGTGACAAAACTGCACATTTTAGAGTGGCCTTGTGTTTTTAGGGAGCGTGCAATTGGCATACTGACTGCATGTTACCAGAGGAAGGAATGTTAATTTCTCTACCATAAGCCACCGCCGTTTTAGAGAATTTGACAGTACGTCCAACCGGCATAACAACCGCAGACCACGTGTAACCATGCCAGCCTAGGCCTCCACATCCGGCTTCGTCACCTGCGGGGGTCGTCGGAGACCAGCCACACGGACAGCTGATGAAACTGGGTTTGCACAAAAAATTAAAAATAAAGAATCTCAGGGAAGCGCATCTGCATGCTCGTCGTCACCGGCGTCTGGGCCTGACTGAAGTCAGTTACGATGCCGAACTGCAGTGGCAAAATGCTCACCGTCGATGGCCACTGGAGAAGTGTGCTCTTCACGGATGGATGCCGGTTTCAACTGTGCCGGGCAGAAGGCGTGTATGGTGTTGTGTGGGCGAGCAGTTTGTCAATGTGAACAGAGTGCCCCATAGTGGCAGTTGGGTTATGTATGGGCAGACATACGCTACGGACACAATTGCATTTTAAAAATCAGTGGCAATTTGAATGCACAGAGATACCATGAGATCCTGAGGCCCATTGTCGTACCATTGATCTGCCGCCATCACCATGTTTCAGCATGATAATGCACAGCCCCATGTCGCAAGGATCTGTACACAAAGTGTCCCAGTTCTTCCATGGCCTGCATACTCAGACATGTCACCCATTGAGCATGTTTGGGATGCTCTGGTTCGACATGTACAACAGCATGTTCCAGTTACTGACAATATCCAGCATTATCACACAGCCATTGTGGAATGTTGTCCCCCTCCTCTTCAATCAGCCTGATAAATTCTATGCGAAGGAGCTGTTGTGCTGCATGAGGCAAATGGTGCTCACACCAGATATTGACTGGTTTTCTGAGCCATGCCCCTAACCTTTTAAAAAAGGTATGTATTCCCAGTCATGTGAAATCCATAGACTAGGGCCTAGTGAATTTTACATATTTCCTTATATGAACTGTAACTCAGTAAAATAGTTGGAGCGTGAACTAAAACCTCACATCAATTGCGTCGCTGAATTAAATGGACATGTTGGTAGTGCTCAGAGTTTTCTAGTCAGATTATTTGGACAGAGAAAAAAACATGCTGAGCCCTAAATATCAAATGTTAAGTCGTCTTGTCCTTACATTACATTTAGTATGTATGGTTACTAATAAAGTAACACGGCAGCTATGGAAGTTCACTGAGTATGTTGTTCTCAAACAGTCTAAATCATATCTTCAAGGAAAACAATTTCACGTCACAAGATATGAGGTCAAGCACACAGGTTATGTAAGGATAGATTCTGAGCAATACCCCTGGGCAGCTGGATATTGTTAACCATTAACCCAACTCACATATGACAAACAACTTCATGGACATCGGTATGACCCGAAAAGAACATTCACTTTCTGTGCAATAAGTTAAAAATAGGAACGGTATCATGTTTATTACTCTTACCCCTTGATAAACATGAACGACTGACATCCACAGCAGCTAATACCAGGCATAGGAACAGAAGTCTGTAGGATGACCAAAAAAATAAGGTTTGATTTCGTGAGTGATAATTACATTACTGAAAGACAAGTACATTTCTCATTGCTAATCACAGTACAAAGTATTGGGCAATAGTCTGAGGCTACTTGATTAAGAAAAGAACATACCTAGAATTAAGTCTTGGAGTCCTTGACATCATTGCTGGCCATCAACCAACATATGATACACGGCAGCACACTCAGATTGTAACTGACAAAGAGTCCAAGGTAAAAAATTTTTTTAAAAAGCCTTGTTTCATCAACCTCTTGTTCCTCTAGTTGTTAAATAGCACGCTGTGCTCATAGATCCCCATGATTAGCATATCAGATGTGCCTGTTGCTATCTCAACAGGTGCATCTAATTCAGGACCCGTTCAGAAGAGTGCAACATTACAATATGTTTCAATAGGGATGTATTGTGTAGATTAAAACATATTCTTGTCTGTATAGAATAGGCCAGGTAATCACGTTAGTGCTGTTACATTTCTATTTGCGTCCTGAAATTTTCTGAACGTTTCACCTCACTGAACACACGCCCGGCCCATGGGAACACAGGTGCAACCATTTATGTTGATTGCATCCTCCAGAATTTTGGGGGAAAATGACACCTGGTCTCACTTGTTGGATAGGTCTATATGGCACGAGCTTACGCTGTCTTATATTCTAAATAATGGTAAACCAAGCAGAAGTTCAGAACAGTATTATATATTAACTTATTCTTCTGCGAAAAAGCAAGAATCAGTTACTACTGCAAGCCATTCATCCCGCCGAGAGATGAAAATTAACAAAACAATAACATGTTATACAACAAGACATAAAGGTGCAAAATATCACACACAATCAATAAAAGTGAATTAAATACATTACATTCAAATAAAACGTTTTCTCTTGAACTGAGCACCAACAATATTCAACACATTCTAATATTTGGAAATGGAAAGACACAGGCTACTTCAAAACACCAACAAAAATACAATTTTAGATTTGAACTATTTCATTTTAGAACTATTTCATTCAGTAGCCCAATGGCTTCAAAGAATAGCCTACAACGGTGTTATTTTAGGCCTTTACAATTCTGTTACCATTATGTGTTTGGTCACCAATTATTACATGCATGTGTGAAGAAATGGACACATAGGCCTAGGTAGCTATTATATGGAATACATATTACTGCTTGCTCCAACTTCCAACTGGACCCGCCAGTCTTCTACATTCCAAATAGGCTACTGTAGTGTAGGCTCGTGGTCGGCAACACCCCCTCTGATCAATCAGGCGCAACTGAGGTGCGTTCAGTTCGCTCAAACGTTTGCTAAATTACGGAACGGTTTGTACCGACTGACACGGTTCCCCAAAACGTTATTGAAAAGACTGAGGTAGGCTGGCTCCCGTTTGGTGGGTGTGGCGAGGTGTGGCTTGAAGCAATGAGTGACGTATTTAAAAGGGCAGTGGCCACGCTGACAGCTTTCTCCAAACCGGTTTTTCAACTGGTCGTTCAGTACAGCACCGGATCCGTTCAACTGAACGTGCCAGAACGTAAAAACGTACTGAATGCAACGCTGATGACTTTCCAGTCAATGAAGTCCGCATCAAATGGTATAGCATGACATCATGAAGAGGTCTCGTAGGTCCTCATCAGTCATACACTCTGTAGGGGAAAAACAAAATATGTAAGAGAATACAATAAATGGCCTTCTTTGGGCAGGCTATAATACCCTACTTTGGTCCGCAGGTAATTTGTTAATGAAAATGCCATCAAAGTAGGCTATGAAAAGAAAGTACCGGAATATGAAGTAACGTTTTGTGAAAACTAAAGAGTATTGCAATAGAATAGGGCTACTTACGCGCTCTCCTTTGGGAATGATTCCCAGTGAATTTGCCCCAGACGCGACTCAGCGAACGGCGGAACCTTCCACCTCTGGAACCCGAAGATGAGTCCCTTTCCTCGGCTGAGTTCTCATGAGGAGTCTCGTTGTCATCCTCCTTCCCCTCACTATCCTCCTCGTCGTCTGTCATGCTTTCATCGAGAACGCCAGATACCACCATGCGCTCTAGAACACTTTCGTCTACCCGAAGCGCTGCCCTCACTTTACCCGAGACAGGGGTCGGGTATCGGCAGAGTGGGCAAACAATTGTCTTGTCCTGCGGCGAACATTCCTTCGTGGATTCCACTTCACATACTGAGGATTGGGAAAGAGTCACCAGACAGCGCTCACAAAAGCTGTGCTTACACTGTAACTCACGAGGACACCGACGGCCAGTGTTGTAGCTTCGGTAACAAATTCCGCACTCAAGTTCTGAACACATTTTTCTTTCTCTTTGGGTAAGGTTTCGTACAACGAGAATGAACTGTCTGACTTAATTGGCTATTAGGCTATATTTATATTTCTTAGTGTGGGAGGGACTTTCACTTGACAGATTGCCCAAAAAAATAGTAGTAACCTATGACTAATCTTTTGGAAATAGTGATGTCATCAAAGAGACGCGGCCTCCACGTGCTTACCCTCCCACTCTCCACCCACACATCCTTTTTACTGTATATGGAAGAGAGTTAGTGGGCCATTCTGTTACAGTTTGGCCAATGTCTGTCTGATATTCACCCACAGTTTCCAGGTATGAAGAAAGTTAATCTGTATAGTGGGCTGTCACCCACATTTCCCAGATATAACAGAACCATGAATGTAAGACAATGTGCTTGCATCAAGAAGGTTTCCTCTCTTTTGAAATAGTGATTTTGATATTATTCTGTGTCAAACTGGCTCTTGTCTGTCTGTGTCTTTAAACATCAGAACTGCCTTATGGGGGTAGGAGAGAGGCAAAGATAAGAGTAAGAATCTTTTAAAAATTCCAGATCCCTTAGTAAATTCCCTCTGTCTGTTTTTTGATGACATCAGACTACTTTGTAACTGGATAGAACAGGAGTGAGCCATGACTGCAAGGAGCTTGAACTGTCAACTTCCTATGCTGCCCCATAGCCTATCTGCTAATACCTGTCTAGCCCATAGATAAACCCATATCAGTCACTTAAGATGACCCATATGTCTCACTATTGTCTACTCTAGTGACTCACACTGGCTCAGATACCCTTTGAATTCCATCTCATTTGATATTCCCTGTAAGCATATTAGAAACATTGATATCAAACAAGCTGATAGTTACAAACGTGTTGTGCAAGAATCTGTTATGAAAACACAACAACATACTATTGTCTCTGTTGCCACTGCCTACTCACTCTACTCACTCTACTGGCTTTACCCTTCCCAGAAATCCCAGCACCTCCCTCTTACTGACACTCTCCGGGGTGTTTCTGGTCGTAAACGTGACGTCGGCCTTTCGTCCCCACGCTAATCCTCCAAACAAAGCCCATGACCTATCAGGTGACCCAGCAACTCTTTTCATGGTGATTTCCTTCTCCTACAGTCAAAGCCAAGAGTAACAGGATCTTAGGGAGGATAGGACATTTGAAAGAAATTAGACAGTACTCTTTGATGTGTTATTGTGATCTGAGGAACCATTTTCCTCTGTGCCTGCCACCTGTAGATTGACTTACTGTAAAAAGGGATACTGTATTTATGTAAAGAACAAAACAGTTTAGAACTTGTACTGAACAGAAAAAAGAGGCATAGGGCTAGTTTCCCGGACCCAGATTAAGCCTATTCCTGGACTAGAAAAAACTCTCAATGGAGATTGAGCATTGAGCAGCATGCTTTTTAGTCCAGGGGTAGGCTTAATTTGGGTCTATTAAACCTGCCCATAACCTTTACAAACATAATACTTTAAAAAAAAATATTACACATTCTTTTACTTTCTCATTCCCAGCTCAGTCCATATAATGACGAATTGACACACTGTTTAACTTTTGTCATGTGATTGGGAAGTACCGAGATTCCGTTCTGCATTTGCTGGGTCTGTGTTTTGAAAGTGAGTCATCCTCTCGTGGGTGAAAGAGTGCAACGTCCAATCTCACCCATATATTATGGCGATGCGATAAGACCCACTGTCTGTCATACCCAACCAGACACGCCACTGTTCAAGGTAGCTAAACCAAAAAACGTATTGAATACGTCGCTCAGTTATGTATTAGAGACATGTCATCATGGAATACTCTGCCACCAGAGGTTACTCAGGCAAAAAGTAAGTTTAGCTTTGGAAAAACAGAAACAAAAAGACATATTGTATCACAGTGCCTCTCCTCTCATCTAATGTAACTGCACTGTATATTAATATGTATATATGAATAGTGTGTAAAGATTCATATATAATTGTGACATACGATACACACACACCATACCACAGCATGAATGCACAGAAACACACGCACACACAATATTTGTGAATTAGGCAAAGAGTGATTTGTTTGTCTTATTTTTAACAACCTAACTGTATAGGGATCTTATTTGATTCCATACATACATGATCAGAGACATGTTTTTATGTAGATACACTATATATACAAAATCATGTGGACACCCCTTGAAATTAGTGGATTCAGCTATTTCAGCCACACCCGTTGCTGACGGGTGTTTAAAATTGAGCACACAGCCATGCCATCTCCATAGACAAACATTGGCAGTAGAATGGCCTTACTGAAGAGCTCAGTAACTTTCAACGTGGCACCGTCATAGGATGTCACCTTTCCAACAAGTCAGTTCATAATTTCTGACCTGCTAGAGCTGCCCCCGTCAACTGTAAGTGCTGCTATTGTTAAATGGAAACGCCTAGGAGCAACAATGGCTCAGCCACGAAGTGGTAGGCCACACAAGCTCACAGAATGGGACCGCCGAGTACTGAAGCGCGTAACCTGTAAAAAATGTCTGTCCTTGGTTGCAACACTCACTACTGAGTTCCAAACTGCCTCTGGAAGCAATGTCAGCACAAGAACTGTTCGTTGGGAGCTTCATGAAATGGGTTTCCATGGCCGAGAAGCCGCACACAAGCCTAAGATCACCATGTGCAATGCCAAGTGTCGGCTGGAGTGGTGTAAAGCTCCCCGCCATTGGACTCTGGAGCAGTGGAAACGCGTTCTCTGGAGTGATGAATTACGCTTCACCATCTGGCAGTCCGACGGACGAATCTGGGTTTGGCGGATACCAGGAGAACGCTACCTGCCCGAATGCATAGTGCCAACTGTAAAGTTTGGTGGAGGAGGAATAATGGTCTGGGGCTGTTTTTCATGGTTTGGGCTTGGCCCCTTAGTTCCAGTGAAGGGAAATC
This sequence comes from Salmo salar, assembly GCF_965601325.2. Classification (NCBI taxonomy): domain Eukaryota; kingdom Metazoa; phylum Chordata; class Actinopteri; order Salmoniformes; family Salmonidae; genus Salmo; species Salmo salar. The sequence goes on from NC_138308.1 coordinate 77,216,552, forward strand.
TTAATGCTACAGCATACAATGACATTCTAGATCAGGCCTGGGCAATTTCAGTCCACGGGGGCCTGATTGGTGTCACACGTTCCCCCCATCCCTAGCAAACACACCTGATTTAAACTAATTCCATTTTTAACTGACTATCATGATTAGTTGATTATTGGAGTCAGGTGTTTTAGCTGGGGCTGGGGCAAAAGTGTGACACCAATCAGGCCCCCGAGGACTGCAGTTGACCAGGCCTGTTCTAGATAATTCTGTGCTTCCAACTTTGTGGCAACAGTTTGGGGAAGGCCCTTTCCTGCTTCAGCATGACAATGCCCCCGTGCAAAAAGCGATGTCCATACAGAAATGGTTTGTCAAGATCGGTGTGGAAGAACTTGACCGCCCTGCACAGAGCCCTGACCTCAACCCCATCGAACACCTGTGGGATGAATTGGAACGCCAACTGCGAGCCAGTCCTAATCGCTCAACATCAGTGCCCGGGCTTACTAATGCTCTTGTGCCTGAATGGAAGCAAGTCCCCACAGCAATGTTCCAACATCTAGTAGAAAGCCTTCACAGAATAGTGGAGGCTGTTATAGCAGCAAAGGGGGGAACAACTCCCTATTAATGGCCATGATTTTGGCATGAGATGTTCGACGAGCAGGTGTCCACATACTTTAAGTCATGTAGTATAATTCATAGAGGGTGTTAGCATGTGTGGCAATATGTTTCCTGGGGTCTTGCAGATATACAGACTAAACATCATATGAGTTCCATTAGACCAGCACCAATAACTCAACTAGTTATCAGGATGCTGCTTTTGGAACTGATATCCCACTTGAATGATATCCACAGTCATTTGACTCAGAATAGTCATTCTGTCATTCTGAATACCCTGTATATTGACAAAGACAATGTACATACAAATACTGTACTGTGTGGACAGTGAGAAGCGTCAGGGTTATAGGAGGTGGCTTCTACCTCTATTCCATGTCCCTGGTTACCAGTTACCACCACAACCTAGAGATGACTTAATGTCAGGGCAACCAGGAGACAACCCTGGCTCCAGTAGGAGAGAGGAGAGGATGTCAAGGCATGGGGAAAGCAAGAGAGGAGAGGAGATATGGAGTGAAAGAAAACAGAGAGAGAGAGGGAGAGCGAGCCAGTATAAATAAGAGGTAGAGAGGTAGATTAACGAAGTGTGTTGTTCATTTTTACTGTAAATGAGAACCATGATGTGTCGGGTGAGAATTTTGGTAGTGGAGAGGAACGTCAAAGCTCACCCTTATCTGAGGGGTGTGTGACAGCGAGTGTATGAGGCGGTAAGTATTTGTTATCTTCCCACACACTACATGGTTATGAATTCTCGGTGAGTTTAACTCCCATGGTGTTTTCATATCAACTGAACTACATACGGTAGATAAAGTATGGCAATATATTAATACACAGGCTATCATAGCAGTTATGACATCATGCAGTATGTATTTTTGCCATTCTGTTGTAATGCTGCACTGTATACCATTTCTGACTGTGGATGTCTAGGAGTTGGAGAAAGTCATTCATTATTGTCAAGCAAATTACACAGGGTAAATGTTGACCAAATTTGTCTGGAATGTGTATTGAGATTATTGAACCAAATAAAAGTGTGACATGTACAGATAGACCAATCCCATGAAAACATGTTTCTTACAATCTCTGCTCCTGGGGCCCAATACAAAATAGACCACTATTGCTAGGCAACTGCCCTGTTGAGTACGGCTTGCCTTGCTCTATCCCATGTGAATGGAGAGGCTGCTGTTTATGAAAGTACAGTTTGCTCTTTATGAGGTAAACACATGGACACCTAAGGGAATATCAGATGAGTACAGTACACCCCTTTTCCATCATGTATATTACAAGTGATTTTCATATTGTGGTTCATTTGGTTTGTCCTATTATGCAGCAGTGGAACAACACTTCGGGAGGAGATCCTTGGCAGTTTACTTGATTCAAATCTCTATTTCACTAGTTAACTATCAGTGGAATTGTAAACAAACCCAGTAGTGCTGAGGGCATTCTTATTCATTGTATGATTGTTGCGTTGGTGTTGTTGGTGCATCAGCATTCTAACTAGCCCACAGTGAGAAATACCTGAAACGCAACCAAACACAACAACACACAGAGGGACAGAGAGAGAGTGTAGGGCCCGGTAATCACTTCTATCCACAGCTCCTGTCCTACTTTGTTTTTCCACTTCTCTACCTTTTACTTATTATACTGCTTTCACATAGAGAGAAAAAAAGGGAAATGTTTATCTGACCCCCCTTACAAACAGACCCATTTCTACCACCTTTTTGCCTGCATAACCCTTTTATAATTACCATGTGCAGGCTGATATGCCAGGGACAAGTGGCAGTAGTGGTGTGCAGATGTTGGGGAGCATCTATTTGAATAAATCTATTGAATATACATGAAACTATAAAATGTATTTTCAAAACTATAGAATGGCATATTTTTAGTTGAGTTATGTTACCTTATGTTAGTCTGAAGCCATTCGGCTATGGGTTTCACAGCCCTGTAATGTTTGTTTTTTTAAACTGACAAATACAGATTTTCACTCCAATCTGGCAACCCTCATAAAATCTGACATAGAACCAGTATCCCAAAGTATTAAGTGAAAACAAGCATAGAAAACAGTATTGGCATTAATAAAAATGTAAAAAAGTAAGGCTACTATTTTATTGTAATTATTTCAGTGACAACCTGGTTGATTAACAATATTGGGTTGTTAACATGTTCTTTTTATATAAATAAATGTGGGACACAAAAAATATATAAAATAATAATTGCAATCCTATTTTCAAAAGCGTGCGAGTATCCTGTTCATATTTCACAACCGCGGGCTTTTGTAGCTGCATTTACTCGATTGAGCAAAAATAATAGCCTTACACTTGATTTAGGCTACATTATTGCACGCTAAATGTTTCTGATCAGTGATAGATGAGAAAACCAATAGATGAGCTATACCACCTCCACTTATTTGCCCAGCCAGAAACCAATTAACCAAGTAGCGTCTACAGAAGGAGATTCAGTGAAACAAAATCACATTGATTGAACTCACGGGCTCTTGGTTGGGAGTAGTCCGAGGCTACTAAGCGACTGTGAGTGAAGAGCAAAATAATCCACTAGCTAAACTAAACTACATAACATGCAGGCAAAATGTTCTAATAAATGAGCCAACTAGACAAGATGATCATGAGCAGCACTCGCCTCAATTTAGCTAACATTTTCCCAGCCTAATTGTAGCCTAACCAATATCCAAACAGAGATTCAGTGAAAACAAATCGGACATTGATTTATCAAGAAGAGTCCCCATGCTTGTCTCAAAGCAGAGCGATGGCGCTGTCCCAATCTGAAAGCTGCACACAAACTGAAATTATAATCTAGTTGACCGTAGGTGGGTAGGCTATTGCTTGAAATTTATTACAATGATTGGATGACTTTGGGCGTTTCAGTAAGCAACAATTTGATAGTATGCCTTCAATTGCATTAGCCTACTTTATGCCAATATTTTCATCATTCAGTGACAGTTATTCCCACAGAAATTCTTAATGGATCCATCCAGTTGTGGTTAAGAAAACAGTGCATGCTTAGTGGCGGGTTATGGGAGAAGTGGCAGGACGATGGTTAACTGGCGTTGCCTAGCAACCATCAAGAGTTTAAAACCTCTTAAGGTGTAAAGTCCCCTGTTTAGGAGACCTACATTTTGTCTTATAAATCGATTTGTGCACATGCCTGCAATCCTTAAATCATAGGAGAGAGTGGTTTCATCACAGTAGCACATTCAGAGATCGATTCATCTAAAATAGTTTATAGATAAAAAAAAACTGTTTGTCATAGATAGACAAGATTAATATGAGATGAAAGGGAAGTTCCTAACGAGTTCAGGATGCTAAGATATAGCCCTGTGAGACCTTCACGGTGATGGGAGCTGATGTTCTGATCAAATCACATTTTATTTGTCACATGCGCCAAATACAACAGGTGTAAGACCTTACAGTGAAATGCTTACTTACAAGCCCTTAACCAACAATTAAGTTTTAAGAAAAATACCTAAAAAATAAGAAATAAAAGTAACAAATAATTCAAGAGCACCATTAAAATAACAATATATATACAGGGTGTTCTGGTACAGATCAAGAGAGACCTTTAGAAAATATGCACATTTTCTCTAACACTAAACATACAAATATGTATTTTATAGTTATAAGGAAAGTGAAATGTTATAATCTGATTATACTATTTTTAGGAAGTATATAAATAATTTCAAGCGGTATTCATACAGTTCTGTTGAATAGGAAATACATCATATAAAATATTTCATATTTTTATCATATTTGTACAGTGTATTTGAGCTTGTGTCCTCAAGTGAATACACCTCAGCAATTCATTTTTTTAAATTACTAGAAAAGTGACACTAACCTTTCTTGGAATATGAAACCTTACTAGTTATTGTTTATGGCCCTCTCATAATAAATAATTACTTTGGGGGATTACATTTAGTTACATTTAACTGGTTTAAATAGCATAGTGCGTGCCAAAGCCGCCTCAGCATTACGGCTAAGTTTCATACTAAGCCGTAGGCAGAAGTTTACCGAAATGATTACTAGATCATTAGGCGGCAATAAAAGTTTTGGCTTTGACACTGGCAATAGCTTTCAGATATATGGAAAAAGCGGAAAAAAGTTGGCAGTATGGGAAAGTTGGCGGAAGAACGTCTTAGTATGAAAGGGATATCAGTCTGAGTGTGGATCCTGCAGTCAGGCTTTCCATTTCCTCTGCTCCCCACTGCTAGGGGCTAGGGAGGAGGCTTTACATCTCTTCTTCATTTGGTAATTAACTGAAGCCAGTGATTCAAGGGCTTAGGAATCTCGTCATAAACCAAGAGGAAACAGAACAGAAAGCCCCAAGGACCAGGTTTAAGATGGACTATTTGTACCCCATATAGGTCTAGGCCCATTTTCCCTCTGTTACACACATACTGAAAGGTTAGGTTACGATAGCCAAAAACACTTGAACTGTAATACTGTATCAGAATATAATCAATATTTATTATATCATATCTTCCTCCAGGTTCTGCAGACATAGCAAAGAACATCTGACCACCCCAAACGCAGTCTGACCCTGAACCCCGCCCCCCCCAACTCCCATTCCCACTTCCATCTCTCCCTTTCGCTCACGATGGCTGAGCCTCCAGAACCAGTGCACTTCCAGGGGGACCAAGCATCAGCAGAAGCAGCGGCACTCGGCTCTGAGCCGGGTGAGTCCACAGAGGTGGAGTGTCCCATCTGCTACCACGAGTACAACCAGTGTGGCAAGTGTCCTCGCATGCTGGAATGCCTCCACGTCTTCTGCACCGAGTGCCTCCAGAGAATCCAGCTGTCCCCGTATCCAGCTGAACCCGCAGACCCCCAGAGCCCTCGCAGCCCTGCCATTTTCTGCCCCCTCTGCCGCCACCCCACCCTGCTGGAGACTGGCGACCCCCTCACCCTGCCCTGCAACTCCCGCATCCTGGCTCAACTGCCCCCCATGGCTTTCTGCACACCCGTGTCGATGGCTGCCAGCTTGGCCACCGTCACCCAGAGGGTGGTCTTCTCCCTGGATACCAGCAGGGACGCCCGCTTCATCATCCTGCCCACAGTGAGCCTAAGGGTGGAGCAGATACACCCAAGCGATAGGCCCCATGGTGGAGGTGTGGGCCTGGTGGGTGAGGTGGAGGTGCTGCAGCACTACAGGAGGACCCTGGCCGTGGTATTCTGGGTGTTGTTTGTGATGACCTGCGTGGTGGGACTGGTGTTTGGGCTCAGGTTTTTCCGCAGCTGAGGGGAGAAGGAACCGAGGGGCCTGTTCCAATACTTTTACATGCAGCCTTCCTTCCTTTTGTCTTTCCTTGTTTCCTTCCCCCTTACTCAAGGAAGGAAGGGTGTATTGTCAAAATATTTGAATATGGCCTAAGATCTAGACCGAACTACGGGCCTACATCAAACCTAGTCTTGAAACGTCCTGTTAACTTCAATTCAACTGTAGATGACATATCTTTAAAAGATATAAAAGGTTGATGCATACAGCCTCATAATCACATGTCTAGTTCTGTTAGTTGAGAAAATTATTTATTGACAGTTCTGAGTTTTTCGGCTATGCACTGATTTAGAGTTCCCTCTAGTGGTCTAATCTAGGAGCGCCTATTACATTGGGGCGCCAGGTAGCCTCGTGGTTAGAGTGTTGGGCCAGTCAACAGCTTGTTTGTTTCGAATCCCTGATCCGAATTGGAGAAAAATCTGCCGATCCGCCCTTGAGCAAGGCACTTAACCCTAATTGCTCCAGGGTTGCGCAATAATGCCTGATCCCTGGCCTTGACCCCACTCTCTGAGGGTGTCTCAGGGGGAGTGGAATTTCACACCATGCACTTGTACAGGTTACCCACTAGTACATGTGTGAAACAGGACAAATATAAGCACCCCCTATTTGACCTTTGATTGTATTGGCTATTTATTCAAATCTTTTCATATGTTTCACATTTTGACTCTCTCTCCCTGTGCATGTGTGTGTGTAAAATCATTTAGGCTACATAATGAAGATGAATTATGGCTAATGTGAATGTGGAAAATGTATTGTGGAATAAAATCTCCGGAATATTTCTACAGGGGGACGAGGGCACGTTGAGCAAAAACGTAAAGGGAGCATCCACGACGTCATACGCCGCGTTGACTTGCAACAGTCGAGAGAAACGTTTTTAGAGTCCCCCTTCCCTTCGTATGTTTTCGTTGGGGGAAAAGTTGTGGGTGGCCGATAGTGTGAAGGTAGGGTGTGCTTGGTTTTTAACCCTTTGGCCGTAGGAGAATGATATATTGTATCTTTGGGAGATAGACACTAAGGGGATATGCATGTGGTATAAGTATAATTTTTAACTTTTTTGTTAGTTCTGGCCCGTGCACATTTACTGGCTAGCGTTGTAAGAGCATTTCACCTCACCCCCTTTTCCCGTTAGCCTGTTAGCTTTCTCTTCCATAGTTTTTGTGGGACAGCTGGAAAAAGGGTTTAGAGAAATGGCGGAAACCAAAATAATATACCACATCGACGAGGAGGAGACGCCGTATTTGGTGAAGATTCCGATTCCTGCCGAAGATATCACTTTGTTGGATTTTAAACAGGTCTTGAACAAGCCCAACTACAAATTCTTCTTCAAGTCTATGGACCAGGACTTTGGGTGAGTGAGAGCTAGTGATTCATGATTGTGCGAGTGTCGGGTTGTGGGTTTCAGGCAAATTATGATAAAGGAGAAAACCAACCAACCCAGAATGAGTTCTATAAGCGCCATAGGATCCACTGAATGTCTCCAAATGTGCCTTAGCGTTACGAACGTTTGTGAGTGTATTTCGCCTATCGAATAGGGAGGGGATGTGGGGGGTGACTGACTGCGCGCAGAATGTGAACCATTCAATTAGGCCCCTCACCATACATCACACCCTTCCCTTTCTCATAGCTAAGAGCGCCCTCACACTTAGAGATTGATATAAATTTTCATACTTGGTACCTGGAGGAAAATGGAGGAGGGTCATGCTTTTTCACTCAAGGGGAGGGTTTAGTATTTATTTTTAAATTATAGTCCAGGGGCGGGTCATGTCATTTGTAATGGCAATATTTCTCAGTGTTTGCGTTGCTTATTAGGCTATATATCGATGTGTGCTATAGGCTACAAAGTGCATGCTCAAAAACACAGAACAGAGTTACATTTCTAAGATAGCTGCTGGGATGGTGTAATAAAACTAAGCTACATTACACACTGCAGTGTATATTCCACCCCTAAGCCCCTGCCTGCTCTGCTCTTGGGCCCCTATTCCAACCCAAGTTAAGCGACTGTAAATGGAACGTAATTCCATTTTAATGCGCTTTTCTCTATGTATTGTGACTTTGAACTTAAGTATGAGAATAACATGCTATTCACCTACTTTGTTTGAGGTGTCGCTCGACTAAAGATGTGTTTACAGATGACATATTCTGACCTTGACTTAATTTCCTTATAATTCCACCAATTTTACGCTTGAGGAAACCATAAGATCAGCAAACCTGTCACTTCCAAGTGGGAAAAGTGTGTGCTTTTTTCCGCTTAAAAAATAGCAGCATTCTCCATGCGCTGTAATTTATAAATTGGTAAGCGCTGTTGGTAAGAGCTAGTTAACCTGTTATGGATAGGGGGCAGTATTTTCACAGCCGGATAAAAAACGTACCCGATTTAATCTGATTATTACTCCTGCCCAGAAACTAGAATATGCATATAATTATTAGCTTTGGATAGAAAACACTCCAAAGTTTGTAAAACTGTTTGAATGGTGTCTGTGAGTATAACCGAACTCATTTGGCAGGCCAAAACCTGAGAAGATTCTGTACAGGAAGTACCCTGTCTGACCATTTCTTGGCCTTCTTTGCCATCTCTATCCATTACAGAGGATCTCTGCTGTTACGTGACACTTCCTACGGCTCCCATGAGCTCTCAGAAGGCGGCAAAAAGCTGAATCGTGGCTTTGCAGGCTCTGGCTGAAAAAAAGTAGCGCGTTTGGGTAGTGGCTGGTTACAGTACTGTGAGACTCAGGCGCGTGCCCACGTCGACAGAATGCTTTGTTTTCTTTCCTCTGTTTACCTAAACGCAGATTCCCGGTCGGAATATTATCGCTTTTTTACGAGAAAAATTGCATAAAAATGGATTTTAAACAGCGGTTGACATGCTTCGAAGTACGGTAATGGAATATTTAGAAGTTTTTTGTCACGAATTGCGCCATGCTCGTAACCCTGATTTACCATTTCGGATAGTGTCTGGAACGCACAAACAAAACGCCGCTATTTGGATATAACGATGGATTATTTTGGACCAAACCAACATTTGTTATTGAAGTAGCAGTCCTGGGAGTGCATTCTGATGAAGACAACAAAGGTAATGAAACTTTTGTAATAGTAAATCTGACTTTGGTCAGGGCTAAACTTGGTCGGTGTCTAAATGGCTAGCCGTGATGGCTGGGCTATCTACTGAGAATATTGCAAAATGTGCTTTCACCGTAAAGCTATTTTAAAATCGGACACCTCGATTGCACAAAGGAGTTCTGTATCTATAATTCTTAAAATAATTGTAATGTTTTTTGTGAACGTTTATCGTGAGTAAATTGTTAGTAAATTCCCCAGAAGTATGCTAGTTCTGAACGTCACATGCTAATGTAAAAAGCTGTTTTTTGATATAAATATGAGCTTGATTGAACAAAACATGCATGTATTGTATAACATAATGTCCTAGGTGTGTCATCTGATGAAGATCATCAAAGGTTAGTGCTGCATTTAGCTGTCTTCTGGGTTTTTGTGACATTATATGCTAGCTTGAAAAATGGGTGTCTGATTATTTCTGGCTGGGTACTCTGCTGACATAATCTAATGTTTTGCTTTTGTTGTAAAGCCTTTTTGAAATCGGACAGTGTGGTTAGATTAACGAGAGTCTTGTCTTTAAAATGCTGTGAAATAGTCATATGTTTGAGAAATTGAAGTAATAGCATTTCTAAGGTATTTGAATATCGCGCCACGGGATTCAACTGGCTGTTGCGTAGGTGGGACGAATTCGTCCCGCCGGTCCTAGAGAGGTTAACTGGGAATATTGAAGAACTGGGAATATTGAACCACCAGCTTTCATATGTTCTGAGCAAGGAACTTAAACATTAGCTTTTTACATGGCACATATTTCACTTTTACTTTCTTCTCCAACACTGTTTTTGCATTATTTAAACCAAATCGAACATGTTTCATTATTTATTTGAGACTAAATGTATTTTATTTATGTATTATATTCAGTAAAAATAAAAGTGTTCATTCAGTATTGTTGTAATTGTCATTATTTTTTAGATATATAAAATCGGTATCGGCTTTTTTTTGGTCCTCCAATAATCGGTATCGGCGTTGAAAAATCATAATCTGTCGACCTCTACTCTGGAGAGACCTGAAAATTGCTGTGCAACGACGCTCCCCATCCAACCTGACTGAGTTTGAGAGGATCTGCAGAGAAGAATCTGAGAAACTCCCCAAATACAGGTGTGCCAAGCATGTAGAGTCATACCCAAGAAGACTTCAGTTTATTTTGATATTTTTTATATAAATTTGCCAACATTTCTAAAATGCTCTTTTTGCTTTGTCATTATGTGGTATTGTGTGTAGATTGAGGGGGAAAAAAACAACTTCAGCGATTTTTAGAATAAGGCTGTAACATAACAACGTGTGAAAAGTCAAGGGGTCTGAATTCTTTCAGAATGCAGTGTATGCATAGTCACTTTACCCTACATGTACAAATGACCTCGACTAACCAGTACCCCCGCACATTGACTCGGTACCGGTACCCCCTGTATATAGCTTCATTATTGTTACTTTAAAATATATATATATTTTAATTACGCAATATTTTCTTAACTGCATTGTTGATTAAGGGCTTGTAGGTAAGCATTTCACGGTAAGGTCTATACCTGTTGTATTCGGCGCATGTGACAAATAAGATTAGATTCTTAGGGCTGAAGCTGCCGAATTGTCGTATGCGCTTTAGAATATTTTTGATTATATGCCCAGGCTTTTCTCCGTTTATTTTACAATTTGTATCATTTTAAACATTTGCCACTATCGAGAGCCATCGTCGGTAATACCCACATACATGTATTTTTGCATCATTGCATTCGGTTGACCTTTCTTTCCCCTGTCACATCTTTGTTAGTTGTTCCTGAGGATCGCTAGCATTAGTGGATCATGCATCTGTAAGAATGCTGCTCATCGACTACAGCTCGGCCTTCAATACCATAGTGCCCAATAAGCTCATTACAAAGCTCACAGCCCTGGGTCTGAACTCCTCCCTATACAACTGGGTCCTGGACTTCCTGATAGTCCACCCCAAGTGGTGAAGGTAGGCAACATGACCTCGTTGACACTGATTCTCAACACGGGGTGCCCCGCATGGGTGCGTCCTCATTCCCCTCCTGTATTCCCTGTATACACACGACTGCGTGGCCATATACAGTTCCAACTCCAACAAATTTGCCGACGACATGACCGTAGTAGGCCTAAATAACTATGCAACAGCCTACAGGGAGGAGGTAGGCACTCTGACGGTGTACTGCCAGGTAAACAACCTCTCCCTCAACGTTGGCAAAACAAAGGAGCTGGTTGTGGACTTCAGGAGGAACCAGGCCGTACACGCCCCCATCCTCATCAATAGGAGATGGTCAATAACTTCAAATTCCTTGACGTACACCTCTCTGAGAAGCTGAAATGGTCAAACCACACGGACACCGTAGTGAAGAAGGTGCAACAGCGACTCTTCAACCCCTGGAAATTCGTCCTGTCCCCGAGTACCATCGAGAGCATACTGTTGGGCTGCATCACAACAAGGTACGGCATCTCCATTGCCGCGGACTGCAAGGCTCTTCAGAGGGTGATACGTGCAGTCGAATGCACCATTGAGTGCACACTGCCTGCACTACACTTTTCGTAAAAATACCATCGGCTGCACATATTACTCAAAATGTAAACTTGCGTAGCCTACATCTCGACCGCTACCTCCGGAGGTAGTGCACTACACTTGCCCGACAGTTGCCATCCTTGAATCAGGGCAGTGTTGAGCCAACACTCCTACAGTATAAATGGTAATAGCAGAACAACGTTTTTGAAACAGCTGAAATATTTCCTAATATTTGAGACATGTTTTATTGAGTTTTTACTTGAAATTGCACTACCAGCCTGTTGCATCCTGAAGCTGCCGGCTCCACTGAGCCACCAAAAACATTGGAAGGCCATCTCCAAGCAGGCTGTTGTGCCTTTTACTGAGGAGTGTCTTCCGTCTGGCCAGTCTGCCATAAAGGCCTGATTGGTGGAGTGCTGCAGCGATGGTTGTCCTTGAAGGTTCTCCCATCTCCACAGAATAACTCTGGAGCTCTCTGAGTGACCATCGGGTTCTTGGTCACCTCCCAGACCAAGGCCCTACTACCCTGATTGCTCAGTTTGGTCAAGCAGCCAGCTCCAGGAAGAGTCTTGGTGGTTCCAAACTTAAGAATGATGGAGGCCACTGTGTTCTTGGACCTTCAATGCTGCATATTTTCTTTGGTACCCTTCCCCAGATCTGTGCCTCGATACAATCCTGTCTCTGAGCTCTACGGACAAGTCCTTTGACCTCATGGCTTGGTTTTTGCTCTGGCATGCACTGTCAACTGTGCAACCTTATATAGACAGGTGTGTGTCTTTTCCAAATCATGTCCAGTCAATTGAATGTACCACAGGTGGACTCCAATCAAGTTGTAGAAACATCTCAGGGATGATCAATGGAAACAGGATGTGGCTGAGCTCAAATTTGAGTGTCATAGCAAAGGGTCTGAATACTTACACTACCGTTCAAAAGTTTGTGGTCACTTAGAAATGTCCTTGTTTTTGAAAGAAAAACACTTTTTTTTTGTCCATTAAAATAACATAAAATGTATCAGAAATACAGTGTAGACATTGTTAATGTTGTAAATGACTATTGTAGCTGGAAACGGCTGAAATTTTATGGAATATCTACATAGGCGTACAGAGTCCCATTATCAGCAACCACCACTCCTGTGTTCCAATGGCACGTTGTGTTAGCTAATCCAAGTTTATCATTTTAAAAGGCTAATTGATCATTAGAAAACCCCTTTTGCAATTGTGTTAGCACAGCTGAAAACTGTTCTGATTTAAAGAAGCAATAAAACTGTCCTTCTTTAGACTAGTTGAGTATCTGGAGCATCAGCATTTGTGGGTTCGTTTGCAGGCTCAAAATGGCCAGAAACAATTAACTTTCTTCTGAAGCTCTTCAGTCTATTCTTGTTCTGAGAAATAAAGGCTATTCCATGATAAGATATTTCAGATTTTTTTTTTACTTAATACATTTAGAAAAATGTCTAAACATGTTTTTGCTTTGTCATGCATGGGTTATTGTGTGACGATTGAGGGGATTTAAAAAAAATACATTTTGGAATAAAGTTATAATGTAACAAAATGTGGAGAAAGTTAAGGGCTCTGAATACTTCCCGACGGCGCTGTAAATACATAGCTGAGGCTTTAAAAACATGTTGTGTTTCCCCTGGCCCAGATGGGATCACTGTAAAAAAAAAATGCAGAAAGGCTTCTCTAGGCTACCTGCAGCTGTTATCCGTAGGCTACAGTTGATCAGACTGAGGAGGACTAATTGTGCACTTTGAAAAATCATGATGTATTTCATTTTTGGGTGTTTATGTGCTTCCCATATAAAACAAATCATCATGGTAGTTAAATTTTACCACATGTAAGGATTATGCATGAAGCCTGGTTAGTTGTAAGGTAGGCCTACTGTATTTTTTATATATGTATGAGCAGGTTAATCGTTCATTTTTGATAGGCCAATATTACTTGATGAAGACATGCTGTTATAGCAACTGTGCTTTTCTCTTGAAGATAAAACGTAATGAATGTAGACTACAGATGAGAAAATAAACCCTTTAATTTTCTGCAAATACAAGCTTGTGATTCACAAGTTGTGAATTGTTGAATTATTCAAGAGTGTAATATGGTTTGGTTGCATTATTCAGTATTGTAATGTGTTTTAGAAGAAAATGTTTGTCATTGTTGAATATTTTGTGCTAGTGGCTATCTACTGTGATATTTACGATCAATTTGAGCTGTAGACCAAGAATGTTGTTAGCCACAACGAAAGATAAGGTAAGAATGTAATGTGGATTGAAAAGTAGAATTCTCTATCCCCACCCCGCCCCTCACTCTTCTTCATATCTCGTAGTGGGAATAGGGCCTTGGAGCATATGGGTCAAAGCATAACTTCCGCCATGAATACTACCTTCACAATGAATGGACACCAAAAGAAAAAACTCGCCCTGGCTGTTCTCATCACTTATCCCCATCTCTCGCTCTCTCTCTCCCTCCCATCTTGTTAAATCCTAAGCATCTCTTATTTTTGGAAACTGGACCAAGTTTTTGTCTCCCTGAATATCCTACCTTGGCCGGCTGGCAACCTTTTAGACTAGAGGTCGACCGATTTTTATGATTTTTCAACGCCGATACCGATTATTGGAGGACCAAAAAAAGCCGGTGCCGATTTATTTTTGACAATTTCCGGACTATTAAGCGCACTTGAATATAAGCAAGTGCACCCACTGAATTTAAAAAAAAAGTATTAATTTGAACATAAATAAGCCGCACATGTCTATAAGCCGCAGTAGCCTACCTGTACATTGAAACAAATGAACTTTACACAGGCTTTAACGAAACACGGCTTGTAACAAAAATAAATAGGCTTTAACGAAACACGGCTTGTAACAAAAAATAAAAAATTAGCAGTAAGCTTTAGTTGTCTTTTTGCACTGAGTCAATTCCTCACGCTGCTGTTTCCAACATCTTATCATCGACTAATTAAGACCAAGCTCCCGTGCAGCAGCTCTATTTCCTTTTCCAACAGCCAGATCAATCGCCTTCAACTTGAAAGCTGCATCATATGCATTTCTCCGTGTCTTTGCCATGATGAGGGTGACAAAATGACTACCGTAATCAGAATGATGGGAAGTTTGAGAGCGCTCTATTTAATCTAAACAGTAAACAACAAAGTTGTTTGACCTTAACCTGACCTTAACCCGTTCGGCAATTTCATTGGTCTAATGAAAGCTTCATGCTGCCAAAAAACTGAGCACGTCATAGAATGTGTGTTTTTGTAGAGAAAAAAAATTGAAAGCGGGAAAAATCCATATATTAGCCGCGTCATTGTTTAAGCCGCGAGATTCAAAGCCTGGGAAAAAAGTAGCGGCCTATTAGCCTGGAATTTACGGTACAACAATACTGAATGAACACTTTTATTTTAACTTAATATGATACATAAATAAAACAATTTAGTCTCAAATAAATAATGAAACGTGTTCGATTTGGTTTAAATAATGCAAAAACGGTGTTGGAGAAGAAAGTAAAAGTGCAATATGTGCCATGTGAAAAAAAAAAAAGTGTAAGTTCCTTGCTCAGAACATGAGAACATATGAAAGCTGGTGGTTCCTTTTCAACATGACTCTTCAATATTCCCAGTTAAGTTTTAGGTTGTAGTTATTATAGGGATTATTTCTCTCTATACCATCTGTATTTCATATACCTTTTGACTATTGGATGTTTTTATAGTTACTTTATTGCCAGCCTAATCTCAGGAGTTGATAGGCTTGAAGTCAAACAGCGCTGTGCTTCAAGCATTGTGAAGAGCTGCTGGCAAATGCAGGAAAGTGCTGTTTGAATGAATGCTTACGAGCCTGCTGCTGCCTACCACCGCTCAGTCAGACTGCTCTATCAAATTATAATATAATAACACACAGAAATACGAGCCTTAGGTCATTAATATGGTCAAATCCGGAAACTATCATTTCGAAAATGTTTATTCTTTCAGTAAAATATGGAACCGTTCCGTATTTTATCGAACGGGTGGCAACCCTAAGTCTAAATATTGCTGTTACATTGTACAACTTTCAATGTTATGTCATAATTATGTAAAATTCTGGCAAATGAATTACGGTCTTTGTTAGGAATAAATGGACTTCACACAGTTCACAACGAGCCAGGTGGCCCAAACTGCTGCATATACCCTGACTCTGCGTGCAATGAACGCAAGAGAAGTGACACAATTTCCCTAGTTAATATTGCCTGCTAACATGAATTTCTTTTAACTAAATATGCAGGTTTAAAAATATATACTTCTGTGTTTCGATTTTAAGAAAGGCATTGATGGTTAGGTTCATTGGTGCAACGATTGTACTTTTTTTCGCGAATGCACTTTCGTTAAATCATCATCCGTTTGGCGAAGTAAGCTGTGATTTGATGATAAATTAACAGGCACCACATTGATTATATGCAACGCAGGACAAGCTAGTTAAACTAGTAATATCATCAACCATGTGTAGTCAACTAGTGATTATGTTAAGATTGATCGTTTTTTTCTAAGTTTTATGCTATGTAGCAACTTATCTTGGCCCCTTGCTGCACTCGCGTAACAGGTGGTCAGCCTGCCACGCAGTCTCCTCGTGGTTTGCAATGTAATCGGCCATAATCGGCGCCCCCAAAAAAATGCAGATTACCGATTGTTATGAAATCGGCCCTAATTAATCGGTCGACCTCTACTTTAGACATACTTTATTCCTCTCCTTACTTTCTCCCATTTAAATCCTCCAGACTGAAAGAGCTGTCACTGTCAATTAATCTTTCTTTGGCTGTTTGTCAGTTGTGCCCTACCCTAGGTTGAATGGAATGCATGTTTGTGGTGGAGTTTGCCTGATGAGACCTAGGGCTTCTGTTAAACACATTAATTGCAGTAAAACCGCTTGCATTTTGTAAGCTACTCTGAAATGTAAACTTACTCACACAAACAAAGAACACCACAAAACACCAACTTATATTATAAAAACAGTCGCTAAAACAATGAAGTGCTCCTGCGTCTACTGAGTTGTCTGACCATACTTCTACCGCAACATTTTGAAACGAACCTCCAAAGTCAGTTACAAGGAGGCTACGTTTAAACTCTGCTCAGAAGTCAGCTACCCAATCAAAACCGAGCTACTTTTCTCAGGGTCTGTTACTTCAGCCTGTGGCCTCAGCAAAGTAACTAAAGCATCAGGGTGTATTTTGCCTGTTCCTTGTGTGTTTTCATTTCCGGGAGTGCGAGCCAGCTGTCAGACAGGCTGTGTGTCAGTCAGGCCAGAGCCAGCAGCATGGAGTGGAGCAGACCAGGACAACCTAGGGTTGGAGAGAGGACATTTGCTGGGGGTCTGGCTGCGGCAGAGTCAACATGAACAGAGGCGCGAGAGATGGACAGGAGGGGTGGGGGAAGTAGATGGTTGTTTTGGGTGTGATGTGTGAGAGACTAATAGACGGGAGTAAAAAGTTTGTTTGTTTGGGATGTGCGGCCAAGGAGTAATGGTTATGAGGGAATATTCGAGATGTTTGTGTTTTGAGGCTTTTTTTTGTGCATTGGTGAAATAGCTTGAGGGGAGGTAATTTGTTTGTTTGTAATGGTGAGGAATGTGGACAGTTACTCTGTTGTGTAGAATGTTGCATCTGTCTGTCCCTTTCTGGATGCAATTTGAGTCCGTCCTCACTAGGGTTACAAAGGGTTGGAAACTTTCCAGTGAATTTCCGGAAATTTTCCATGGGAATTTAAGCCCGGGAATTTGGGGAATTTTGTTTAAATTCATCAAAAAAGTTAGCTTATAACAGTTAACCTTTTTTGTGGGATACACATAAGGCAATTCTAGGTCTTGTGGCATATTTTGGTTAAACTATCCCCAATTCAATGGAATTGCAACCCTCTGCATGCACAATGCATTCTTCCATCACATGTACAGCTGATTCTCAAGATCTTGCACACTAATGAGATGCTCTTGAGCCCACACTACTACACTGTCTGAGCTAAGGACTACATGCTTTCTGGTAAGTTTTGATTACAATACTGGGTGGGGTGAATATATTTTATGACATGCATGATTTTTTAAAACTAGTAAATAGTTGGCTACAGCAAAGTGTTTAAAATAATTTCTAACAATTTCTGCTAGTTGGTAGCAAAAACTGTGGGTTTTAGCTTGCTTGAGCCTACTAACTGAGTGTTAATTCACCTGTTTCCATACATGTTTCATTTTAAAACATTTATCTTACAAAGGAGTTATTTAATCTGTTTAACTATTTATCTGTACCTGGAATTGTATTTGGGTTTTTTAACTCATTTTTTCCTAATCTTTACAGGAAAATGCCACGGGCACTATCTGATGTGTGGAGACATTTCACTGCAGCTAATGTAGAAGGAAAAGCTGTGTACATTTTCCAATACTGTGCCAAATCATGTGTGAATAATGCAACAAAGATGCAGAATCATCTGGCCAAGTACATAAAGTTCCCTCAGCGCTCACAACAAGCAACCTCTGACGAAAGTCCCTCTACTTCTATTTGAGGTGAAAATGATGAATCAGACACCTTATCGATAGCAGCAGCTCATGGTCCTCCTGGGGTCAGAAGTTGGAGGAACGTAGTCAGAGAAATGCTGATGAATGTCTTGCTCGAGCTGTGTATGCACCTGGTTCACCTCTGATGCTCACAGGCAATGTGTATTGGAAGAGATTTCTGAATGTTCTTCGCCCAGCATACACCCCTCCAACCAGACATGCTTTATCTACTCATTTGCTGGATGCAGAGTTCAACAGAGTTCAAGTGAAGGTCAAACAAATCATAAAGAAAGCAGACTGTATTGCGATCATCTCTGATGGGTGGTCAAATGTTACACGGGCAAGTAATAATTAACTACATCTCCACCCCTCAACCAGTATTCTACAAGAGCACAGACACAAGGGACAACATACACACCGGTCTCTACATTGCAGATGAGCTGTAGGCAGCTATCAATGACCTCGGACCACAGAAGGTATTAGCCCTGGAGACCGACAATGTTGCGAACATGAAGGCTGCTTGGTCTAAAGTGGAGTCCTACCCTCACATCACACCCATTAGCTGTGCTGCTCATGCATTGAATCTGCTCCTCAAGGACATCATGGCACCGAAAACAATGGATACACTCTACAAGAGAGCCAAGGAAATGGTTAGGTATGTGAAGGGTCATCAAGTTATAGCAGCAATCTACCTCACCAAGCAAAGTGAGAAGAATAAGAGCACCACATTGAAGCTGCCCAGCAACACCCGTTGGGGTGGTGTCATGTTTGACAGTCTCCTGGAGGGGACGGACTCTCTCCAAGAAATGGCCATATCACAGTCTGCTGATATGGACAACCCCATCAAGAGGATCCTCGTGGATGATGTATTTTGGGAGAGATTGGTAAGCAGCCTGAAACTCCTGAAACCTATAGCAGTAGCCATTGCACAGATTTGAGACCATGCCATCCTGTCTGATGTTCAGACTCTGCTTGCAGATGTAAGAGAAGAAATCCCTACTGCCCTGCCCACTTCACGGTTGCGCCAAGCAGAGGAAACTGCAGTTCTGAAATACATCAACAGCGTGAAGACTTCTGCCTGAAGCCCATACACGCCGCAGCGTACATGTTGGACCCCAAGTATGCTGGCAAGAGCATCCGGTCTGGTGCAGAGATCAACAAGGCCTATGGTGTCATCACTACTGCGTCTCGCCACCTTGGCCTGGATGAGGGCAAGGTTCTTGGCAGTCTGGCGACGTACACTTCCAAGCAAGGGCTTTGGGATGGAGATGCATATATGGCAGTCGTGCCAACATATCTCATCAGCCACCTGGTGGAAGGGACTTTGTGGATCTGAGGCTCTTTCCCCTGTTGCCTCCATCATCCTCCAAATCCCACCAACATCAGCCGCCTCAGAGCGCAACTGGTCCTTGTTTGGGAACACGCACACCAAAGCACGCAACAGGCTGACCAATGCAAGGGTTGAAAAATGCTTTTTGAGCCTGACAATGAGCCATCCTCAACAAGGTTGTAAAGTGACAGTGAAGATGAGTCCGAGTCTGATGTTCAAGTGTTGGACAGGGAGAAGATGGAAGCCTGAGAGGAAGACAACCAAAGCTTTAGTTTCTAGACTATCATTTTACAGATGTATGTTGAATACGTTTTTGGGAGATGCGATGGATCATTGGGCATCATTGTCCTGTTGTCCGGATCTCTGTTCTGTTGTCCGGACCTCTGGCAGTCTCTATGGGGGTGCCACTGAGTTCAATTCTCGGGCCGACTCTTTTCTCTGTATACGACTCTTTTCTCTCTATACATCAATGATGTTGCTCTTGCTGCTGGGGATTCTCTAATCCACCTCTACGCAGACGACACCATTCTGTATACTTCTGGCCCTTCTTTGGACACTGTGTTAACTAACCTCCAGACAAGCTTCAATGCCATGCAACTCTCCTTCCAGGGCCTCCAACTGCTCTTAAATGCAAGTAAAACTAAATGCATGCTCTTCAACCGATCGCTACCAGCACCTGCCCGCCCGTCCAGTATCACTACTCTGGACGGTTCTGACTTAGAATATGTGGACATATACAAATACCTAGGTGTCTGGTTAGACTGTAAACTCTCATTCCAGACTCCCATTAAGCATCTCCAATCCAAAATGTAAATCTAGAATTGACTTTCTATTTCGCAACAAAGCATTCTTCACTCATGCTGCCAAACATACCCTCCTAAAACTGACTATCCAACCGATCCTTGACTTCGGCAATGTCATTTACAAAATAGCCTCCAACACTACTCATCAAATTGGATGCAGTCTATCACAGTGCCATCCGGTTTGTCACCAAAGCCCCATATACTACCCACCACTGCGACTTGTATGCTCTCGTTGGCTGGCCCTCGCTTCATATGTCGCGAAACCCACTGGCTCTATGTCATCTAAGTATTTTCTAAGTAAAGCCCCACCTTATCTCAGCTCACTGGTCACCATAGCAGCACCCACCCGTAGCACGCGCTCCAGCAGGTATATTTCACTGGTCACCCCCAAAGCCAATTCCTCCTTTGGCCGCCTTCCAGTTCTCTGCTGCCAATGACTGTAATGAATTGCAAAAATCACTGAAGCTGGAGACCCATATCTCGCTCACTAACTTTAAGCACCAGCTGTCAGAGCAGCTCACAGATTACTGCACCTGTACATAGCCCATCTGTAAATAGCCCACCTCATCCCCATACTGTTATTTACAATTTTTGCTCCTTTGCACCCCAGTATCTCTACTTGCACATTCATCTTCTGCACATCTATCACTCTAGTCTCTATCACTCCAGTGTTTAATTGCTAAATTGTAATTATTTCGCCACTATGGCCTATTTATTGCCTTATCTCCCTTATCTTACCTCATTTGCACACACTGTATATAGACTTTTTTTCTATTGTGTTATTGACTGTATGTTTTGTTTATCCCATGTGTAACTCTGTTTGTGTCGCACTGCTTTGCTTTTTCTTGGCCAGGTCACAGTTGTAAATGAGAACTTGTTCTGAGCTAGCCTACCTGGTTAAATAAAGGTGAAATAAATGTTTTAATAAAAAATCATTCAATATTCCCTTTTGTTGTTCAGTGAAATCATCCCATGTGAAGAGTCAACTCATTTAATTAAAGTTAAATTCGTAACTAAATTGTTTTTTATTTCTATTGGAAGGATTTAATAATTTGCAATTGTCTACTTATGATAAGGTAAAAGGTTTGTTTCTGTCTCCATATGATATTGTAAATATATCCAATGTAAAAAACATCTACATTTAAATGGTATTAATATCAATTTGCATATATTCCCGTTAATTCCCACAGAAAGTTTCTACCTCTGAATATTCCGCCGACATGTGCAACCCTAGTCCTCACAGAGCGAGAAAGAAGAGGAGCGAGCAACCAAAATTATTCAGAGACGGTGAGAGAGAGAGAGCAGGGTAAGAAAAAGAAGGTAGGAGGGAAAGCAAGAAAGAGAGGGGTACCAAGAGGAGGTAAAGAAATAAGAGATTTGTGTATGTGAGAGAGACTAAACCAAGTTCGCTCACACAAGGCCAGCCTCCTCATGGTGACAATGCCTCCCCAGTGCCCACAACAATCTGGCCCTGTGCTAACTCACCCACAACAATCTGGCCCTGTGCTACCACTCACCCACAACAATCTGGCCCTGTGCTACCACTCACCCACAACAATCTGGCCCTGTGCTACCACTCACCCACAACAATCTGGCCCTGTGCTACCACTCACCCACAACAATCTGGCCCTGTGCTACCACTCACCCACAACAATCTGGCCCTGTGCTACCACTCACCCACAACAATCTGGCCCGGTGCTACCACTCACCCACAACAATCTGGCCACAACCGCTGCTTACAACACCCCAGAGTGGGCCTAGCAGACCGTACTACACACACAATGTTGCAAACACCGACATCCATACGCGCACACAACCTGTCTCAGGGTTTCCGTTAGCTGGTAATAGCCGGCTTTTGACCATAGAAAATAGGAAAGCCAGTAAAGAAAATTGGTGCAGACTAATTGTCCGGGAAAGGGGAAAAAAAAAAAAATCCCATTTGCGAAATAATGCTTTTTAGCGTATACATTGATGGAAATACATTTGGCTGGTCATGCTAATCGGTCTATAGGTTAATTTGCATAATTTTGTGGAATTAAATTGGCGAGTGTGTACAGTATAGTCGTTATGTACAGTACCAGTCAAAAGTTTGGACACCACCTCATTCAAGGGTTTCGCTTGATTTATTGTTTTCTACATTTTAGATTAAATAGAAGACATCAAAACTATGAAATAACACATGGAATCATGTCGTAACCAAAAAGTTGTTAATCAAATCAAAATGTATTTTATAATTGAGATTCTTCAAAGTAGCCACCCTTTGCCTTGGCAGCTTTGCACATGCTTGGCATTCTCTCAACCATCTTCATGAGGTAGTCAACTGGAATGCATTTCAATTTACAGGTGTGTCTTGTTAATTTGTGGAATTTCTTTCCTCCTTAATGCGTTTGAACCAATCAGTTGTGTTGTGACGAGGTAGGGGGGGTATACAGAGATGGTCTTTTACCAAATAGGGCTAAGTCCACATTATGGCAAGAGCAGCTCAAATAAGCAAAGAGAAATGACAGTCCATCATTGCTTTAAGACATGGTCAGTTTGAAAGTTTTTTGTAGTGCAGTCGCAAAAACCATCAAGCGCTATGATAAAACTGGCTCTCATGAGGACCGACACAGGAAAGGAAAATCTGGAGTTACCTCTGGTGCAGAGGATAAGTTCATTCAAGTTACCAGCCTCACAAATTACAGCCAAATAAGTGCTTCACAGAGTTCAATTAACAGACATATCTCAACATCAACTGTTCAGAGGAGACTGAGTGAATCAGGCCTTCATGGTCAAATTGCTTCAAAGAAACCACTACTAAAGCAAACCAATAGGAAGAATAGATTTGCTTGGGCCAAGAAACACGAGAAATGGACATTTAGACCGGTAGAAATCTGTCCTTTGGTCTGATGAGTCCAAATTTGAGAGATTTGGTTCCAACCGCCGTGTCTTTGTGAGACGCCGAGTAGGTAAACAGATGATCTCCACATGTGGTTCCCACCGTGATGCATGGAGGAGGTGGTGTGACGGTGACACTCAATTTTATTTTAAGTTCAAGGCACGCTTAACCTCTCTAGGGTATGTGGGATGAAATCGTCCCACCTACTCAACAGCCAGTGGAATCCCATGGCGCGATATTCAAATACCTTAGAAATGCTATTACTTCAATTTCTCAAACATATGACTATTTTACACCATTTTAAAGACAAGACTCTCGTTAATCTAACCACACTGTCCGATTTCAGAAAGGCTTATAAACGAAAGCAAAACATTAGATTATGTCAGCAGAGTACCCAGCCAGAAATAATCAGACACCCATTTTTCAAGCTAGCATATTATGTCACATAAACCCAAACCACAGCTAAATGCAGCACTAACCTTTGATGATCTTCATCAGATGACACTCCTAGGACATTATGTTATACATTACATGCATGTTTTGTTCAATCAAGTTCATATTTATATCAAAAACCAGCTTTTTACATTAGCATGTGACGTTCAGAACTAGCATACCCACCGCAAACTTCCGGTGAATTTACTAAATTACTCACGATAAACGTTCACAAAAACATAATTATTTTAGAATTTTAGATACAGAACTCCTTTATGCAATCGCTATTTTAAAGCACATTTTGCAATATTCTGAGTAGATGGCTCGCCATCACGGGCTAGCTATTTTGACACCCACCAAGTTTGGCACTCACCAAACTCAGATTAACTATAAGAAAAATTGGATTACCTTTGCTGTTCTTTGTCAGAATGCACTCCCAGGACTTCTACTTCAATAACAAATGTTGGTTTGGTTCAAAATAATCCATAGTTATGTTCAAATATCCTCTGTTTTGTTCGTGCGTTCAAGACACTATCCGAAGGGTGACGCGCCCGGCGTGTTTCGTGACAAAAAATTTCAAAATATTCCATTACCGTACTTCGAAACATGTCAACCGCTGTTTAAAATCTATTTTTATGCGATTTTTCTCGTAAAAAAGCGATAATATTCCGACCGGGAAATCCTGTTTTCGTTCAAAGACTAAAAATCTAAAATTGATTGTCCCAGAGTCTGTTTTGGAATAGCTATTTCTTTCTCGACAAGCTGACCAATAGAATAGGTGATGGGGATAGTAGATTTACATAGGCTATTGCAGGGGTCTCCAACCTTTTTGATCATGAGAGCTGCTTTAAAAAAAAATAAACGTCGCAAGCTACAATTTTTATTTATAGCTTTCAAGTACGCACCTTTTCTTCTCTCCCCTGCAACTCTTCCCCGGGTCCTTAGTGCACTGTTTTCAATATACTGTACCTGGTAAAATAATGGTTAATAAACTCTAGAGGTCCCTATAAAATCAGCCCCCCCCCCCAATTCTGTTTGATATTTTCCAAAATGTGTTTCATTTTTCCTGTTTTTAGATTTTTTTTTGGTTTCACTTGCAAAATTACAATAGTTCATAGAGAAACAAGGAAATTGGATGTTCTGAGTCCATGTCAATGCTTATATCTGAAGACACTTTAAAAAAAATAAAAAAAAACGAACAAATGTAGATTTTGCGTGTAATTCCCCTTTAATTGCACATCTGGCCCTTTTTAATTGCACATCTAGCAGGTGAGGAATGTGCCCTTCTAGCGATGGTTCTGTACTGACTAATGCTCATTTCATGTCAAAGTTTGCAAATAACAAATAATAGATACGAATAATATACTTATGATATACTTCTGCCAGGTAAGCCTGCTTTGCAGTTAACATTTCATTGAGAAGGCTTTGGGGAAAGTATTTCTGTCAACCCACAAGATGGCTAGGCCTATCGCATCAACTGGCTACAGACTGAGTGATAGACAAACCTGTGCACCACACAGACAGGCGGGGGAAATTAATTGGCAGATATTGTTAGATTTAGCTTTTTTTTTAGCCAATAGTGGCTAACCAGGGGTGAGATGTTGCTGGGATCTTGCGTGTGTCTGATACTTCTGAGATTTGTTTGACAGTTTGCGGTGGAAATTGCATGTAGGCTACTTTCAGAATTGTTTGGCGAGCTACTCATAGATGGGGTGCCCAGTAGTTCACGATGGACCTGATCCTAGTCTGGGCAGTCAGTTAAGTGTCTCCTCGACACAGTCCTCGTGTCCAGCCCAGGTCCTAAGTACTGCGGTAATAACATGGTAGACGGATAGAAATTATACAGCAGATGCTACCTGTCCACTAAGAGTGAAGAGGTGGATGTGGAGGGAAAGAAGGGTCTGAAGTTATAGAAGTCTTGAGAAACAATGGCTTGTTCATGAGTTTGTTTAGTTGTAGGGAGTTTGGTGTGTGTGTGTGTTTATCTCCATTGTGGTTTGGGTAATGATGGTGAGTCATTGGAAAACAAGCAATAACGCAGCAGTGTCCTCTTGTTGTTCTTTGCGTCTGTCTCCTGTGTATGAGTTTACAGTGTGTATTTGTCTCTGTTTGTTACTCTTGGCCTAATCACAACCGCATCTGTTCTTTTTCTTCTGTCTGTCTTCAGGGTGGTGAAGGAAGAGATCTCGGATGAAAGTGCTAAGCTCCCCTGCTTCAACGGACGTGTGGTGTCCTGGGTAAGAACAGAGTTGGGAGAGGTAGACTGTACACCATTGTCTTGGACCTGTAAAAGACCAGCAGGAGAAGGGGAGCCAGAGGGGGGAATTCCTGAATCGCTTGAAACTATTTTTCCAGGACTGAGTTGTAAAAGTCCCGTTCCCAAGTCGAAGCAATATGGCTGAAATGGTCCTAGCAGCTCAAATATATTATACGTAATTGAGCTTTGAACCTGAAGCAGAGCCAGAGATGTAGCCTACAAACTCTGGCAAACTCATTCTGGGATTGAGAGCTTAAACGGGCACCGTGTTGGCGTCAAAAGTTCCAAACCATTACATTATCTTCTAAGAATGCGAATTAGAATGTTATTGTCATGGAACTCTTGGTGCCAACATGGCCGACTTTTCTTTAATGACCTCTGTAGCTATGGCCTTGCTTTTACTAGTAGAACCGTTACAAGAACCCACTATCTGTGATCGTAACACTGAAGAAACAAAGGATTTCTTACATCCTCAAATTTCCCCGCTTATGATTACCCTACCCTAAAGAAGGTTATTACTTTGAGTCCTCCAGACAAAACATTGGGACTTGTCCAGGGTAGGGGGGTTTGGGAGGAATGCATCTGCTAAGTGCATAAGGAGGAGGAGGAGGACAAGAAAGAAGGGAGAGGGATTGAAAGGGGTTGGCCAAATAGAGGAGACCATAAGGATGGATACATGATAGGATGGTGGAGGGATGATCCCAGAGGGACGAGTGCTCTATAGTCAAACAGCCATTAGAGGAGAGGGAGGAAAGTTTTTAAAGGAAGGGGGGCAAATTGTTCTCTGTCACTTGGGGCAGGGATATTAAATCAAAACCACAAACCGGTTCTCAAGGTTAAGTTCAAGACAGAACATTTGAATGCATGTAGTTTGTTCAAGTCCCTCCTTTTCATACAACAGAAATGTATAGAAAACCAGAATCTGTGGTGATAGTTAAGGTAGTTGGTATGTTTGTTAGCACCCCCCTAGGCGTGTGTGTAGGTGTATGCTAGGTCTGTAGAGATTAGGTAATAGAACACCAGTGGCCAAATTGCATGGGTGTTTCCTTTTACCTTGCAACCATCCATGGAGGAGTGTGTGTAACTGTGATGTTTGTGTGTCTGTCTGTTTTCGTTCTCTCAAGCACTCTGGGTATATAATGGAGGGAGACAGGCTAAGTGCCGGGTTAGTGTCTGTTGGCCCCTGAGATTTTCCTCTGAATGGAGTAAAGATGTGTTTGTCAAAGCAATTGACATCTCTTAGCCCCATATTTTTTTTCTCCCTCCCTATCCCTTTCTTTTAACCCCATATTTATTTTCTCTCCCCCTCTTCAACCTATTTCCTCCGTCTCGTATGCTCTCCTCTGCTTCTTACTTAATTCCTCCTCTTTCGCCCTCATCCTCCTTTTTTTCCCTCCTCCATCCTCACTATCATCCACTTTCAATTCCTTGTCCCTCTATCAATCTCTCCACTATTCTCCTCTCCTCCTCAGTTGGTATCATCAGACACCCCAGCAGCAGCAGAGCTGGTATCACCAGTCCTTCCTCCGCCCCCAGCAGAAGTACGGCCCCTGCCCTCACCCCCTCCTCCTCCCCTCCCACCCCCACCTGTCGAGAGGACCGGGGGCATCGGTGACTCCAGACCCCCATCATTCCAGTACTTACACACAGACACCCTCTTCCACAATCACATTAATCACAGTGTCCTAGTCTCACTGTGCTGCATCCCTTACACTGTATCTAGTGTATTCAACTCCAGCCATCATGTTACCTACTGTTAAATACAACTGCCCATTTCAACATGATCATAGCCTGTGCTGCCCATTGACTCTTAAGCACCTGTCTAGAATATCATAGTACACAGCAAACCTGGGTTCAAATCATGTTTAAAATCATTAGCTACACTAG
Organism: Salmo salar; assembly: GCF_965601325.2. Classification (NCBI taxonomy): domain Eukaryota; kingdom Metazoa; phylum Chordata; class Actinopteri; order Salmoniformes; family Salmonidae; genus Salmo; species Salmo salar. The sequence continues at coordinate 77,244,126 of NC_138308.1, forward strand.
ATTCAGTATGCCTGGCACAATGGGACCAATGGAATGGCCCTAAAAGTACAAACACGCCCATCTAGCACTGTTATTGAAAATGTAAATTTCAAATACTGTTTGAACCCTGTTGTGATATACAGTACCAGTCTACTAGGCTTGATCCATTGTTTCCTAATCATACACATTGTAGGGTGTCCAATCAGAAATGCATTTTTTTAACCAATTGGTAAAATAATATGTTAATTGTATAGATGCACCTCTAAGGAAACCAATGGTCAAAACTCATGTCTATCATAATCCGTTCAAAATCTATTGGAGTTTTAACCCATGTAGAATGTTTAAGGGGAATAATTCAACGGCCAGAGAAAAAAATCTGGAAAATAGCATAGCGTTAGCTAGGCTGGATGCTGTGTGAGAACTGACAGTCTCAACTTTTGAACTCATTTTTCTTTTCGAATCTGGAGGACATAAAACATTATCGAGGTAAGCTGGATATCGATTTTGAGACATGACATGTAGTGTTTTCATATTTCGGTATACGCTTTTCAAATGAATGAGGTGCGCTTGTTTTTGTGAGAAATCTCGTCAGTGAAATGTCAACGGAGCGCTGAGCGTTTTTATCTACAAAGCATTATACATTTAATTCAGCTTGTGTTAATTTAGCTTTTTGCCACCTGCTGAAACAACTTTGCAGACGACCACCACAAAATGTAAAGTCCTCAAAAGTCACTGTGAGAAAGCGGCGCTTCTGTCAACAGAGCTCGGTGCGTAATATCGGATGTATTAGGTTATGAAATCCGACTTTTTGGATATTGTTATGTTAGAAAGACCCCCCACTGAACGATTCAGAACATAAAGAATCATATTTGTCTTGGTCAAATCTGTTTTAATAACGTAAGGAAGTGACTTCATCACCAAAGCGCATTTTCTCCCACCCTGGGCAGAGTGGGTGTACACCATTGTATGCTAGCTATCTGTCCTCCGGTCCTAATTTGATCTGGCTTGTAGCCTATTTGATTAGAGGTTATGTGTGCTGCTATTTGTGGTTTATTAGGTAATGTATGTAACAGAGCCGACATACAATACCATCTCTCGTTCACCCGTAGAATTAGAATGAGTAGAATGGACAAAGTATTTCTATGTTTTCCCTACTTTTACCCTCTCCTCTCCCTATTCAGTCCCAATGCAGCAGACAGTGTGGAGAACCTGGATGACCAGTCGGAAACAGAGTCCGTGGTGTCTTTTCGGAGAGAACGACCCAGACACAGGGAGGCCATGGATCAGCGTGGTGAGCACTCTGCACAGGATGAAACAGCACTGGGTTGTGTTCAGTAGGGCACACGTAGGAAAAAATGGACAATGACAATGAGCGTTTCCAATTGGCCAATGTCAAGCTTCCCGTTTTCAAAATGTTTTCTCCCATTTCGGGCCTGCTGAACACAACTCTTGTTCTAGTGGTAAAAACAATTGACATTGACAACATTACTAAGCATGAGAGCTATAGTAAAGCCTCTCTTTCTCTCGCCCTCTCTCCTCACTCTGTGTCTCTCTCTCTGCGGTGCCTCAGGGCCGAGGATGAACGGCCAGAGCGGCATGGAGCGCCACCTAGCGGGCTATGAGAGCGCTACCACTGTGATGAGCAGCGAGCTGGACACCACCAGCTTCTGTGACTCCGAGGAGGACGACACCATCAGCCGATTCAGCGGCTCCACGGAGCAGAGCACGGCATCCAGGCTGCTCAAACGCCACCGCAGACGCAGGAAACAGCGCCCCCCGAGGCTAGAAAGGGTATTGCACATATACTTTTTTTTTTTTTTTACTTAAAACATTGCAAGTCAGAAATGGCCCATTCTGCGTTGGAATATATTGTAGTTTTACTGTGTTTATCCCATGTCTTGTCTCAGGCGTCGTCGTTCAGCAGTGTGACAGACTCCACCATGTCTCTGAACATCATTACCGTCACACTCAACATGGGTCAGTAACATCACTGTTCCCTTCTAATGTCTCTCTGTTGTTTTTACCTCTTCCATCTGTTTCTCTGACCTTCTCTTTGACTGTCATGCTTCTTCACGTTATTTTATACCTCGAACCTAACGTCTACCTAACCAGTACTCTGCCCCATCCGTTTTGTAAAAAAAACTCTTTCTTGAAATGGCCGAGAAATCCTAGCCTGGTGAAATCAGCCTGGTCTTGCAATAGCTCACATTCTGTGACGTGAAGTGAAACGCGAGTTCAGCGACCAGGCTATAGAAATCCACCATTTAAGGAATAAGGGTGTCTTTTTGGACAAAGCCTAATCTCCCAATCTCTTTGTCTCCCCCCCTGTAGAGAAGTACAACTTCCTGGGTATCAGCATCGTGGGGCAGAGCAACGAGAGGGGCGACGGGGGCATCTACATCGGCTCCATCATGAAGGGAGGGGCGGTGGCAGCAGACGGACGCATCGAACCCGGGGACATGCTGCTACAGGTGCGGGGTCACCCAGGGCACTACAGGATCACACTAGATGGCCATGATGCTGCTGGTGCCATTTGTTCCTGACTTAAGATTGAACCATTAATGTTTAATGACTCTGCCTTTCTCATCAAGGTGAACGACATCAACTTTGAGAACATGAGCAACGATGACGCTGTCCGTGTGCTGAGGGAGATCGTACACAAACCAGGGTCAGTGGCTGACATGAATACGTTCTCATTGACATTCCCAACCAGTTGTTCTCAGTGTGAAATGTCTGGTCAGTTGACGATGATGATGATGGTGGTGATGACCTGTCTCTCTCTCTCTCAGACCCATCATCCTGACAGTGGCCAAGTGCTGGGACCCGTCACCTCAGGGCTACTTCACACTCCCTCGCAGTGAGTAGTAAGCTGGACGCCTCGTCTCTACCGTGGAGATAGATGGAAGACAGATTTATATAGTGGCGCCATCAATACATTATCCACTGAAATGTCAATAAATTATGTTTCAAATGAATAAATTAGACATTTTGCCCCCCCCCCTTCTGTAGATGAGCCGATCCGGCCAATAGACCCAGCAGTGTGGGTGAACCACTCGGTGGCCCTGACAGGGGCCTACCCCCCCTACACCGCCAGCTCCGCTCTCAGCACCATCACCTCTTCCTCCTCCGTCACTGAGACTGAACGTCAGTACCCTTCTTTTTCTCTTTCTATCTCTCTTTCAGTCTCTCTATTTTAGAATTCTCTCTTTTCAACTTTGCCTACTCTCACGCTCCGTTCAACTCCTCCATTCACTCTTTCTCCTTGGCCCCCGTCTGCTGTCTCTTACTTCATCTGTTTGTCTTCTGTTTCTTTTGTCTCTGCCCTCCTCCCTCTCTGCCATCTTTTTTTTTATTGTGGTCTATCCATCCCTTTTTCGTGTGCCAGGCGTTTTAAACTCGGCCAATGCACAGGAAGCACCGGCCACATCTGTCTTTCTCTTCTGGTCTTCATTGTTTTATGTGGTCAATGATGGCTGTCTACCTCCCTCTGTTTTCATCCCTTCCTTTCTCTCTCCTCCTCTATCCCCCTACCTCTCTCTCTCCCTCCCTACAACCCCCACCCTTTCTTTTTTTTACATCTCCATGTCTTTATTTCTCTCTCCTCGTCTCTCTCTCTCTCTCCCTCCTTTTCTTTCTCTTACCCCTTCTTCTGTCTCTCCAGGTTTTGATGACTTTAACCTGTCCCTCCACTCTGACATGGCGTCGGTGGCTAAGGCCATGGCGTCCCCGGAGTCTGGCCTGGAGGTCAGAGACAGGATGTGGCTCAAGATCACCATCCCCAACGCCTTCCTGGGTGAGAGAGAGTGTGAACACTGAGGGCCAATAGTGACGCTGTGGATGGGGGGGTCGAACTGATGGAACACACCTCCTGTTTTTCTCCTTTTTTTCATCCCTGTGTGTGTGTCCAGGTTCTGACGTGGTGGAGTGGCTTTACCACCACATCGAGGGCTTCCAGGACCGCCGCGAGGCCCGGAAGTACGCCAGTAACCTGCTGAAGGCCGGCTTCATCCGCCACACGGTCAACAAGATCACCTTCTCAGAGCAGTGTTACTACATCTTCGGAGACTTCAGCGACTGCGAGAACTGTGAGTACTTATGGGGGGGGGGGGGGGGGCGTTTGTACAGGGAAAAACCTTAACAGTTTTAATTCCTTTGATTTTTATTGGAAAAAAAGGTATTTGTGGAAAGGTTGACGCTTATACACTCCCATCTGTATGTATTTGGGCAGTGCAGCTAAAATGTAACATTATGAGAGAGAGTACAGAATGTCACTTTATTTGAGGGTGTTTTCATACCAGTTTTACGGTTTTAGAAGTAAAAGCATTTTATATATCTAGTCGTCCCGTCCCCCTCAAGTCGAGAATCTATTAATCTACTCACTTCGAAACAAAATGACTCCAGTCACCATTCAGTAACTATAGGGCAAAATGCAACCAAAACAAACTGCAAATGCATCCAACGTTTTTAGTCACAAGCTTGATGTAGTCATTGCGTGCTAAGAATATGGGACCAAATACTGTTTGACTACTTTAATACACTACAAGTGAATTTGTCCAAACACTTATGAGTTCTTCAAACGGGGGGACCAGATACTTAAAGTGCTTTAATTTCTAAACGGTAAAAGATGTGTACGAAAATCCTCTCAAAATAAAAGGTGGCTTCATATGAAACATTTTGATTTCAAATCCGAAATGCTGGAGTATAGAGCCAAATTAAAAATGTTAGCTTCACTGTCCAAGAACATTCGGTGAAGAGTGTACAGTATCTCCTCAGTAGATGTACCTACAATTACAGCTTATTCAAACCCTTTGGCCAAACGAGTTCTATAACCAGTTTAACTTGACCTCTCTCCTTTTCTCCCCTCCCTCTCTACTCTCTTCTTCCTCCCTCCTTCCCTCTTTCCCCCCAAGACATGGCCAACCTGTCCCTGAACGACAACGACGGCTCCAGTGGGGCCTCTGACCAAGACACCCTGGCCCCCCTTCCCCTCCCGGGGGTCACGCCCTGGCCCCTGCTACACTCCTTCCCCTCCTTCCAGTACCCCCACCCTCACCCCTACTCCAGTCAACCCCCACCCTACCACGAGCTGTCCAGCTACAGCTTCGCCCCAGGCAGCACGGGCACAGCCAGCCAGCACAGCGAAGGTAAGCCCAAAGGGAAGGGAGGGATCGACAGAGCGAGGGGCGGTAAAGAGAAAGAGAGACAGAGGGGAGGTAGGAAAAGAGGGTCGGGGAGGGTGTCACATTTGGTGGCTAATTTCCAAATTGTGACTGCATTGAGAGTTTTAAGCTGTTTGAACTTGTTCTATTCTCTCCTGACCCGTTCTAACCAGTTCCGACCTGTTTTTGTCCCCCTAGGGAGTCGGAGCAGTGGATCTACAAAGAGTGAGGGTGGCGAGAGGCGGCGGGGAATTAAGGGAGGTCCTGGCAGCACGGTGGGGGGAGGAGGAGGAGAGAAGTCCCCCTCTGGAGGGGAAGGGGAGGGCTCGGGCAGCGGCAGCGAATCGGAATACTCTGTCCGCAGCAGCCTGAGGCGTGGCCACAGCTCGGCCACGCCCAGCGAACACAGCCACACATCCCAGCGCTCGCATCATCACCGCATGCCCCCCCACATGTCGCCCTACCCCCCCGGGATGCCCATGCCCTACAACCCTATGATGGTGATGATGGTGCCCCAACATCCACACATGGGACACCCAAACATGGGACACCTCCACCAGCACCATCCCTCGGTCCCCATGCACCCAGGCTTGGGCCCCTCCGCTGTCCCTGGAGGACCACCCGGGGCCCCCCCAACCCGTGACCTGGGCTCTGTGCCCCCTGAGCTGACCGCCTCGCGCCAGTCCTTCCACCTAGCAATGGGCAACCCCAGCGAGTTCTTTGTGGATGTCATGTAGTGTGTGTGTGTGTGTGTGTGTGCTTGTGAGGTGAGTGACCATTTGTGTGAGGTCTAGGAGTATTCCACTCTCTGGATGACTGACTGTTCTAGTCTGGTGGTAATTAACTTGTGGTCTGATTAGGCCCTAGTAGATTGGTGTCGCTCATTTCTAGTCTGGTAAAAACTGGGTTCAACAGTGAGTCAGACGAATTTTGGCACAGTACCGTAAAAGACGTGAAATGCATAACGTCTGGTTTCCCTCTTAAATATACTGGCATATTTTCAAGTCTGGTTGTTTTCCCTCCTAACCGTTTAGCTAGACAGACCTACAATCAAGAGGTCAGATCTAGGAGCAGCGCCTCCCCCCACAACGTTCCACATATCTTATGACTCCAAAACATGTCGCTGGACTCCATATCAGATAAGCCGCAACTCTTGTTTGATTTCAAGCATGTATATTGGTTTAGTTCTGCCTCTCACACACCGTCTGTGAAGCTGTTGTGTGTTTTCTAACTGATTTACCTTTTAGCATCGTGTTTGTTTTTCCTACCTGGGACTGACTGACTGGCTGGGTGTGAGGAACAGTAGTGGTCTTTCATTGAATTGACCGAAGTAACATATTAACGGGCCAAATGAAGAGTCGTCGCCAAGTGTCCTGAGGACTAGAACAGTAGAGGGCGCCACTTGCTCTTATTTTCTATAGGGAAGAAGACATTTGAAAAGGTGGAATTTATCATGTTTTTTCATTGATTTATAAACATGGTGGGACGTTAAGTAAAGCATCCTATTTTGTATGAATTTGTGTGCCAACTAGTTTTAAATGCAATCGTACAGAATGGTTAATGTTAAGGTACAGGCCAACTTCTGTCTAGTATTCAGAGGATAGATACCTCAAATGACAAGAATGGGTGCCATGTATTGTTACACTGTCTAGGATTATGTGGTATAGGAAATGGTACTTGGAGGAAGAAGAGGGCACACCGAAAATGGTACTTTTGGGATTGAATCATGAGTTTTCTCTCTTAAATAACTGTGATCCCTCTCCTCATATTTTGTATGTTACTGAAGCACGTAAGCGTCCATTTTGTACGAGTGAAAATATATATTATATTGATGATGATGATAATCTCGTTTAACCCAGAACAAAATGCAGATATCTGTCCACAAGAGATGAGGATGTATAACCGAACCATAAAGGTGCTAAATGAAGTCAATAGTTTCAAAGTATAGCAGTGTCACATTGGGGTGTCATTTTTGTTTGATTTCATTATTGTCACTTTTGTTTCTGTATTTGAGAATAAATGTGTAATAGACTGAAATCCAAAGACAATTGTTTTTTCTCTTGTATATGTAAATGGATTTTATAGAGATTTATTAACACACTTTCCAGCACAGTAGATGGAAAAATGTCATGCATTTTCTTTGAATAAGTTATATTTTGTTGACTTCCATGTTTCTCATGCTGCAGAATTCTGTTGACAGATGGAGAATGGCGTTCAATTGCGGCCTGAATTCGGGGCGTTCCTGCATGTGGGCTTTCCTGCATTTGCAGGAACCTCTCTTTTATACTTCTATTGGTCCACATGCAGGAATGCCCTGAATTGTGGGCAGCAATCTTTTGTGTTGAGGCACAGACCTGGGGAAAGGTACCAAAGAAAATCTGCAGCATTGAAGGTCCCCAAGAATACCGCGGCCTCCATCATTCTTAAATGGAAGAAGTTTAGAGCTGGCCACCTGGCCAAACTGAGCAATCGGGGAGAAGGGCTTTGGTCAGGGAGATGACCAAGAACCCAATGGTCACTCTGACAGAGCACCACAGTTCCTCGGTGGAGATGGGATAACCTTCCAGAAGGACAACCATATCTGCAGCACTCCACCAATCAGGCCTTAGTGGAAGAGTGGCTAGACGGAAGCCACTCCTCAGTAAAAGGCACATGACAGCCCACTTCGAGTTTGCCAAAAGGCACCTAAAGGACTCTCAGAACATGAGAAACAAGATTTTCTGGTCTGATGAAACCAAGATTGAACTCTGGCCTGAATGCCAAGCGTCACGTCTGGAGGAAACCTGGCACCATCCCTACAGTGAAGCATGGTAGTGGCAGCATCATGCTGTGGGGATGTTTTTCAGTGGCAGGGACTGGAAGACTAGTCAGGATCGAGGGAAAGATGAACGGAGTAAAGTACAGAGAGATCCTTGATGAAAACCTGCTCCAGAGCGCTCAGGACCTCAGACTGGGGCGAAGGTTCACCTTCAAACAGGACAACGACCCTAAGCACACAGCCAAGACAGCGCAGGAGTGGCTTCTGGACAAGTCCTTGAGTGACCCAGCCAGAGTCCGGACTTGAACACGATCAAACATCTCTGGAGAGACCTGAAAATAGCTGTGCAGCGACGCTCCCCATCCAACCTGACAGATCTTGCGAGGATCTACAGAGAAGAATGGGAGAAACTCATGTTGCTTGTAGCGTCAGAGCCAAGAAGTCTTGAGGCTGTAATTGCTGCCAAAGGTGCTTCAACAAAGTACTGAGTAAATTACCTTTATTTAACTAGGAAAGTCAGATAAGATCAAATTCTTATTAACAATTACGGCCTACACCGGCTGAACCCGGACTAATTGTGCACCGCCCTATGGAACTCCCAATCACGGCCGGTTGTGATACAGCCTGGATTCAAACCAGGGTGTCTGTAGTGACGCCTCTAGCACTGAGATGCAGTGCCTTAGACCGCTGCACCACTCAGGAGCCCAAAGGGTCAGAATACTTATGTAAGTGTGATATTTCAGTATTATTTTTATCAATTAGCAAAAATTTCGACAAACCTGTTTTCGCTTCGTCATTATGGGATATTGCGTGTAAATTGATGAAGAAAAAACACTATTTAAACACTATTTTTAGAATAAGTGGTCTGAATACTTTCTGAATGCACTGTGTGTGTGTGTGACAGTTGAAGTTTGAAGTTTACATACACTTAGGTTGGAGTCATTAACTCGTTTTTCAACCACTCCACAAATTTCTTGTTAAACTGTCGTTTTTTGAAGTTGGTTAGAACATGTACTTTGTGCATGACACAAGTAATTTTTCAACAATTGTTTACAGACAGATTATTTCACTTATAATTCACTGTATCACAATTCCAGTGGGTCAGAAGTTTACATACACTAAGTTGACTGTGCCTTTAAACAGCTTAGAAAATTCCAGAAAATGTCATGGCTTTAGCAGCTTCTGATAGGCTAATTGACATAATTTGAGTCAATTGGAGGTGTACCTGTGGATGTATTTCAAGGCCTACCTTAAAACTCAGTGCCTCTGCTTGACATCATGAGAAAATCAAAAGAAATCAGCCAAGACCTCAGAAAATACATTTTGGACCTCCACAAGTCTGGTTCATCCTTGGGAGCAATTTCCAAACGCCTGAAGATACCACGTTCATCTGTACAAACAATCGTACGCAAGTATAAACACCATGGGACCACGCAGCCGTCATACTGCTCAGGGAGGAGACGCGTTCTGTCTCCTAGAGATGAACGTCCTTTGGTGCGAAAATGCAAATCAATCCCAGAACAACTGCAAAGGACCTTGTGAAGATGCTGGAGGAAACCGGTACAAAGGTATCCACAGTAAAACGAGTCCTATATCGACATAACCTGAAAGGCCGCTCAGCAAGGAAGAAGCCACTGCTCCAAAACCGCCATAAAAAAGCCAGACTACGGTTTGCAACTGCACATGGGGACAAAGATTGTACTTTTTGGAGAAATGTCCTCTGGTCTGATGAAACAAAAATGGCCATAAAGATCATTACGTTTGGAGGAAAAAGGGGGAGGCTGCAAGCCAAAGAACACCATCCCAACCATGAAGCACGGAGGTGGCAGCACCGTTGTGGGGGTGCTTTGATGCAGGAGGGACTGGTGCTCTTCACAAAATAGATGGCGTCATGAGGAAGGAAAATGATGTGGATATATTGAAACAATATCTGAAGACATCAGTCAGGAAGTTAAAGCTTGTCCTCCATGCAGATGATTCTGCACTGTTGGTTTCACACAAAGACAAAATGTGGTTGAGAAAGTCCTCCGTGCTGAACTTCTGAATGTCAGTAAATGGCTATATGACAAGTCCCATCTTATGTGTACAAAGTGAAACTGAGGAAATCCCCTGAATTTAAGTTGGGAGTATGTGACATAGGGATCACAGCAAAAGACACATTTAATTATCTTGAATGTGTGCTAGATAACCATCAGACAGGGGAGAACATGGTTCAAAACGTTCTCTCCAAAGGGAACCATACAACTTGGTTTCTGGCTCAAACCTCAACATTTCTGTGTAAGAATACAGTGGTGGCATTGGCAGGGGCTATTGTCAGTGCCACTTTCACTATGCGTTCTCATCCTGGTATAATAGTGCACCTAAGATGATTAAAAAACAACTGCAGACATCTCAGGATTATTTATGCAAACTTCTAGCACGTACTCATCTTGATCGTTCCCACTTTGAAAGCCAGAGATGGCTCAAAGTGGAGAAGCGAGTCTCTCAGATGAAATTGTGTCTTGTACATCAGATTGTACATAGTATGGTCCCAGGTACCTCTGTAACTACTTTAACTTGGTCCAAGATACCCCTAACTATTCCACTAGAAGGAGTGACAGTGACATTCTTTTTAGATTTAATATTGGTATGGGGGAAAGAAACCCTTTTGTACTCAGCTGGCATTCTTTGGAATAGTCTTCCAAAGATTTTGAAATGTATAACCTCCATAGGCAGTTTCAAGTTCTCAATGGAAAAAATGCAAAATGGTGGCATTTCTCAAAAGTGAGTCGTAAGACTACAGTACGTGGGTGAGAAGAAAATGCCCGGGATAGATACGGTCTGCCTTTTGGTGTCTATTATGTATTATATTGTGATTGTCTTGTATATACAGTGGATATAAAGTCTACACCCCCCTGTTAAAATGCCAGGTTTTTGTGATGTAAAAGAATGAGACAAAGATAAATCATGTCAGAACTTTTTCTACTGTTAATGTGCCCTATAATGTGAACAATTCAACTGAAAAACAAACTGAAATCGTCGAGGGGAAAAATTAAAAAATAAAAACCTTACAATAACCTGGTTGCATAAGTGTGCACACCCTCTTATAACTGGGGATGTGGCTGTGTTCAGAATTAACCAATCACATTCAAACTCATGTTAAATAGAAGTCATTACACACCTGCCATCATTTAAAGTGACTCTGATTAATCACAAATAAAGTTCACTAGTTCTAGTAGGATTTTTCTGACATTTTCTTAGTTGCATCTCAGAGCAAAAGCCATGGTCCGCAGAGAGCTTCCAAAGCATCAGAAGGATCTCATTGTTGAAAGGTATCAGTCAGGAGAAGGGTACAAAAGAATTTCCAAAGCATTACATATACCATGGAACACAGTGAAGACAGTCATCATCAAGTGGAGAAAATATGGCACCACAATTTTGGACGTCCCTCCAAAATTTATGAAAAGACGAGAAGAAAACTGGTCAGGGAGGCTTCCAAGAGGCCTACAGCAACATTAAAGGAACTGCAGGAATTTCTGGCAAGTACTGGCTGTGTGCTACATGTGACAACAATCTCCTCGTATTCTTCATATGAATGGGCTATGGGGTAGGGTGGCAAGACGGAAGCCTTTTCTTACAATGAAAAACATCCAAGCCCGGCTGAAGTTTGTAAAAACAAACATCAAGTCCCCCAAAAGCACGTGGGGAAAATGTGTTATGGTCTGATGAAACCAAGGTTGAACTTTTTGTCCATTATTCCAAAAGGTGCTGTAATAAAATCAAAAGGTGCTTCAGCAAAGTATTAGTTTAAGGGTGTGCACACTTATGCAACCAGGTTGAGTTTTTTTTTTTTTTCCCCTCAAAGATTTCAGTTTGTTTTTCAATTGAATTGTTCACGTTATAGGTCACATTAAAGGTGGAAAAAGTTCTCACATGATTTCTTTGTCTCATTATTTTATCACAAACCTGCCATTTTAACAGGGGTATGTAGACTTTTTAAATCCACTGTATTAGGCATTGCTTGTTCTTTATATGTATTAGGGGTATGTGAGACAAGGAAGATGTACCTGTCCAGAGTTATTTATCCAATTCCGAGGCGAATATTGAAGATATTGGAAGAACTGTCCAAGTTTACTTTTCATCAGCCAACAAGATGAGTAGGCCTCACGAACAGAAAAAGCACTAGCCTATGTCAATCTACTATCCCCCATAGTACAAAAGTTTGTGAGAAATAAATATTCCAAACATAGTCTGGGACAGTTGTGGGATGCGATAGATCCCAAATGAATACAAAACTAGCATCAAAAAAATACTTTATGTAAAGAAGCTGATGCAACAGATCAGAACGTTTAGCTTAAAATGTTGCAATGCACACACGGCAGTAGGCCATAAGCGTGAATGTTCCATTAGCGGGAAAACACCATTCTCAAAGCAAATTTGATTAATGTGTGTAATGCTTTTATTATAAAGGTAGATTTTCATGGTGAAAATGATCTTCCCCAAACTTAAAACTCGCTGCGTTTGTATTCCAGTTAGGCTCTACATGGATTAATGTGCTTAATTTCAAGAAGTTATTTGGCCACTTTAGTTGTCATACAAACCTTATCAAAACATATGGGCTAGGCTACATGAGGTGTGCGACTATGATTTGAAAAAGTCACAAAAAAAGGCATGCGCTGTTTCTTGCCTTAAGTTGGGCATCATTCACAAGTGATAGGCTAATATTGTCACCCATCAGACTATTCTTGATTTAATCTTGTCTTTACATATATTATTTATATGTGTGAAATTTGTTTTGATTTAGAATGGACCATTTTCATGCACCTGTCTCAAAACAGGGGCAGCGGGAAAAAATACATGTCATCTATGCACTTAAATAGCAAATGGAGGACGCTTTTCCCCGTGGTTCATTTTCATGCCAGCCATGTACGCTAAACTCCTGTTGTAAAGAGAAGCAATGTGCTTAATATTAGGAAGCTGAGAAATAAATATAGTAGGCCTAACCTATAGAAAGTTGATGGGATCTTTGTATTTTTATTAGTTCCATCACTCTGTTTTCTCCCAAAATTGCATAGCCTATAGAAATGTTGCAGTGTGGTAGGCTACTAATGACCATCAGCAGAATCAGAGCTTGGAGAAGCCTAATTACCGTGACCAAACTGTCACGTGGAATTTGACTGCTGTCATGACTAGTGACCACCGGTGTGACGGTAATATGGTCACCGTAACAGCCCTACGACCAACCAGCCTCACAACTCAACTGGCCTCAACTGCAGACCACGTGTAACCACGCCAGCCCACGATCGTCACATCCAGCATCTTCACCTGTGGGATTGTCTGAGTCCAGCCACCCAGACAGCTGATGAAACAGTGGGTTTTCATAACTGAAGCATTTCTGCACAAACTGTCAGAAACCGTCTCAGGGAAGCTCATCTGCATGCTCATTGTCCTCACCAGGTTCTTGACCTGACCGCAGGTTGGTGTCGTAACCGACTTCAGTGGGCAAATGCTCACCTTCGATGGCCACTGGCACGCTGGAGAAGTGTGCTCTTGACGAATTAATCCCCGTTTCAATTGTACAAGGCAGAGCGATTTGCTGATGTCAATGTTGGGAACAGAGTGCCACATGGTGGGGTTATGATATGAGCAGGCAGGCATAAGCTACGGACAACGAACACAATTGCATTGTATCAATAGCAATTTGAATGCACAGAGATCCCATGGCAAGATCCTGAGGCTTATTGTTGTGCCATTCATCAGCCGCCATCACCTCATGTTTCAGCATGATAACCCACAGCGCCATGTCGCAAGGATCTGTCCACAATTCCTGGAAGCTGAAAATGTCCCAGTTTTCCATGGCCTGCATACTCACCAGATATGTCACCCATTGAGCATGCTTGGGATGCTCTGGATCGACGTGTACGACAGCGTGTTTCAGTTCCCGCCAATATTCAGCAACTTCGCACAGCCATTGAAGAGGACTGGGGCAACATTCCACAGGCCATAATCAACAGCCTGATCAACTCTATGCAAAGGAGATATGCGGCGCTGCATGAGGCAAATGGTGGTCACACCAGATACTGACTGGTTTTCTGATCCACGCCCCTACATTTTTTAAAAGATATCTGTGACCACCAGATGCATATCTGTATTCCCAGTCATGTGAAGTCTATAGATTAGTGCCAAATTTATTTATTTAAATTGACTGATTTCCTTGCATGAACCTTAACTCACTAAAATCTTTGAAGTTGTTGCATGTTGCGATTTTATATTTTTGTTCAGTGTAGTTTGGGATTGGAGCCCACCCATGTTGGTAATGACAATAGGTAACCCACACTTGGCATGACGCCACGTGGTGAGATGGGATTCTCTCTAGGTGCCTAGTATTTTATATTTGCTTCACTCTACTGCTGCCTTTTATTTCGCCACACTTGTTTCCCCTGGTAGTAGGTGGGGGGAATTTCCCCATCATGCATTGTACTGGCACCTGTTTTTGCAGTGCCATATCCTGTGGAAGCTTCAGGGTGCAGCAAAATCAACAAGTCATTTTGCACTATACGCATTTCTAACAAATCTTACAGATTCACAATAAAGAATAAAGTCATCTGATTAAAAGGAGGACATGGAATATACAAATAAATATCATAGAATAGTTGCTAGATAATGTTGTAGCTAACTAATAATACACAGTATAGCCTAACAGATTATTTAAACAAATGTATGCACATGCTATTTCATAGCTATCACCACAGTCACCACAAATGTAGAGTGAGTTATTTAGCTACTTCTAGCCCCCGTCTCAGCTCTCCTATTTGTGGTTGGTTGTATTTTTGCAAGGCAAGCCATCAGCTCACAGCTCGTGGGTTGTAGTTGCAGCTCACCGTGAGACCTAGAATCTTTGGTTAAGGCCTCGAATCTACCTTTTGCTTCCTCCATTTGCTAAATGCCCTGCCCCGAAAAAATGTCAAAACAAGTCCCAGTATTGAGGTTATTTGAAGCTGGTGTCTCAAGATGTAATGTTTCTTATTGTTTATATTCCTCTCTCTCTGACAAAGCTAGACTGAGTACGAGCTTCCTCCATTCATGACAACTAACTATTTGTGCCTTCACTCAAATTCTATATTTTTGAAATTTGCATTTCCTTATGGGCACCAAAACATGTAAGTCTGAGAAGAATGATGACAAGGAAAAACGACTAACTTACTGTACGTTGAGGTTATTATACTTTACATTATTATACTTTGAGTATTTGAGGTTTTAAAAGCCAGATCCCTCTGCTCATATGGACCTGTATGTCTAAATCCACAACTATGGAACCGTCCAAGAGAAGGTGGTCACAGAGGTCAGAGGAACCACTCGCACACACACACACACACACACACACACACACACACACACACACACACACACACACACACACACACACACACACACATTATGTGCTTCCTTTAATTTTGTAGGTCTCTTTTTATAGTCCATGGCCTACACGATCTGTGGGAACATGGACAGTTGGTTCCTTGGAAGTTGTGGGAACGTACATTTTTGGTTTCCCAATGGTTCTGGGGAAAAAAGTTTCCTGACCGGTAAAACAATGTTTTTTAAATGTTCTGAGAATGGCAGTGAAAATTTTGCCTGTTCTCAGAACTTACATTTTTAGGTTGCAGGGAGGTTCTGGGAATGTTTTACCGTGGTTCCCTGAAAGTTTTCCTGGGAGGTTTTATTAATGTTCTGAGAACTGAAATTATAGATTATTTGAAGGTAATTAAATAATGTTCTGAGAACATGTTTCAATAAGACTTTTATTAACACTGCCAGCTTAGTTTGGGTTAAATGTGTTGAACTCCAAGCACAGAGAAGACACTTGGAAATGAATTTGCTTAGGCATTAATTATGCAAACATTATTGTGGCATGGTGTCAGTAAGATTTGAACCTATGATCTTCTGTTCTCTGGAATTAGTCCACTGCAGCACCAGGATGGAGCTAGCATGCCATGTTTTTTTTAAATCATACAAAGCTGTTCATTTTAGTCTTATGTTCTCCAGCAAGAAAATGAAATAATGTCACTCAAACAGAAGGGGGAACTAACCAAAACTAAACAGGCGGGGTTTTAGGAGGAGCTCTGAAAGACACTCATGTGAGTGTCCACTGAAAGTTGACTAGCAACAATTTAGCAACAACAACTTGGACCTAAAAGACACCCGCCATGAGTGCCCACTACATTTGCCCAAGAACAGGCAAACTTAATTAAAACCCACACCAAATGTAAAGACAGAAAGCAAATCAAAAAGTGGAGCAATATCAGGAACAGGGAAGCTCAGATAAACGAGGGTTTGTCTAGAAATCAAATAGGGAGCTCCAACTAAAGGTGTTAACTCTCCGCATCGCTCAAGATAACCGGAGCACTGGTCCAGCCACACTTAAATATCAACTGGGCCAGCACAGGTGAAACACCTTCCCACTAACACGATGACAAACCAGCACAAGTGTAACATATACTGACTAACGAGGTGTCACCAAATTGGTGTGCTCCAGGTGCTAACAGTCCAGCCTCTTAATAGAAATGGAAAAACCAAAGCCTGTAACAATTTTATTCAAAACAGACCCCATTTCAAAGGAAGAAAGCATTCGTTAAGATTAGTGTGCGCTGCCCACACACCTCAACACATTTAACAAGTTAGATGATAGAGTTTTGTTGATGCTGAGAATGGGGGAATGGATATGTTTTCTGAACGTTACTAAGGTTTTCTTGTGGTTTTTATGGAAAGTATTCTTAATATCCTTGGAACAGTTTGAGAACATGTCTGAACCATGAGGAAACCTATATGCTGAAGTCCTGAAATTCCCACAGAATAACTTTTTTTCTTAACGTTCTCTGAACTATTTGAGAATATTCCCAATGTCCAACCTGTTAGAGAACGTTCCTATAACATTACCCACATTTAAATTAAATGTAACCATGTTTGAACTTTTAAGAAACGTTCTGTTAAAGTAATGAAGTAATGAATTATCAAGAAAATAACGTTTCTTTAATGTGCTGAGAATGTTCCAAAGCCAAGCAACTATCCTGCACCACTCCCAGAAAGTTGTGGGAAGGTTGTATGAAAAATAACCATAGGATAACCACACTCTCACCAAGCTCTAAGAAACTATGGTTCTCCGAACAATATGTGCTAGCTGGGTTGTCTAAGTATTCACACCCATCCATTGGACACCATTACAATGTCTGACATTTTGTTTCACTATGTTTATGTGTGGTCTTCCTTATTCTGTGGAAGCCTTGCTGTCGGGACATGATCGTAAACAAGGGAAGTGGAAATGCTGTGTCAGAGTTCTGCTTTTTGAAATGTAGGGTGGAACCTGCTTGAGAAATTAATGCGGCGTGTGTGTGGGTTTGCGTGTTTACACTGTCTCTACTGACAGGAAGCAACGTGGACAGTAACTTACGAGTGCATTCAGGTCATGGGAGGCATGGGCTTCATGAAGGTGAGATGTCTCAGAATGCAGTCTATTAGTTATTCAGTTCTGAGAACACTCATAGGTTCTTGGTGTGGTTGAGCGCTGCATGTCATGTTACAGAACAACCACCAGGCCCCATAGGCTGCATTTAAACAAGCAGCCCAATTCTGATATTTTATTCACTAATTGGTCTTTTGACCAATCAGATTGGCACAAAAAAAAAAGATTGGATGTGAAAAGATCGGATGTGCTTGGCCATTTAGTGGAAAAAATATCAGAATTCGGCTGCCTCTGTGAATGCAGCCTTTGACACACATAGACGCACAACAACAAGCTCAGAAACCTCATTCGTGTTGAAACGGCAGGCTGTTGTAAGGGGGTGGTGGAAACGCAGTAGGGGTGTTAAGGAAAAGATAGCTGAAGATGAGGTGAGGTTAGGGTAGAAACAAGACGACTCGCTGTGCTATAAATACACCAGACACAATGTAGGTCACTGTTTGTAAAGGTCCTGACTAAGATGTTTGTGGATCTTAACATTGTCAATAAAGGTGGTCATTTGGAGCATATTCAGTGTTCAGGTGGAATAGCCAATAAAATCTATGCACAAGATGTAACAGATTACAATTGTACTCACTAACCCTGATCCAGGAGAGCCCCAGGGTGGGCAGACTTTTGTTCCAGCCCAGCACTAATTCACACGATTCGACCAGGCCTAATCTATCACGTGTGTTAGTGCTGTGATGGAGCAAAAGCCTGCACACCATGTAGTTCCCCTGTACCACCGCAACTGACAACTGCTACAATTCATCATTTATTACTTGTTGGGTTGTACTGTGACCACTAGTCTATGGAATACAGCAGCTCAGGTAAGTATTACTGGAAGATATCGCTACCACACCATAGCCACTTTAATTTACATCTGGCCAATGTGTATGTGAGGGCGGTGGACTCTACAGTAGCTATTCTCAACTGGTGGGTGGTCGCGGGAAGTTTTGAATGGGTTGCCGGTGTCTGAGTAAAAAAACAAAAAAAGGGGATAGAACGTGATTAAGTAATTTACCCTCTGAACTAATTTTCTTCAATCACAGTATTTTAAATATAGAGCTATTAGCAGTGCTATTTAGCCAATTTGGTTGATTTTTGTGGTCTCAAACCAGTGATCTTATTAACATTCATCAAGAATATGGGCAAAACGGAATTATTTCCTTTTTCGTAATTGCAACAAGTATTACAAAATGTAGTTGTAGAAATAGTTTTCCAGCTGTTACGTTCGTCGATGGAAGGATCGGACCAAAGTGCAGCGTGGTAGGCGTACATTTTAATTTATTAAAAGAACACCGAAACAAAACAAAATACAAACGAAAACCTAACGTTCAGTAGGGCATACAGCACAGTACCAAAAACAAGATCCCACAAACTAAAGGTGGAAAAAAGGCTGCCTAAGTATGATCCCCAATCAGAGACAACGATAGACAGCTGCCTCTGATTGGGAACCATACCCGGCCAACAAAGAAATAGAAAACATAGATTACCCACCTTAGTCACACCCTGACCTAACCAAATAGAGAATAAAAGGGAACTCTAAGGTCAGGGCGTGACACCAGCTTGCTGTTTCGGGATTTTTTTTTTGCGATGTCAACATTGGTTTGCGACTAAGACAACCTGCTTTAATTTGGGTCACGATTGAAACCAGTTGAGAACCACTGCTTTACAGTATGTATAACCCGGTCTATTTTCAGAACAGAGATCATAGTTCTTCCACTGTGAACACTGTCTTCTCAGAGCGATACTGTCACAGATAACCTCCTCAATGCAAGCTCAGGCTTTGTTGCATCATATTGATGGTTCAGCATCCAACTTGCCAAATGGTTCACTGTTCAAGGCATAGTTTAGAAAGTAAAATGTCTAAATTGTTCAATTGAGCTTCACGCATGAAGAGTATTGGTAGTCAGTCTTAGCTACATTTTCAGAGCCAACCTCCTCCTTAACTTGACATTTTGACATGTTCTGTTTGTGTGTGTGTGTTTGCTTGGATACAGGATTCCAGAGTCGAGCAAGTTCTAACGTCTAAGAATCTTACGGATCTTCGAAGGGACCAATGTCATAATCTGGCTATTCGTGGCACTGAACGGTTTCCAGGTAACAGAGGTTCAATGTTTAATATGTAGAATACTAGGAAGCAAAGATTTGATAAGACATACGAGGCTACAATTCTCTGTTACTAATAATAATTATGTGTAAGTGCTGATAATTACTCAGCAGTCTTTATCAGAATGTAAAGTCACTAACTGTACTGTTGTGAACAGGACATGTTTTCTGTTTGATAGTGAGTGCACTGTTGTATTAGCATTTCCTGTGCTATGTAATAGCACTTCCTGTATGGACTGTATTAGCTGCAATAACTATTATAGCATTACTCCACCATTATAGCATTACACCACTATAGCATTAAGACGTGAATCTAGCTATACAAAATAACAAAGTGTGTATGTACAGAATGCTGGTAACCAGCTGAGGAGCCTATAGATGGCTCTGAAGAAACCACTGGGCAACACTGGGGTGCTGGCTGGAGAACTCACCGAGAGCTTGGTGGCGCATACACACACCTTCAAAATACAATACACACACACACACACTTTATGAACACATCTCTCCTCTCTCTCTGTGTGTAGGAAGGCCGGTTTGGACACAGGGCTGACACTACAGGGAACTGTTCACCCAGAACTGGCCACCAGTGGAGAACTGGCCACCAGTGGAGAACTGGCCACCAGTGGAGAACTGGCCACCAGTGGAGAACTGGCCACCAGTGGAGAACTGGTGAATGTAATAGAGAGAGACATACTGATCTGTCAGTATGGATGTAATGGATGTTTGTTTATATACCTGTATACTTGGTCTTTTATATCTGTTATATATCTTGCTCAGTCTGCCTCTTTATGGTTTCTCTCAGTCTGTATTCTGTAGACAATTCCATCCATTGAGCAGTTTGGAGCCATTGTTGAAGAGCTGCTCCTCAAACACAGGAAGAGGATCCTACTTTAGGTGAGTGAATGGTGGTGAATATGGTAGTTGTGTGATTGTATCAATTAAAACGATGTTTGATTGTATGACTGTAAGTTTGTCGTTGTTACAGATGAGCAGTTTGTGCTGAAGAGAGTCGCTGACTGGGCCATTGACCTGTACGCCATTGTGGTCTTCCTGTCTAGGTATAAAGTAGCTCACTGATAAACACAATCTCTCACTCACCTACACACACACACATTCATCTTCACACTGTGTGTGTTTGGTTCCCAGGGCGCCCCGTTCCCTGAGTCAGGGTCATCTCTCAGCCCAGCATAAGAAGTGTGAGACCTGGTGTAATGGAGGTGTGTAGGTGCAAGGTTCTGTCTGATTATAGATGAAGACAAGTATTCCTACTGCCTTTCCCACCCATCATACTCATTTAACCTTTTCTTCCCCTTCTCTTCTACTTCCCTATTTCTCTCCCCCTCTCCTGTCAGGCCGATGAGAGGATCATGCAAGTGTCTGCGCCCCAGCAACTCCAAGCAGATCTTCAAGAACCTGAGGGCCATCTCTACAGCTGTGGTGGAGAACGGCGGGGTGGTCTCCCCTCTGGCTCAATGGGCTTCTAAATGCCCCCTGTCTGTCCTCCCTCCCTCTTCATTTATTTCTCTCCTCTCCTATTTCTTTCCTCTTTATCAACTCTGCTCTTACCCGCTCTCTCCTCCTCCCTCTCTTCAACTGTTCCCCGCCTCCCCTCTTTCCTTTTCCCTACCATTCCGAACTCTACCTCTCTGACCTACCTCTCTATCTCTCCCACCCCTGCTCTTTGTCTTTTTAGTCAGTTATATTATCCTCCATATAGCGCCAACTCCTGAACATAACACCTGACTCCATCCTGAGAAATGTATACATCTATTTAACTGGTCAATGCAAAGACAGTACTGAATGTGTGTCTCGAATTGGAAATCCAATGCTGGAACTTGACCGCACTGAATGGTATGGGATTAAGGTTGGAGTTCTCAAATGCACTATGACTGTTAAATCGCTTATGTACAGCGGCTTTGGAAAGTATTCAGACCCCTTGACTTTTCCCACATTTTGTTACATTACAGCCTTATTCTAAAATGGATTAAATAAAACATTTGTCAGAGCAAAAGCCAAGCCACGCGGTCAAAGCAATTGTCCGTAGAGCACCGAGACAGGATTGTGTAGAGGTACAGATCTGGGGAAGGGTACCAAAAAAAATGTATGCAGCATTAAAGGTCCCCAAGAACACAGTGGCCTCCATCATTCTTAAATGGAAGAAGTTTGGAACCACCAAGACTCTTCCTAGAGCTGACTGCCCGGCCAAACTGAGCAATTAGGGGAGAAGGGCCTTGGTCACGGAGGTGAACAAGAACCCGATGGTCACTCTGACAGAGCTCTAGAGTTCCTCTGTGGAGATGGGAGAACCTTCCAGAAGGACAACCATATCTGCAGCACCCCACCAATCAGGCCTTTATGGTAGAGTGACCAGACGGAAGCCGCTCCTCAGTAAAAGACACATGGCAGCCCGCTTGGAGTTTGCCAAAGGAGATCTAATGACTCTCAGACCATGAGAAACAAGATTCTCTGGTTTGATAAAACCAAGATTGAACGCTTTGGCCTAAATGCCAAGTGTCACGTCTGGAGGAAACCTGGCACAACCCCTATTAGGAAGCATGGTGGTGGTGGCAGCATCATGCTGTGGGGATGTTTTTCAGTGGCAGGGGCTGGGAGACTAGTCAGGATTGAGGCAAAGATGAACGGAGCAAAGTACAGAGAGATCCTTGATGAAAACCTGCTCCAGAGCCCTCAGGACCTCAGACTGGGGCGAAGGTTCACCTTCCAACGGGAGAACGACCCTAAGCACACAGCCAAGACAACGCAGGAGTGGCTTCGGGACAAGTCTCTGAATGTCCTTGAGTGGCCCAGCCAGAGCCCCGATCGAAAATCTCTGGAGAGACCTGAAAATAGCTGTACAGCGACGCTCCCCATCCAACCTGACAGAGCTTGAGAGGATCTGCAGAGAAGAATGGGAGAAACTCCCCAAATATAGGTGTGCCAAGCTTGTACCGTCATTCCCAAGGCTGTAATCGCTGCCAAAGGTGCTTCAACAAAGTACTGAGTAAAGGGTCTGAATACTTATGTAAATGTAATATTTCTTGTTTTTAAATTATTATTAGCAAAAAATTCAAAAAACAGTTTTTTATGACAATTTTTTAAAACAATCTAGAATAGGGCTGTAACCTAACAAAATGTAGAAAAAGTCAAGGGGTCTTAATACTTTCCGAATGCACTTTATATAATGTCATCAGGATTGTTCTATAGTATATCTGAATGTTCATCCTAGTATAACACTGCAAGCTAGAATGATCAGTTCTCCTCTTTTAATTAGATTTGTACCATGAATGCAACATGAATGCAACATGAATGCAATGTTGATAACATTTTGCATTCAGTAAGCTGAATGAGAGACTTTAACTAACTAGTAAGTCTGAGCGTTGGGCCTGTAACCGAAAGGTTGCTGGATCGAATCCCCAAGCTGACAAGGTAAAAATCTGTCGTCCTGCCCCTGAGCAAGGCAGTTAACTCACTGTTCCCCGGGCGCCGAAGATGTGGATGTCGATTATGGCAGCCCCCCACACCTCTCTGATTCAGAGGGGTTGGGTTAAATGCAGAAGACACATTTCAGTTGAATGCATTCAGATGTACAACTGACTAGGTATCCCCCTTTCCCTAACCCTTCAAACATTCATGTCCTTCCATGTCAATCTGTGGATTTTGTTTAGATATATTAATGCTTTGCTGGGCTTCTGGAGTGCCTTAAGAAAGTAGATGTGTTTTCCCTCACCCATCTACACACAATATGCCATAATGACAAAGTGAAAACATGTTTTAAGATATGTTTGCAAATTTATTGAAAATGAAATGCAAAAATATTGAATTTACGTAAGTATTCACACCCCTGAGACAATACATGTTAGAATAATCTTTGGCAGAGATTACAGCTTTGAGTCTTTCTGGGTAAGTCTCTAAAAGCTTTGCACACCTGGATTGTACAATATTTGCACATTATTAAAATTCTTAAAGCTCTGTCAAGTTGGTTGTTGATCATTGCTAGACAACCATTTTCAAGTCTTGCCATAGATTTTCAAGCCGATTTAAGTCAAGCTGTAATTAGGCCACTCAGGAACATTCAATGCCGTCTTGGTAAGAACCTCCAGTGTATATTTGGCCTTGGGTTTTAGGTTATTGTTCTGCTGAAAGGTGAATTTGTCTCCTAGGGTCTGTTGGAATGCAGACTGAACTAGGTTTTCCTCCAGGATTTAGTCTATGCTTAGCTCTATTCTGTTTTTTTTTTCATCCTAAAAACTCCCTAGTCCTTGCAGATGACTCATAACATGACGCAGCCACCACCATGCTTGAAAATATGAAGAGTGGTGTTCGGTGATGTTGGATTTGCCCCAAACATTACATTTTGTATCCAGGACATAAAGTTCATTTCTTTGCCACATTTCTTGCAGTTTTACTTTAGTGCCTTATTGCAAACATGTCCTGGAATATTTGTTGTTCTTTACAGGCTTCCTTCTTTTCACTCTGTCATTTAGGTTAGTATTATGGAGTAACTACAATGTTGTTGATCCATTCTCAGTTTTCTCCAATCACAGCCATTAAAATCTGTAACTGTTTGAAAGTCACCACTGGCCTCATGGTGAAATCCCTAAGCGGTTTCCTTCCTCTCTGGCAACTAAGTTAGGAAGGACACCTGTATCTTTGTAGTGACTTTGTATATTGATTCACCATCCAAAGTGTAATTAATAACTTCACCATGCTCAAAGGGATATTCAATGTCTGCAGATAATTGTGATAATTATAATTGTGATAATTGTGTGTGTGGTGTACAGAGATGAGGTAGTCATTAACAAATCATGTTAAACACCATTATTGCACACAGAGCGAGTCCATGCAGCTTAGTATCTGACTTATTAAGTACATTTTTACTCCTGAACTTATTTAGGCTTGCCATACAAGTGGTTAAATACTTGTTGACTCAAGCCATTTCAGTTTTTAGTTTTTAATTATAATTTGTAAAAATGTCTAAAAACATAATTCTACTCTGACATTATAGGGTATTGTGTGTAGGTCAGTGACAGTCTCATTTTAATCAATTTTAAATTCAGGCTGTAAAACAACAAAATGTGAAAAAGTCAAGGAATGTGAATACTTTCTGAAGGAACTATGCATGCACCTTCATAATATTTTGTATGATTGGTTAGTCCTGCTTAGTTTCAGACCATATTAATTCATACAGTACATACAACATACTTTTAATATTAGGTGTTGAAATATTTGCCTTAGAAACGTATTCAAAAATGCTGTTCAGCAGCACTTCTTGACTTGATTTAGAAAAATGTGGTGATAATATCATTATTTTGCAACTACTGTGACTAACAATGACCAAAGTGCAGCTGTTTTCTCAGCTAAAAGTAATAGCAGGTCCATTAACTGTAATAGGGTCAACATAGTTTCTGCTGCCCTAGCAGGATTGTGAACACATGGTTCTTATTTGCCCTGTTCTGAACGTCTGCTAGCCTTACAGTGCTCCTTTCAATGTTGTTTTTAAAGATTGCTAGCCATAAGCAATATTTAGTTACGCTATCAGGTGCATGCTATCAGGTGCATGCATTATTAAGTGAAGATAAGTTTTAACTGACTCTCATTGGAGAATTGTCAGGTAATAGTGAGTATTCTTTAAACCACACCCACCCCACGCACATATCTGGCCAGTGCCTGTTCTCACGGGACTGTAGATGCCTCTAATGTTCAAGGACTTTTGAAGTAAATGTCTTGTCTGTCTGCACCAGAATGTTGCAGACGTTGTCCCGCTGCCTTACTGTCTCGAAGCTTGGCCAGTGCACCGTACCATAGGGTTTAGAGGAGAATAGTGTGATGTGTTGAGGAAATAAATAGAATGTCTAACTGAAAACCATCCATTTTGCCACTTGAACTTCCCTTATTAAGGTCTATGTCCACGCCCCAGCATAAATCGAATTACCATAATAAAAAATCCCCGTAATCTAAGATAGAGTTTTTTTTTTTGCATTGGATGCGTCTCAATCCACCACAACCGCCTATGTAACACTTCTGTTTCTGTGGTGGAAGGTGACAGAGCTAGATCTGTGTTTGTCAGACCATGAGACATCTGAAAATCGGCTGATCTGACAACTTCTTTCTGTAGCGGAGGAACAGTTTGGGCTACACACTAACATGAGTGTGTAAAGGTGAGACTCTTACTAACACGTACATGGTTGTTTTGCTCTAGGATACACAAAGGCCTCACAAGACTTGTGTGAAAGTCCCCCGGTACGTCGAAAAAATGTTCGGAAGTAAATGGAGACTGTTTAGTGGCAAACATAAGGGGTTTTAAATACTTTTAAAAAAATGCTTCCTGATCTTATATCTCTCAGATATAGGAAAGACACTTCAGAACAAAGTCCCAAAAATAAATCTAATGGAAGTATCTGTTGTTCCATGTTGTGAATTTGTTTTTGAGTGCGTTTGTATGGGCTAATAGCGGTAAGGTCAAAAAATGTTTTTTTTTGATACTTCAAACTGTCTTAACTCAAAATCCAATAGCAAAATTATCCTTGGTTTCACCTTAAAACAATCCCATATAGCCTAGTAATACCCCCCATCATTCATAAGTCTAATTCTGTTCATTTGGGAGGCAGGCCAGGTACACAAACCCATATTAATCCTTAACCTAAACAAAAAAGCATGTTGAGACAAGTCTTCATTGAAAGCACTTTATAGTCCAGGATTAAAACCAGGCGTAATCTGGGTTTGTGAAATGCAACCCCTCTAGTCTACTAATCTCAACATGAATTTTATTTTTACTTCAACATCAACATCCTCCTTTACCGAACCTAACCAGGCATTTACAGGAATTAGTTGAGGTGATGTGTGAACACTGATTGTGTGTAGATAACAAACATTAACCCCTTCCTTATTAACGGATGTGCACTGCAAACCAGAATCGATTGTATGAGAACCGTGAGCGCCAAGTCTGTCAGACACAAACTGAAGTGAAGCGAGTTCCACCACAGAGCTGCTACTCTTGTAATAAATCATGTGGAAATTGAGCAAGTTGAGACGACTAAACTGCTTGGAGTTGATTGTAAACTGTCATGGTCAAAACATATTGATGCAGTAGTAGCTAAGATGGGGAGAAGTCTGTCTATAATAAAGCGACGCTCTGCCTTCTTAACACTATCAACAAGCCAGGTCCTACAGGCCCTAGTTCTGTCGCACCTTGACTATTGTTCAGTCGTGTGGTCAGGTGCCACAAAAAAAGGACTAAGGAAAATTGCAATTGGCTCAGAACAGGGCAACACGGCTGGCACTTGGATGTACACAGAGAGCTAATATTAATAATATGCATGTCAATCTCTCCTGGCTGAAAGTGGAGGAGAGGTTGACTTCATCACTACTTTTATTTATGAGCGGTATTGACATGTTGAATGCACCGAGCTGTCTGTCTAAACTACTGGCACACAGCTCGGACACCCATACATACCCCACAAGACATGCCACAAGTCCAGAACAGACTATGGGAGGCACACAGTACTACATAGAGCCATGACTACATTGAACTCTATTCCACATCAAGTAACTGACACAAGCAGTAACATTTGATTAAAAAAAACACCTTATAGAACAGCGGGGGCTGTGAAGCAACACAAACATTGGCACAGACACATGCATACACACAAACACACACGATAACATACGCACTATACATACACATGGATTTAGTACTGTAGATATGTGGTAGTGGTAGAGTAGGGGCTTGAGGGCACACAGTGTGTTGTGAAATCTGGGAATGTATTGTAATGTTTTAAAAATGGTATAAACTGCCTTTGCTGGACCCCAGGAAGAGTAGCTGCTGCTGCTTTGGTAGCAGCTAATGGGGATCCATAATAAATATAAATACTGCTCCAGATCACGTGCTGTTCACAGTTTCAACTCTTTTATTACAAAGAATCTGCCACTGAGGTTCACATGGCGATGAAAATGGGCAATAATGTTCAATCTGGCCCTTATTTGAATGAATCGGGATCTTTACATCTCAAATAAAAGATATTGTCTTGACTTTCTCACACAAAAAAGAAGACATTGCTGATTCAATTATCATTAATGAATCAACTCTTTCATAGTAGGCTATATTGCACAATGCACATGCAGTCAATTCTGGTGGTCAGGTGGTCTTGTACTGTCAAATGAGTCAAATTCCTGCTTGACTCCTCTCTGACACTGTACAGTTAACACACTACAGGTGGTCTGAGGCTGGTCTGTCCATAGTGATGCCCAAGCCTATAACTACACCCTGGGTAGAACAGAAGCACTTTCACCGCTTTGTGCAGATGCTGGATAACCAAGTACTGCATGAATGTTCATCAGCAAAAAACGCAGACTCGTCTCAAATGTTTATAGCGAGAGTGAAACCTTTTGTCATGTTGCCATGTCCCCCATCCACCGCTGTCTCCATGACATCTGACAGGAAGTATCAGTCTGGTACAAAATGTCTTCAGCCCAGTCTATGGAGCACAGGAGAAGTACTGGTGGGTAGTGAAGTTACGGGAACAGTGGCTACTTAGCTCTCATCATCCCCTCAAACTGGGGTCTGTGGCTCCAGCGAGATGAGGGTCTGGAACGTCAGTCTTCTTTCACTGGGGAAATAAGAAAAATATTCAAAGTCTGAGTAAATAAAGGTGTCCGAAGCCATGTGATGTTTGATACAAAACATTGCTTCATTTCCAATGTGGTAAGAATAGCTTGTCTGTAGTCTCACATCCCACATTATCTAAAACTGATGTCCAAAAAAGGAAGTAGGCAAAACAGCGAATGACAACTATCAACTTTGTTAACTTTGTCTGAGAATATACAGTATAAAATAATATATATGGTTTTGGTAATAATCCCTGCTATTTCTGGCTGGACTACATCAGTGAGTATTTAGTCATCACATCTTGTCTTTCAGTATGTATCTATTCATCATTCTCCATGCCACTGGGCTAACCCAATTAGTGTGCATAACTTGCGCATAAAGTATGTAACACTTGTTGGCATGTACAGTATCTTAACCACAAATATTTGATCACATACCTTTGCTGGGAATGCAGACAAGGCGTTATGGCACGCCAGGTCCACTCCAGGGCCCGGTTTCTAAAAAGCATCTTAAAGCTAAATTCATCGTTAGAACCTAGGCTTTTGGGCTCTAATATGAAATGAGCCTTAAGATGCTTTTGGGAAACCGGGCCCAGGACGCTTTTCAGGTGGCGGGAACAACAAGGGAATCGGCGATGCACCTGCTCCAAGAGTTCCTCTTTACGCAAACCGTAGACGATTGGTGCGACGCACTGCGCCAAGCTAAAGAAGGCGAAACTAACCACCGCAGACAGTTCTTTGGTCCCCGGCTGAATGTGTCCTTGTTTCTGGAGAACTGTTAGCACAAAGTTCATGAAGTTGGGGAGGATGTATACGGCGAGTTGAGTACCGTGCAGGGCGAGGGTCTTGCATCCGACCATGTTGCGTCGATTCATCACTCCCAACCGTCGCCCCTCAAACAGTATCCTTACATAACTGTACAGAATGAGCGCCGTGCACACTGATATCAACAATATTTTTTCCAGGCCACCTTTCTTCAACTGTTCCCTTCCACATTCCACATTTATATCACTGCCGAGCATCTCTGTCTTGGAGAGCAGAGTGAGGGGGATAACCAGTGCGAGTCCCCATGTCAGTAGCCCAACTAGCCAAGGCCATTGCCAGACAGAACTGTACCACAGAGGATGACAGACAGCAAAATAACGGTCCAGCGACATAGCAGTGAGAGTCAGAAGGATATTGGACGCGCTGGTGATTAGGACCGTTATCATGGCCCCACATATGGATGCCACTGGCTTGGCTTCGAAGTAGATCTGGAGGTAGAAAACAGAACACATTCCGAAGTACACCAGAGCGGACACCAACAGGTGAAAAACCAACACAAAGCGCGCATGGCCCCGAAGTCGATCCTCGCGCACTATAGTCCAGTTAATGACGACGTTGAAGAATGCCAATGTTATGAAGGCGATGGTCGACGCACAAACCCGTACATAGGTGTAGTCCTTTCCACCCGTTTCTCCAGTCCCGTTATACATCGACATTATTCATTGATGCTGTATTTAGGGTATTTGGTGGAGTTGTTTCTTCATGGCTTCTGCGTTCTTATAGTTTCCCCAGACGCTTAACAATTGAGTGGTCATCTAGGCTACTCAATCAGAGTACATCCAAGACATTCAATGCAATGCAATGTCTGTGTATGAGAAACCCCTTTCTTCTTTTCTATCCCTCTCTCTATCTCTCTCGCTGTCTTTCTGGCTGCCGGTCTGTCTTCCAACCCCAAAAGCGCGCCAGTGTGCACAGTGCGCAATCGCCACATTCACAAAGGGAAGTACGTTTCGATTTTCAACTGAATACTATATGCTGCTTTTGAGATATATACTGTATCTAAAATAATCAAACATCATGCTAAACAATAACATTTTCCATCAACACGCGCTGCTCTGATACAGGGCAGGCATATTACTCTGAGAAGTATAGCCTCATTTATGCAACCACATACAGTAAATAATTTACTTGATTAATACACGTCAAAATATCCTAACATAATACAATCTGTATAATCACTTTGTAATCTAATTTCGAATTAGGACCATCAGGGGTCACATTTATAAATGTCACGTACGCACAAAATATGCCCCAACATATGGGTGCGCCAGTTTTCATTCAAAAGTTGGTATTTATAAAAACGTTACTTGAGAATGTGCTTATCCTCCCGTAAACTTTAGACCATCCACGCCTACTGCTCCTCCCCCTCGGGAATCCCTTGATTCATTCTCCTGGATCCTCTTGTACTGGACAGACGCCTGGCGATACTTCTCTCTCCCTCTCCCTCCTTCTTCCCTCCCTCTCAATCGCTCTCCCCCTCTCACTCTCTCTTTCTCCCACTCCCACACACACAAAATCATGTTATACTGCAACGCTACTTGAAGCTACTTCCCTTCACACAAAGACACACACACACACACACCTTGAAGTACTGCGTTCCCTTCTCCTTGATGATGCTGCTCTGCTCTAGTTTTTCTGCTGATTTCGTCTCCCAGGATTACATGGCGAACGTTCAGTAGGCAAACAGGAAATGTAATGAACAAAAGGCCAAAATAATGTTTCTGGACACGACACTCTGGTTAATATGGCTAAACACTGAGGGGTCAGAGGTGGGGGGTTATACCTTCTGGAAGGTATAA
The DNA here is from genome assembly GCF_965601325.2 of Salmo salar. Classification (NCBI taxonomy): domain Eukaryota; kingdom Metazoa; phylum Chordata; class Actinopteri; order Salmoniformes; family Salmonidae; genus Salmo; species Salmo salar. Next base: position 77,274,834 of record NC_138308.1, read on the forward strand.
GTTTGTGCTGCAAAGTAGCTCCAGTAGAAACACTACTTGAAACTGCCTGTGTTTCCATAACCATACACACCACAATTATATATCCATACCTATTCACACACCACAATTATATATATATACCTATTCACACACCACAATTATATATATATATATATATATATATATATATACCTATTCACACACCACAATTATATATATATACCTATTCACACACCACAATTATATATATATATATATACCTATTCACACCACAATTATATATCCATACCTATTCACACACCACAATTATATATATATATATATATATACCTATTCACACACCACAATTATATATATATATACCTTTTCACACACCACAATTATATATATATACCTATTCACACACCACAATTATATATATATACCTATTCACACACCACAATTATATATATATACCTATTCACACACCACAATTATATATCCATACCTATTCACACACCACAATTATATATATACCTATTCACACACCACAATTATATATCCATACCTATTCACACACCACAATTAAATATCTATACCTATTCACACACCACAATTAGATATCTATACCTATTCACACACCACAATTAGATATCTATACCTATTCACACCACAATTATATATCCATACCTATTCACACCACACTTATATATCCATACCTATTCACACCACACTTATATATCCATACCTATTCACACCACACTTATATATCCATACCTATTCACACCACACTTATATATCCATATCAATTCACACCACACTTATATATCCATACCTATTCACACCACACTTATATATCCATACCTATTCACACCACACTTATATATCCATACCTATTCACACCACACTTATATATCCATATCAATTCACACCACAATGATATATCCATACCTATTCACACCACACTTATATATCCATACCTATTCACACCACACTTATATATCCATACCTATTCACACCACAATTAGATATCCATACCTATTCACACCACACTTTTATATATCCATACCTATTCACACCACACTTATATATCCATACATATTCACACACAAATTAGATATCCATACCTATTCACACCACACTTATATATCCATACCTATTCACACCACACTTATATATCCATACCTATTCACACCACAATTATATAACCATACCTATTCACACCACAATGATATATCCATACCTATTCACTCACCACAATTAGATATCCATACCTATTCACACCACAATTAGATATCCATACCTATTCACACCACCATTAGATATCCATACTTATTCACACACCACAATTAGATATCTATACCTATTCACACCACAATTATATATCCATACTTATTCACACACCACAATTACATATCTATACCTATTCACACCACAATGAGATATCTATACCTTGTCATACCACAATTAGATATCCATACTTATTTACACACCACAATTAGATATCTATACCTATTCACACACCACAATTAGGTATCCATACCTATTCACACACCACACTTATATATCCATACTTATTCACACCACACTTAGATATCCATACCTATTCACACACGCTTTGTGGACAACAACTCCCATTGTTAGGGCAGAGAGACATGTATCTTGTCAGTATATTCATAATGTTTGGTGGCATCGATCACGCCTCATAGAGAGAGGTATGTTGTGTCATTTTGTGGATGCAAGGAAGTTTCCAGTCAGGTAAAGCCACTGCATAGAGAGAACAAGGAGCAGAAGTATAACCAGCTGGACGGATTCCGTAGTAATTAGCATTTTGCCTGTACATTTCATAATAATAGTTTTTTATTTTTTATCTAACAGGCTTATATGTTGTTTTGGACTGTTGTTTAAGACATTCGCTAAGATTAAACTCAGCTGTTATTGTTGTAAACAATTATTTATGATGTAGCAGTCGAGCTAGCTAACCATCATAATGGGTTTGGTTAGCTAGCCAACTTATCTAGCTAGTGTCGTCATCCAAGCATCTGAATTACAGCTATTTTGAGTGTAATTCAGTTGATTGGTGACAATGGTATGAACATATATTCAGCATTATATGAGCATTATAGCATGATTGTAATCCAAAATAAATGTGGAATGGCATGTCTATTTAGACTTCGATTGGGCTTGCTAATTGCTATCATTAGCCAGTGGATGCTGGGAGTTGCAATGCAGTCTGGAAGTTGTAGTATAACCGGTTACTCTCTCTCTCGCTTTCTCTCCGTCTTTCTCTCTCTTTGGCTCTCAATTCAATTTCAATTTAAGGGACTTGATTGGCATGGGAAACATGTTTACATTGCCAAAGCTCGTGAAATAGATAATAAACAAACGTGAAATGAACAATACAAATGAACAGTAAATATTACACTCACAAAAGGAATAGAGATATTTCAAATGTCATATTATGTCTATATACAGTGTTGTAACGATGTGCAAGTAGTACAAAAGGGAAAATAAACAAACGAAAATATGGGTTGTATTTACAATGGTGTTTGTTCTTCACTGGTTGCCCTTTTCTTGTGGCAACAGGTCACAAGTCTTGCTGCTGTGATATTTACACTGTGGTATTTCACCCAATAGATATGGGAGTTTATGAAAATTGGATTTGTTTTTGAATTCTTTGTGGGCCTGTGTAATCTGAGGGAAGTATGTGTCTATAATATAGTCATACAATTGGCAGGAGGTTAGGAAGTGCAGCTCAGTTTCCATCTCATTTTGAGAGATCGGTCTGCCTACTGCAGCCTTTCTCAATTGCAAGGCTATTGGTTGGGTCTAATTGGTTGGGTTCTGTTAGTGTTTGTGAACAGAGTCCCAGGACCAGCTTGCTTAGGGGACTCTTCTCCAGGATCATCTCTCTGTAGGTGATGGTTTTGTTATGGAAGGTTTGGGAATCACTTCCTTTTAGGTAATTGTAGAATTTTACTGCGCTTTTCTTGATTTTGATCATTAGCGGATATCAGCCTAATTCTGCTCTGCATGCATTATTTGGTGTTTTATGTTGTACACTGAGAATATTTTTGTTGAATTTTGCATGTAGTCTCAATTTGGTGTTTGTCCCATTTTCTGAATTATTGGTTGGTGAGCGGACCCCAGACCTCACAACCATAAAAGGCAATGGGTTCTATAACTGATTCAAGTATTTTTAGCCAGATCCTAATTGGTATGTAGAATTTTATGTTCCTTTTGATGGCATAGAAGGCTCTTCTTGTCTGTCGTTCTGCCTCTGAACAAGGCAGTTAACCCACTGTTCCTAGGCTGTCATTGTAAATAAGAATTTGTTCTTAACTGACTTGCGTAGTCAAATAAAGGTTAAATAAAAATGTGTATAAAATAAAAATTCTTGCCTCGTCTCAGAATGTTCACAGCTTTGTGGAAGTTACCTGTGGCGCTGATGTTGAGGCCGAGGTACAGTATGTATAGTTTTTGTGTTCTCTAGGGCAACGGTGTCTAGATGGAATTTGTATTTGTGGTCCTGGCAACTGGACCTTTTTTGGAACAGCATTATTTTTGTCTTACTGAGATTTACTGTCAGGGCCCAGGTCTGACAGAATCTGTGCAGAAGATCTCTCTCTCTCTCTCTCTCTCTCTCTCTCTCTCTCTCTCTCTCTCTCTCTCTCTCTCTCTCTCTCTCTCTCTCTCTCTCTCTCTCTCTCTCTCTCTCTATCTCTCCCTGTCTCTCTCTGGAACTCTGTTTCTCTGTCTCTCTCTATGGCTCTCAATTCAATTCAATTTTCTTTATTGGCATGACGTAACAATGTACATATTGCCAAAGCTTACTTTGGAGATTAAGTGATACATTTACAATATGAACATAATTAAAATAATGACAATCAAGATTGTCAACTAGACAATCAGTAACAACAATAACAAAGGGTAAAAATAACCATACAATGAACAATAACAATAAGCATAGAGGACACAGGTTGGTTGGTCTGTCAGACACAGTCCATCATTTTATGGCAGGCAGCAATGTAGTGCGCTGCCAACCCACAGCTCTCTGCATCCTCCCCCAACAGGACGGGTAGCCTATCCTCATCAGAGAGTCATTTGAAACCCTGAATAACTGTTACAAATTTGGGGAAATGGCACTCTCTAATTGTTTTTTACATTTTCTCAGGAAATGCAGGTCTGTCTCAGATTCTGCTGTGGTGCAGTGGTTGCACAGCCTTTCCTCTACAGGGAGCCAGGTTTTCCTGTGTCTACCCTTCTCAATGACAAGGCTGTGCTCACTAAGCCTGTACTTTGTCAATATTTTTCTAAAGGTTTGATCAGTAACCATGGTCAAATAGTTAGCCACGGTGTAGTCGATTTAGGGCCAGATAGCACTGCATTTTGTTTTGTGCTTGTGTTTCCCAATAGGTAATGTAGTTTTGTTTTGACTGTGTTGTAATTTGTTCTATTCTAATTGATTGGATGTTCTGGTCCTGAGGCTTCAGTGTGTTAGTAAAACAGGTTTGTGAATTCAGCCCCAGGACAGAAAGATGAATGAGGGGACTCTTCTTTGCTTAGCTCTTGGCATTGCAGGGCTTGGTAATGATTTGAGAGGGGGTCACTGTATTTTAGATGTTTCCAAAACTAAATTGCTATTTTTTTCGTTTTTATTAATACAAATGTATTTACTAATTCTGCCCTGCATGCATTGTTTGTAGTTTTCCTCTGGACATGTAGGAGAATCTTACAGAACTCTGCATGCAGGGTTTCAAGTGGACTCCACACCTCACTGCCAGGAAATGCAATTGGTTCAATGACACATTCAATTTGTTTTAGCCACATGTTAATAGTCATTTCAATTTGAATTAGTTTTTTTAATGGCGTAGAGTGCCCTGTGTGCTTTCTCTCTCAGTTCCTTCACTGCTTCATATACTGTAGGTGTCTGAGTTGAGCTTATTTTTAAACATAATTAATTGTAGTGCGTAGAATGGCCTTACTGAAAAGCTCAGTGACTTTCATCGTGGCACCGTCATAGGATGCCACCTTTCCAACAAGTCAGTTCGTCAAATTTCTGCCCTGCTAGAACTGCCCCGGTCAACTGTAAGTGCTGTTATTGTGAAGGGGAAACATCTAGGAGCAACAACAGCTCCGCCACACAAGCTCACAGAACGGGACCGCCGAGCGCGTAATAATCGCCTGTTCTTGGTTGCAACAATCACTACCGAGTTCCAAACTGCCTCTGGAAGCAGTGTCAGCACAAGAACTGTGTCATGGAAATTCAGTACTGAGAGAGACTTGGTCATTTCTTCAAACAAACAATCATCTTTATTTAATATCAATAAATTATTGGAATAATGAAACCGTCAGCCCAACAGTCTTAACTGCTGGACTGAGAGTCTTCTCTTTACAGACAATGCACAGTTAATATAGCTAATACCCAGAATGCTTGGTTCCAGCCCTCCCATATAGATTGGCGGGGGCATCATAAGCCACTCTGGGTTCATCTCCTGGTCATCTGCCTCTGGTGTTATTAACCCCACCATGTCTTAGTTTCCAGATGCCAGGATAATTAGGAATACCGAGGCCTTTGTTCTGCTCCTCCAGGCCATCTCTATCCCGGCTGAACATACACCATATCTTGTCTATGGAATGCAGGCTCAATCAGACCTTGAGACATATGTCTCACATGCACCACTAATCATAGTATGGAATGTGGCTGTTGGTTTTTATCACTAAGATATCCATCTCAAGTGATCTCTAGTAAAACCCATGTCCTTGACACCCAGACTAGCCGCAGGAAGCTAGAGTGAACACCATAAAACTCAGCATTAGCAGGACAGAAATATCTTACTGTTTGTTAAGTAAATACTTGCTACATATCCAACAAATAAGGTGAATACATAATGTTTCCCTAACAACTGTTCTTCGGGAGCTTCATGAAATGGGTTTCCGTGGCCGAGCAGCCGCACACAAGCCTAAGATCACCATGCACATTGCCAAGTGTCGGCTGGAGTAGTGTAAAGCTCCCCGCCATTGGACTCTGGAGCAGTGGAAACGCGTTCTCTGGAGTGATGAATTACACTTCACCATCTGGCAGTCCGGCGAACGTATCTAGGATTGGCGGATGCCAGGAGAACACTACCTGCCCGAATGCATAGTGCCAACTGTAAAGTTTGGTGAAGGAGGAATAATTGTCTGGGCTTTTTTTCATGGTTTGGACTTGGCCTCTTAGTTCCAGTGAAGGGGAATCTTAAGACTACAGCATACAATGACATTCTAGTCGATTCTGTGCTTCCAACTTTGTGGCCTTTTCCTGTTTCAGCATGACAATGCCTCCGTGCAAAAAACAAGGTCCATACAGAAATTATTTGTCGAGATTGGTGTGGAAGAACTTGACTGGCCTGCACAGAGCCCTGAACTCAACCCCATCGAACACCTTTGGGATGAATTGGAATGCCGACTGCGAGCCAGGCCTAATCGCCCAACATCAGTGCCCAACCTCACTAATGCTCTTGTGGCTGAATGGAAACAAATCCCTGCTGCAATTTTCCAACTTCTAGCCTTCCCAGAAGAGTGGAGGCTGTTATAGCAGCAAAGGGGGACCAACTGCATATTAATGCCCCTTATTTTGGAATGAGATGTTCGACAAGCAGGTGTCCACATACTTTTGATCATGTAGTGTATCTCTGTTTCTCTCTGTCTCTCTGGCTGTCTGTCTCTTTGGCTGTCTGTCTCTCTGGTTGTCTCTGTCTGCCTCTCTGGCTGTATATCTCTCTGGCTGTCTCTCTTGCTGTCTGTCTGGCTGTCCTCTGTCTCTCTGGCTGTCTCTGTCTCTCTGGCAGTCTGTCTGTCTGTCTGTCTGTCCGTCCGTCCGTCCGTCCGTCCGTCCGTCCGTCCCTGTGTCCACATACTTTTTATCATGTAGTGTATCTCTGTTTCTCTCTCTCTCTCTGGCTGTCTGTCTCTTTGGCTGTCTTTGTCTGTCTGTCTGTCTGTCTGTCTGTCTGTCTGTCTGTCTGTCTGTCTGTCTGTCTGTCTGTCTGTCTGTCTCTCTCTCTGTCTGTCTGTCTGTCTGTCTCTCTGTCTCTCTGGCTGGCTGTCTCTGGCTGTCTCTCTGGCTATCCCTGTCTGTCTCTCTGGCTGTCTGTCTCTGTCTGTCTCTCAGGCTGTCTGTCTCTGTCTGTCTCTCTGGTTGTCTGTCTCTGTCTCTCTGGCTGTCTGTCTTTCTGTCTGTCTCTGGCTGTCTCTCTGGCTATCCCTGTCTGTCTCTCTCACTGTCTGTCTCTCTGTCTCTCTGTCTGTCTCTCTGGCTGTTTGTCTCTGTCTCTCTGGCTGTCTGTCTCTGTCTGTCTCTCTGTCTGTCTGTGTCTGTCTCTCTGGCTGTTTCTCTGTATGTCTGTCTGTCTCTCCATCTGTCTTTGCTCTATTTGTGTCTGTTTCTCTTTGTCTGCCCCTCTCTCTGTCTGTCTGTCTCTTGTGAAACTGAAAGTAAATCAACCATTGTCTTCTTTGGCCTTGGGTCCTAAGTGATTCTTCTTTGTAATTGCTCCTAACTTTTCCTTTTCTTTATTCTTTCTATGGTTGATATCGCCAGCTGCAATGATGACATGAAAGTCTTAGAAAGACCTATGTTTAGGGAGGTAATTTGCAGACTCCAAATTGTAAGCATTGTTCATATTTTGTGTCATATACAGTCATGTAAAAAAGTAAGTACAACCCCTGTAATCTTCACTTCAACACTGTCGACAGATAAACGTAACCTAATTCTACAAATTACACTACTTTGCAATCATTTATTATTTGAAAAATCAACAGAAATGCAATTCCATAGTGTGGAAAAAATAAGTACCCTACTAGCTTCAATAGCTGATGTTGCCCCTTTTGGCTGAAATAACTTTGTCACGGTTGTCGTAAGAACGGGACCAAGGTGCAGCGTGTGTAGAGTTCCACATCTTTATTCCAAAGTGAAACCTCAAGCAAAAACAAATAAAACAAATAAATCAAATAAACAAACAACTAAACGTGACTACGTGGTGCACAGGCACAAACACAAAACAATATCCCACAAACACAGGTGGGAAAAATAGCTACTTAAATATGATCCCCAATTAGAGACAACGAATACCAGCTGCCTCTAATTGGGAATCATACAAAACACCAACATAGAAATTATAAACTAGAACACAACATAGAAATATAAACTAGACTACCCCCTAGTCACGCCCTGACCTACTACACCATAGAGAAACAAGGGCTCTCTATGGTCAGGGTGTGACAAACTTCATGTAGCCGTTTCTTGTAACTGTCTATCTATCTCTTAGATCGACTGGGAGGAATTTTTGCCCACTCTTCTTTACAGTACTGCTTCGACTCTGTCATGGTCGAGGGTTTCTTTCATGCACGGCCCTCTCCACTTCATATCTTTGAGCCATTCTCTTGTAGCTTTGCTTGTGTGTTTTGGATCATTGTCCTGCTGCAAGATCCATGTTCGGGTTCAGCTTCATCTTCTTGACAGATGGCCTCACATTCTCCTCAAGAATTCTCTGGTACGATATGGAATTCAGGGTTGACTCAATGATGGCAAGTTGGCCCTGAGGCAGCAAGCAGCCATAAACCATAATACCACCGCCTCTATGCTTTACGGTTGGTATGAGGTTCTTCTGTTCAAAGTGTTTCGTTTTCGCCAAACATGGCATCTGGCATTGCGGCCAAACAGCTCCACCTTCCTGACCTCCCATGTAGGCCAAGTTTGTGCAGTCTCTTTCTGAGAGTTTACTCATTCCTTTCAACATTGGTTGTGGTAAGAGAGACCTGTAGATCACTGGATGTTACCCTAGGGTTCTTAAAGACTTCTATGAGCATCTTTCGGTCAGCTCTTGGACTGAATTTGGTGGGACAACCTGTCCTAGGAAGATTGCCATTGGTCTGGAATTTTCTCCATTTGTAGATAATCTGTCGGACAGTGGAATGATGTACTTCGAATTGCTCAGAAATAGATTTGAAACCCCAGACTCATGGGCATCAATAATCTTTCTTCTGAGGGCCTCGGGTAGGTCTTTTGATCTTGGCATGATGTGTTACCACACACCCATATGGTCAAGACCAAACCAGACCAAGTTTCTGATCTTTATGGAAGGCTGGACCCTCCCAAGTTACTCTATAAGGATTTTCTAATAATTTGCACCTGTTTTGGTGCACCTGATTCTTAGTTGAGACATTTTATGTGATGGTAAATGTAGCAGTGTACTAACCTTTTCCTCATAAGGAAATTGCATTGTTGTTTATTGTATTTGCATAACATTTTCAAAGTACATTTTTTTTGTGTGATTTGTTAAATTGGGTTACCTTTATCAATTAATGTGGTTGGAATTTAGCTAAAATATCCATGTGTCCAAATATGTAAAAAAAAAAATATTAAAAAAAGAGAAAAAGAAGGGGGGTGTACTTGTTTATTTTCATGACTCTAGTTCTAAGGAAATTCTGATCAGTTTATAAATAGTATGTGTAATGGAGAACTAAAAGACTGTTTTACTCTTAGGTTCCTGCTTTGGTTTGGGTGTGTTCACCTCTGGGCGTCAGTCAGAACACAAGGATGGCAAGACACGGTGAGCGGTTGGCTTGTAGTTTACTGAAGGAACAGAAGACAGTAAATAACAGCACGATATGTACAGGGCTATAGCTGGATCACTAGGAAGGCTACTGCTTGTACCACTGATCCATAACTGTGGATGTGGAAAGGTGATAGTGCTTGTGTGTGGTTGTCCTATAGGAGAAGGCAGAATGCAGAGTGCCATTAATATCAGGAATAATATACAGCAATTATACAATGACATTACATGACACCACTAACAATTTAAACCACAGTTCAAAGGCATCACTTTACTACACAGTTTACTACAGATACAGGCCCTATTCTAAAGTACCACTAGGTGGCGGTAGTAACACATTAATGACTAGGGCATTACTACATAACTGAACGGTGGAATCGCAAACATCGGAAAAGGGTTGGGCATAATACTGACTAACATGCACTGGCACCATTTTAGGCTTAACTAACTAATAATCACTAACTGTCATAAAAGGCTTATACACTAAAAAGACACACTTAAGTGCTATAATAACCTAAATAGTATACATAGGCACACACAAACATAATACACTGGGTATATATTAACTCCTTTATATAACTAAACGACTGCTGTGACCGAAACCTGTCGTCCACCAATAAAGGACTACAAGACGGGTCGCGGAAGTTGTTTTAAAAAAATTACACTGGCAAGAAAGGAGATCCATGAAGTGAACATGGACACCAACTCTAAGCCCGAGTTCTCGTGGAGTAAAGTTAAAGAAGGATTGCTCACGTAGGGAGCTCTACACTCACAATTCCACTTAGTTCAGGAACTGAATGGGCATTCTTTATATTTTATTTTTGGTTGCATATTTTTTTACACCCTTTTTCTCCCCAATTTCGTGATATCCATGGATGGGCAGTCTTATGGAGAAATCTGTAACGTAGTGAACATTATGCATTTTCCAGTCCGTGTATTCGTGCTGTGGGATTCCAGTTCCGTGTTTTACAGTAGCCAGACGGCTGGAGGGATATGCCATGTGAACTACAGTACGTAATGCCAGCATTTACTTCTGAGTAGAGTTAAACTAAAGTATAGGAACGCCCCGACCTCAGGTCTTATAAACATAAGCAATCTAAATAACTGGGTGTTACAAAATCAAATGTCGTAGTCAACTGAATTGAGATCAAATTAATCGTGGAGAAGGTGTAAAGTTCTAAGTTCCTCGGCGTACACATCACGGACAAACTGAAATGGTCCACCCACACAGACAGCGTGGTGAAGAAGGCGCAACAGCGCAACAGCGCCTCTTCAACCTCAGGAGGCTGAAGAAATTTCTCTTGTTACCAAAAACACACAAACTTTTACAGATGCACAATCGAGAGCATCCTGTCGGGCTGTATCACCGCCTGGTACGGCAGCTGCTCCGCCCATAACCGGAAGGCTCTCCACAGGGTAGTGAGGTCTGCACAACGCATCACCGGGGGCAAACTACCTGCCCTCCAGGACACCTACACCACCCGATGTCACAGGAAGGCCAAAAAGATCATCATGGACAACAACCACCCAAGACACTGCCTGTTCACCCAGCTATCATCCAGAAGGCGAGGTCAGTACAGGTGCATCAAAGCTGTTACAGAGAGACTGAAAAACAGCTTCTATCTCAAGGCCATTAGACTGTTAAACAGCCATCACTAACATTGAGTGGCTGCTGCCAACATACTGACTCAAATCTCTAGCCACTTTAATAATAAAAAATTGGATGTAATAAATGTATCACCAGTCACTTTAAACAATGCCACTTTATATACTGCTCAAAAAAATAAAGGGAACAATTAAACAACACATCCTAGATCTGAATGAAAGAAATAATCTTATTAAATACTTTTTTCTTTACATAGTTGAATGTGCTGACAACAAAATCACACAAAAAGAATCAATGGCAATCCAATTTATCAACCCATGGAGGTCTGGATTTGGAGTCACACTCAAAATTAAAGTGGAAAACCATACTACAGGCTGATCCAACTTTGATGTAATGTCCTTAAAACAAGTCAAAATGAGGCTCAGTAGTGTGTGTGGCCTCCACGTGCCTGTATGACCTCCCTACAACGCCTGGGCATGCTCCTGATGAGGTGGCGGATGGTCTCCTGAGGGATCTCCTCCCAGACCTGGACTAAAGCATCCGCCAACTCCTGGACAGCCTGATGTACGTGGCGTTGGTGGATGGAGCGAGACATGATGTCCCAGATGTGCTCAATTGGATTCAGGTCTGGGGAACGGGCGGGCCAGTCCATAGCATCAATGCCTTCCTCTTGCAGGAACTGCTGACACACTCCAGCCACATGAGGTCTAGCATTGCCTTGCATTAGGAGGAACCCAGGGCCAACCGCACCAGCATATGGTCTCACAAGGGGTCTGAGGATCTCATCTCGGTACCTAATGGCAGTCAGGCTACCTCTGGCGAGCACATGGAGGGCTGTGCGGCCCCCCAAAGAAATGCCACCCCACACCATGACTGACCCACCGCCAAACCGGTCCTGCTGGAGGATGTTGCAGGCAGCAGAACGTTCTCCACGGCATCTCCAGACTCTGTCACGTCTGTCACGTGCTCAGTGTGAACCTGCTTTCATCTGTGAAGAGCACAGGGCGCCAGTGGCGAATTTGCCAATCTTGGTGTTCTCTGGCAAATGCCAAACGTCCTGCATGGTGTTGTGCTGTAAGCACAACCCCCACCTGTGGACGTCGGGCCCTCATACCACCCTCATGGAGTCTGTCTTTGACCGTTTGAGCAGACTCGTGCACATTTGTGGCCTGCTTGAGGTCATTTTGCAGGGCTCTGGCAGTGCTTCTCCTGCTCCTATTTGCACAAAGGCGGAGGTAGCGGTCCTGCTGCTGGGTTGTTGCCCTCCTACGGCCTCCTCCACATCTCCTGATGTACTGGCCTGTCTCCTGGTAGCGCCTCCATGCTCTGGACACTACGCTGACAGACACAGCAAACCTTCTTACCACAGCTCGCATTGATGTGCCATACTGGATGAGCTGCACTACCTGAGCCACTTGTGTGGGTTGTAGACTCCGTCTCATGCTACCACTAGAGTGAAAGCACCGCCAGCATTCAAAAGTGACCAAAACATCAGCCAGGAAGCATAGGAACTGAGAAGTGGTCTGTGGTCCCCACCTGCAGAACCACTCTTTTATTGGGGGTGTCTTGCTAATTGCCTATAATTTCCACCTGTTGTCTATTCCATTTGCACAACAGCATGTGAAATTTATTGTCAATCAGTGTTGCTTCCTAAGTGGACAGTTTGATTTCACAGAAGTGTGATTGACTTGGAGTTACATTGTGTTGTTTAAGTGTTCCCTTCATTTTTTGGAGCAGTGTATAATGTTTACATACCCTACATTACTCATCTCATATGTATATATTGTACTCTATACCATCTATTGCATCTTGCCTATGCCGTTCGGCCATCGCTCATCCATATATTTATATGTACATATTGATATTCATTCCTTTACACGTGTGTGTATAAGGTAGTTGTGAAATTGTTAGATTACTTGTTAGATATTACTGCACGGTCAGAACTAGAAGAACAAGCATTTCGCTACACTCGCATTAACATTTGCTAACAATGTGTATGTGACCAATAACATTTGATTTGATTTTCTCGGGTATGCAATCTGGTTTCCGCTCAGGTTATGGATGTGTCACTGTAACCTAAAGGTCCTTAATGATGTCACCATTGCCCTTGATTCTAAGCAATGTTGTGCTGGTATTTTTATTGACTGGGCCAAAGCTTTTGATATGGTAGACCATTCCATTTTTGTGGGCCGGCTAAGGAGTATTGGTGTCTCTGAGGGGTCTTTGGGCTGGTTTGCTAACTATCTCTCTCAAAGAGTGCAGTCTATAAAGTCAGAAAATCTGCTGTTTCAGCCACTGCCTGTCACCAAAGGAGTACCCCAAGGCTCCATCCTGACCCCATGCATTTCTCAATTTACATCAACAACATAACTCAGGCAGTAGGAAGCTCTCTCAACCATTTATATGTAGATGATACAGTCTTATACTCAGCTGGCCCCTCCCCAGATTGTGTTAAATGCTCAACAACAAAGCTTTCTTAGTGTCCAACAAGCATTCTCTACCCTTAACCTTGTTCTGGACACCTCCAAAACAAAGGTCATGTGGTATGGTAAGAAGAATGCCCCTCCTCCCACAGGTGTTATTACTACCTCTGAGGGTTTAGAGCTTGAGGTAGTCACCTCATACAAGTACTTGGGAGTATGGCTAGACGGTACACTGTCCTTCTCTCAGCACATATCAAAGCTGCAGGCTAAAGTTAAATCTAGACTTAGTTTCCTCTATGGTAATCGTTCCTCTTTCACCCCAGCTGCCAAACTAACCCTGATTCAGATGACCATCCTACCCATGCTAGATTACGGAGACATAATATATAGATCGGCAGGTAAGGGTGCTCTCGAGCGGCTAGATGTTCTTTACCATTCGGCCATCAGATTTGCCACCAATGCTCCTTATAGGACACATCACTGCACTCTATACTCCTCTGTAAACTGGTCATCTCTGTATACCCGTCGCAAGACCCACTGGTTGATGCTTATTTATAAAACCCTCTTAGGCTTCACTCCCCCCTATCTGAGATATCTCCTGCAGCCCTCATCCTCCACATACAACACCTGTTCTGCCAGTCACATTCTGTTAAAGGTCCCCAAAGCACACACATCTCTGGGTCGCTCGTCTTTTCAGTTCGCTGCAGCTAGCGACTGGAACGAGCTGCAACAAACACTCAAACTGGACAGTTTTATTTCAATCTCTTCATTCAAAGACTCAGTCATGGACACTCTTACTGACCGTTGTGGCTGCTTTGTGTGATATATTGTTGTCTCTACCTTCTTGCCCTTTGTGCTGTTGTAAGTTCCCAATAATGTTTGTACCATGTTTTGTGCTGCTACCATGTTGTGTTGCTACTATGTTGTTGTTATGTTGTGTTGCTACCATGCTGTGTTGTCATGTGTTGCTGCCTTGCTATGTTGTTGTCTTAGGTCTCTCTTTATGTAGTGTTGTGTTGTCTCTCTTGTTGTGATGTGTGTTTTGTCCTATATTTACATTGTATTGATTTTACATTTTTAATCCCAGCCCCTGTCCCCGCATGAGGCCTTCTTGCCTTTTTGTAGGCTGTCATTGTAAATAAGAATTTGTTCTTAACTGACTTGCCTAGTTAAATAAAGGTTAAATAAAACATTTAAAAAAAAAGAATATGGCCACGGTATGTCTCCATGGCTTTGATGCAGACTGAAATATGGTCCTTTACTGATGTCTAGTGGTGGTGGTACGCAACTGCAGGTACTTTGGGTCAATATTCTGCAGGATTCAGTGCTGTTCAATTTTTTCCGTGGTGCGTGCAGTTCATTTAAGTCAACAAAATGGTAGTAACTGAAACTTTGTTTATGATGTTACTACAAATGGTATTATATTATAGGATATATTATCATATGTGTCATGTACACGGAGACGGAGCTGCTCTTCCTCCCGGGGAAGGACTGCCCGTTCCATGATCTCGCCATCACGGTTGACAACTCCCTTGTGTCCTC
This sequence comes from Salmo salar, assembly GCF_965601325.2. NCBI lineage: Eukaryota > Metazoa > Chordata > Actinopteri > Salmoniformes > Salmonidae > Salmo > Salmo salar. The sequence continues at coordinate 77,289,959 of NC_138308.1, forward strand.
CTCCCAGAGTGCTAAGAGCCTTGGCGTGACCCTGGACAACACCCTGTCGTTCTCCACCAACATCAAGGCGGTGACCCGATCCTGTAGGTTCATGCTCTACAACATTCGCAGAGTACGACCCTGCCTCACACAGGAAGCGGCGCAGGTCCTAATCCAGGCACTTGTCATCTCCCGTCTGGATTATTGCAACTCGCTGTTGGCTGGGCTCGCTGCCTGTGCCATTAAACCCCTACAACTCATCCAGAACGCCGCAGCCCGTCTGGTGTTCAACCTTCCCAAGTTCTCTCACGTCACCCCGCTCCTCCGCTCTCTCCACTGGCTTCCAGTCGAAGCTCGCATCCGCTACAAGACCATGGTGCTTGCCTACGGAGCTGTGAGGGGAACGGCACCTCCGTACCTTCAGGCTCTGATCAGGCCCTACACCCAAACAAGGGCACTCCGTTCATCCACCTCTGGCCTGCTCGCCTCCCTACCTCTGAGGAAGCACAGTTCCCGCTCAGCCCAGTCAAAACTGTTCGCTGCTCTGGCACCCCAATGGTGGAACAAGCTCCCTCACGACGCCAGGACAGCGGAGTCAATCACCACCTTCCGGAGACACCTGAAACCCCACCTCTTCAAGGAATACCTGGGATAGGATAAAGTAATCCTTCTAACCCCCCCCTTAAAAGATTTAGATGCACTATTGTAAAGTGGTTGTTCCACTGGATATTATAAGGTGAATGCACCAATTTGTAAGTCGCTCTGGATAAGAGCGTCTGCTAATGACTAAAATGTAAAATGTAAAATGTACACACTACAGAGCCAGGACCCTCTTCAAGTGATACAGTTTTGTCAGGGAGGAGTGTGGAAGTGGAGGAAGAGGTGAAAGACAGTACCAATGCAGATGATGAAGATGGAGCAAATGAGAGAAGGTGCATAGAAAGAGATAGACAAAGTGAGGATGTTGAAAAACAAGCTGATCAGTGACTTTGCTAACGAGAAGGCTCAGCATTGGGCTCTTGGTGAGTAAGGCTGAGCAAGGGCCAGTGATACCTGTTAAATGGCATGGCTATGGATATTGGATCACTACACACATGATGCCCACAGGCTGAGAACAAGATACAGTGAGGGAAAAAAGTATTTGATCCCCTGCTGATTTTGTACGTTTGCCAACTGACAAAGAAATGATCAGTCTATAATTTTAATGGTAGGTTTATTTGAACAGTGAGAGACAGAATAACAACAACAAAATCCAGAAAAACGCATGTCAAAAATGTTATAAATTGATTTGCATTTTAATGAGGGAAATAAGTATTTGACCCCTCTGCAAAACATGACTTAGTACTTGGTGGCAAAACCCTTGTTGGCAATCACAGAGGTCAGACATTTCTTGTAGTTGGCCACCAGGTTTGCACACATCTCAGGAGGGATTTTGTCCCACTCCTCATTGCAGATCTTCTCCAAGTCATTAAGGTTTCGAGGCTGACGTTTGGCAACTCGATCCTTCAGCTCCCTCCACAGATTTTCTATGGGATTAAGGTCTGGAGACTGGCTAGGCCACTCCAGGACCTTAATGTGCTTCTTCTTGAGCCACTCCTTTGTTGCCTTGGCCGTGTGTTTTGGGTCATTGTCATGATGCAGTACCCATCCACAACCCATTTTCAATGCCCTGGCTGAGGGAAGGAGGTTCTCACCCAAGATTTGACAGTACATGGCCCCGTCCATCGTCCCTTTGATGCGGTGAAATTGTCCTGTCCCCTCAGCAGAAAAACACCCCCATAGCATAATGTTTCCACCTCCATGTTTGACGGTGGGGATGGTGTTCTTGGGGCCATAGGCAGCATTCCTCCTCCTCCAAACACGGCGAGTTGAGTTGATGCCAAAGAGCTCCATTTTGGTCTCATCTGACCACAACACTTTCCCCCAGTTGTCCTCTGAATCATTCAGATGTTCATTGGCAAACTTCAGACAGGCATGTATATGTGCTTTCTTGAGCAGGGGGACCTTGCGGGCGCTGCAGGATTTCAGTCCTTCATGGTGTAGTGTGTTACCAATTGTTTTCTTGGTGACTATGGTCCCAGCTGCCTTGAGATCATTGACAAGATCCTCCCGTGTAGTTCTGGGCTGATTCCTCACCGTTCTCATGATCATTGCAACTCCACGAGGTGAGATCTTGCATGGAGCCCCAGGCCGAGGGGGATTGACAGTTCTTTTGTGTTTCTTCCATTTGCGAATAATCGCACCAACTGTTGTCACCTTCTCACCAAGCTTCTTGGCGATGGTCTTGTAGCCCATTCCAGCCTTGTGTAGGTCTACAATCTTGTCCCTGACACCCTTGGAGAGCTCTTTGGTCTTGGCCATGGTGGAGAGTTTGGAATCTGATTGATTGATTGCTTCTGTGGATAGGTGTCTTTTATACAGGTAACAAACTGAGATTAGGAACACTCCCTTTAAGAGTGTGCTCCTAATCTCAGCTCGTTACCTGTATAAAAGACACCTGGGAGCCAGAAATCTTTCTGATTGAGAGGGGGTCAAATACTTATTTCCCTCATTAAAATGCAAATCATTTTATAAAATTTTTTACATTCGTTTTTCTGGATTTTTTGTTGTTATTCTGTCTCTCACTGTTCAAATAAACCTACCATTAAAATTATAGACTGATCATTTCTTTGTCAGTGGGCAAACGTACAAAATCAGCAGGGGATCAAATACTTTTTTCCCTCACTGTACATCTCAAAGTAATGGCTGGATTTTCATAAAACTTGTTGTGCGTAATCAAGACCCCAAGTGGCAGAAACCTATTGATTTGGTGACCTCTTGACCTTTCCTCCAGCGCCACCATCAGGCCTTTTCATTTCCATTTCCACTTTTACAGCTGCTTATTTTCCAGTTGGTATGTATAGTTTGTTCAAACATCTGCTGCTGATTTTATTATTTTGATTGTTATATCATTCTATAGATAATAATGTTAATTTATTTTAATTGAAGAGGTTAATGTATATTAAAGTTATACTTATTTTAAGTTATCCATTAATGTTAAGAGAATTTTCCATTCAAGAATTGTACCATTAAAATTACATTTAGAGTGTAAAAGATGGCCTTTAGCTCATTTCTTATAGAGGGTATCAGTCTTGCATCAATAGTGAATTCCACTGTATGCAGAATGTTGCATGCATGTCTGCACAGTGTTATACTTTCACAGCTCACTGTCAGTAAATATCATACAGTAAATATTGGACTACAAGAGAGTTGCAAGCCTGCAAAGGCAGAGTTATTAAATGGATCATTTGGGTTCTGGAGGTGTGTGGTTACAGCAATTGCGCAGGGTTGGTGTGGCCTGTGGTGATATGTGATATCTTTTCATGGGGCCCAAAATACCTGGTGTGTCCCTGGTTGGGTCATTGTCCTGTTGACAATGACTCAACGCACCTTGAAAAGTTTTTGAAATGTTCCAGATTGACTGACCTTCATGTCTTAAAGTAATGATGGACTGTCATTTCTCTTTGCTTATTTGAACTGTTCTTGTCATATAGACTTGGTATTTTTCCAAATATCTTATCTTCTGTATAACATCCCTACTTTGTGACAACACAACTGATTGGCTCAAACGCATTAAGAAGGAAAGAAATTCCACAAATTAACTTTTAACAAGGCACACCTGTTAATTGAAATGCATTGCAGGTGACTACCTCATGAAGCTGGTTGAGATAATGCCAAGAGTGTGTAAAGCTGTCATCAAGGCAAAGGCTGGCTACTTTGAAGAATCTCAAATCTCAAATATATTTTGATTTGTTTAACACTTTTTTGGGTCCTACATGATTCAATATGTGTTATTTCTTAGCATTGATGTCTTCACTATTATTCTACAGTGTAGAAAATAGTCAACATAAAGCAAAACCCTTGAATGAGTAGGTGTGTTCAAACTTTTGACTGGTACTGTATGCCACGTAGCTATATTTCTATATTGATTTGTCCATCTTTTAGGGAACTTGATAATTTGTGTGTAGAAGTAGGGGAGTCTGTATCTGTATATGTTGGTGTTGGAGAGTAATCAAACTGTCTGTCCCCAGGTTTCACTCCTCTAATCCTGCTGCTACAGAGGATCATGTTGAAGTGGTCTTACATGTGTCGACTTGTTCTGCTTTTTTATAACTTTGTGTCGGCGACCTGGATGGATGTCACACCACTAACAAATGCAGAACTGGAAGCTGTGGCTGCAGCTATGGTCATTGTTGTGTCTACAACCGTCTCCACACTGACAGGTGTGAGGTAAAACTTATGTATTCACCTTATTTGGTGGATATTTAACAATTATTTACTTAACAAACAGTAAGATATTTCTGTCCTGCTAATGCTGAGTTTTATGGTGTTCACTCTAGCTTCCTGCAGCTAGTCTGGGTGTCGAGGACATGGGTTTTACTAGAGATGGCTTGAAGCTGCCAATTGACTGATGTCTCGGTGATAAAAAAACCAAACATCCACATTCCATTCTATGATTAGTGGTGCACGTGCACATTCCATAGACAATATATGGTGTATGTTTAGCTGGAATAGAGAGGAGTAGAACAAAGGCCTGAATGGTCCTTAGACATCCTGGGACCTGGGAGCGGCAGGTAGCCTAGTGGTTAGAGCGTTGGACTATGTAACCGAAAGGTTGCAAGATCAAATCCCGAGCTGACAAAGTAAAAATCTGTCGTTCTTCCCTTGAACAAGGCAGTTAACCCACTGTTCCTAGGCTGTCATTGAAAATAAGAGTTTGTTCTTAACTGACTTGCCTGGTAAAATATATATTTTTTGCAATAATTAATTGATATTAAATAAAGATGATTGTTTGAAGAAATGACCAAGTCTCTCTCAGTACTGAATTTCCACGACACAGGAAAATAAATGCACAGCTGTGAAGGATTCTGGCTGACCCAAATACTTCAAATGACACAATTACATAAGAGGCTGTCTGTTTGACATGAAAACCAGAACACTAGCCATCACAAGATAAACAAAAAATACTGAATAAAATGATTGTTTGATTACAACTGATTTATCATAAACTAATAATTATTACATTTTAGTCATTTTTTTTTTTATTACATGTTCATCTTCAAATAATATTTTTGCAGGAATCTCCTTGCGAATGATTTTGCCGAAGATTGTATTTCCGCCGGCCTGGGCCTACACATTTTGTTACCCTTTCCTGATATGATTTTATACGTTAGTCTTGTCGGGCACGAACACTTGTAGCTGAATGCATTACTAACAACACCTTAAAAACATTCCCATGCGGTTTCATTACGCATATCTCACAAATCATTTACATAAACGCCTCTGCACGCTACATTTTGGTATTTCTTCCTGTTGACAGTTGCAATGGTCAAAACAATAACAAGCAGTACAAATGGATTTATACATTTTCTTCCTTTCATTTTGGTCTAGGTGCCAGTTCCCACATCGTAAATGGTATGCCCTGCAGGGTTTTCTCTCTATACTCTATAATATTACTTGGTGATGAAAAGGAAATCATATGATGATAAACATATATGTGTAGCTGTAGAGGGTTAAAGGTGATGACTTATGCCACCCCAGGCTTAAACAAGAGCTTGGGGAGCACAGATGTCATAGAATCAGGTTTCAATATATGAACAAGATTTAAAACTCTGCATTTTAGTACAAAGTACTTTGGTTTACAGTGCACACAAATAACTGTGAGTCCATCAAGGGGTGTGTGTGTTTGCAATCCAAACAAAGGCCTATTCTGCAGTATTTCCTGGCCTTGGGTTGAGTTGTACTCTCCTAACCTTGTCATGGCAAGTCCAGGGGGGAGAGGAAGAAGTCCCTGAGCTTGTTCCTTGTTTCACTTGCAAGCCGAGTCTCCCTGGCTCTTGGAGATTGTTGTCCTCTGCCACAACCCTCCTCCACTCTCCAGGTTGGTAGTTACCAGAAGGGAGGGACGTGTCAGCAAAAGCGGAAGGCACGTATCTAGCGTTTGGCTCATGAGCTTCATCTGTGGAAGACAGGTTGTTGTGGAGGGCCACACATGCCTTCACAATGTTCTTAGCCTTTTCAGGGGTACACTCGATTGGACAACCAAGAATCCTAATCTTTGCAGCCATGATGCCGAATGCATTCTCTATGACTCTCCGACAACGAGAGTGGCAGCAGTTGTAGGTACGCCCAGGTTCATTGAGATGGACAACTGAATGAAAGGTAACAAAAGAATATATGTCAGATATAAAATATAGCTGATTTGGTCAAGAACAAAAAACACCATACCATTTACCAGTAACCATATTCCAAAAGCCTTGATAAAAAGCCATAAGACTCCTGAACGTCTTGTCAAATGGCTACCCAGACTATTTGCATTGCCCCCCCCCCCATGACGAAAACGCCACTGCTACTCTCTGTTGTCATCTATGCAGTCACTTTAATAACTCTACCTACATGTACATCATTGTACCTGTTGTATCATCATTGTACATTGTACCTGTTGTATTCGGCGCATGCGACTAATACAATTTCACTTCATTTGATTTGATATAGAGGTGCATACATGTTTACAGTAACAAGGGAAATTAGAAACAGAAAAAGTTAAATTGATTCCAACATTCTATTATCAACATACCGGGATATGGGCAAATGAGGTTCTCATGTAGGGGGAAAGCTGCATCTCCCAGGAAAACATGAGGATTTGGCGTTGTGGTACCTGGCAGGACAGCTGGCGGGTGTAAATCGAGGATCTTCTACAGCAGTTTGGACCCAAAATAACTCTCTTAAAACACTCCACCATCGCTTTTCTGCCGTATGCCCCTACATCCACCACTGTGAACCTGTAGCGGGCATCACACACTGCCATCAAGATAATACAACAGCCAAGTTGTATTCCTTTTCACATCTAAACGCTCACCTCCTCTCACTTTTTCCCTTCATTTGTGGACTTCAATGCACAATACATCAGCTGTATGTGACCAGGCGGGGAAAAAAAACTTCCACACCATATCATAACCACCACACACAGCCTACATCCTTGTCACCATATTAGCTAAAGTAACGTCATAGTCTTCATAGCTAATAGAACTAACGTGTTAGTAAACCTGCTTCAATCATGCAGTAACGTTACAGTGTATACTGTCAGTAAGCAGTTTAGCACTTAACACCAGCGGGCCCTGGTGGCAATAAATTAGTAAAACCAAATGCTTTCCTTGACTTGGAAGAGATCCAGTGTTATGTTGGATTGTTATAGCCAGCTAGCTAATATAGCATCCCTCTGTTTGAGCAGCGTGTTTGAGTAGGCTAAACTAGCTAGCTGCATTTTCTAGGTTAATTTGTTCAAAACTATTGTCTTTCTCTCTCTTTAAGTCAACTACTCATCACATTTTACTCACTGCAGTGCAAGCTAGCTGTACCTTATGCTTTCAGTACTAAATTAACTACCTGATCCTTTGATTGGGTGGACAACATGTCAGTTCATGCTGCAAGAGCTCTGATAGGTTGGACGTCCAACGGAAGTTGTCATAATTACTTTGCAAGTATGGAAGGGGGTGAGAACCACGAGCCTACTAGGTTTTGTATTGAAGTCAATGTACCCAGAGGAGGATGGAAGCTAGCTGTCCTCCGGCTACACCATGGTGCTACTCTACAAAGTGCTGTTGAGGCTACTGTACACCTTCATTGCAATCAGTGTGTTTTAATAAATTATTCGGTGATGTGAATATATTTAGTATAGGTTTATCTAAAAAGGAACTTTTGAAATGTTTTACAATTTACATTTTTATGAAATTCACTGTTCTTTGTTTAGGTGTGTTGTCACTTCCTTGTTTGGCCGTAGATGGTTATTACCAGATCATCGCCCTCTACTGTCCCTGGGTAATATTGCTGCTTTCCCCCCCTTTTTCAATTTTTCAAGCGACCTGGTCTTTTAAGGGAGTATGCGAGCACTCTCGTTCGGTTCGCCTAGGAGAGTTTGGCAAGCCGCCAGCCAAACCGAAGTATGCTGATGCCTTTAGCATAGGTGCTACCACAATCATGTGATTTGTACCGCATACAAGTTAAAGTATTGGATTCTTCACACAAAACACAAATCCCAATCCACTACCTTTAAGCTTTTTTTTTTATTATATGAAAGCAAGCTTCTTTTCTTTTTTTTAAAGACCACCATGCTTGATTGAGTGAGCTTTTTTTTCTTGTAGTAATGTCATGCCTGCCTCTATTTTCGTAATAAACCTTTGTTTTGTAGCAATACATTTAATTTAGAAAAAATCTTTCTTTGGTCAGTGGGTGCCCAACATAACAACAGGTGGTGGTGTGTTGGACACAGTCACTCATATATAGAGGTCTATTGTGCCTGTCTCCACTCCTGAGTTTCTGTAACCTTTAGCTTACCTGTGCAATATTGACATAAGCTCAGAAACACTTGTTTTGCATACATGGTCCTGTTTTATCAATTGCTGACACACATACACACACATAAATCAGTCCATGGACAGCCACATCATATTTAGACACACAATTACTGGATTGGACTAAATTGCTTTTGGTATCTTTTAGTTGTCACTGTATTAGACTAAGCATAGTTGATTTGATGTTGAAATGCTGAAGTTGAAATTGTGTTGGAATAGTAGAGGCAGCTCCTGTTTTCTTTTCGACTTGCGGTAACTCTCTGCGCGTGGTTCTAAATCAATGGTTGTTTAGTAGTCCGAAAATGAAGGAAACATTAACTTGCTTGACCATGCTGTAGGTCATGTAACTGCTTGTTACATGCAATATCCTTTGTGCACTTCACCGGACAGATGTTGCTCTCCGGTTTTGTGACGACACAAAGGTGTGGTTGAATTTATTCTGCCACTGTGTCTTCTTATTATCTCGGCCTTAGGCCTAAATATCACGGCGGCAAGGCAACCAAGGATGCCATTTGCAGTGCTATTGTACCCTTTAATTTGGCCTCTGCCAAAAGGTCTGGGCATTAATGGCACAGGTAATGTGCTCGTAAAACAGCAAGGGTTGCTGGTTTAAACCCTGGTCTGCTGGCTGTTGCCCTCTAATAGCTAAAATCAGTTAAAGTTTGTTTAGAAGTTACCATGGACAGTCAAGAGTAATTGTTTACAGTTTTCAAAAGATGAATATCTCAATTGATTGCGACAGTCTTCCATTGTAAAATATGACTCAATACTGATTGAAAGCAAAGTAAAGGAAAACGTTTTTAGGTCACGGATTTTTGAAGGTTGTATAACTCAGCCATAGAAACTCAACAAATATATACCAAGTATACTAGAGCCACGTCTTTCTTGTGCCTTTTACAGCTTGTTTCTGGCCTAAAGCGTTGCAGAGTTATACATCTTATATAAAATCAGGGTTTGGGGAGTGCATTAGCCCCCTCCTCTCACCCTGTGCCATTGGAATGGCCATGCACTGCAGAGTTGTTGACGTAATTTGTCCAGTATCCAGATCAGAGCTGTACATACAATCAAGACGGTCAAATGGCACTGTTGATCAGATAATATTTGGATAAAAATGTCAAGAAGACAGGAGAAGGAGCGCACTGGAATCTATTTTAGATGTTCGAAAGTGGTTTGTTTTTCTGATTCTAGCAATCATGCATTGGCCCACTGAAATATGGCTAGCTCTTACCGTAACTTGGACTATGTAGTAGATAGTTAGCTCGTGTTGCAAAAGTCCATTGCATGCATTGTAAGGTAATGACAATTTGCCCAACGTTTGGTGTTGGTTTTGAACTGATGTACGTTAACTAGCTAGGCACCGAAGACGTGGATGTCGATTTAAGGCAGCCCCTCGCACCTCTCTGATTCAGAGGGGTTGGGTTAAATGTGGAGACACAATTCAGTTGAATGCATTCAGTTCTACAACTGACTACAGTTGAAGTCGGAAGTTTACATACACCTTAGCCAAATACATTTGGCTAAGGTGTATTTCAGCTTTTATTTATTTCATCACATTCCCAGTGGGTCAGAAGTTTACATACACTCAATTAGTATTTGGTAGCATTGCCTTTAAATTGCTTAACTTGGGTCAAACGCTTCGGGTAGCCTTCCACAAGCTTCCCACAATAAATTGGGTGAATTTTGGTCCATTCCTCCTGACAGAGCTGGTGTAACTGAGTCAGGTTTGTAGGCCTCCTTGCTCGTACGCGCCTTTTCAGTTCTGCCCACAAATTGTCTATAGGATTGACCTTATAGGTCAATCCTATATAGGACCTTGTTTTTGTTGTCCTTAAGCCATTTTGCCACAACTTTGGAAGGATGCTTGGGGTCAATGTCTATATGGAAGACCAATTTGTGACCAAGCTTTATCTTCCTGCCTGATGTCTTGAGATGTTGCTTCAATATATCCACATAATTTTCTTTCCTCATGATGCCATCTAATTTGTGAAGTGCACCAGTCCCTCCTGCAGCAAAGCACCCCCACAACATGATGCTTCCACCCCTGTGCTTCACGGTTGGGAGGATGTTCTTCGGCTTGCAAGCCTCGCCCTTCTTCCTCCAAACATAACGATGGTCATTATGGCCAAACAGTTCTATTTTTGTTTCATCAGACCAGAGGACATTTCTCCAAAAAGTACGATCTTCTTCCCAATGTGCAGTTGCAAACCGTAGTCTGGCTTTTTTATGGCGGTTTTGGAGCAGTGGCTTCTTCCTTGCTGAGCGGCCTTTCAGGTTATGTCGATATAGGACTCGTTTTACTGTGGATATAGATACTTTTGTATCTGTTTCCTTCAGCATCTTCACAAGGTCCTTTGCAGTTGTTCTGGGATTGATTTGCACTTTTTGCACCAAAGTACATTCATCTCTAGGAGACAGAACGCGTCTCCTTCCTGAGCAGTATGACGGCTGCTTGGTCCCATGGTGTTTATACTTGTGTACTATTGTTTGTACAGATGAACGTGGTACCTTCAGGCGTTTGGAAATTGCTCCCAAGGATGAACCAGATTTGTGGAGGTCTACACATTGTTTTCTGAGGTCTTGGCTGATTTCTTTTAATTTTCCCATGATGTCAAGTAAAGAGGCACTGAGTTTGAAGGTAGGCCTTGAAATACATCCACAGGTACACCTCCAATTGACTCAAATTATGTCAATTAGCCTATCAGAAGCTTCTAAAGCCATGACATCATTTTCTGGAATTTTCCAAGCTGTTTAAAGGCACAGTCAACTTAGTGTATGTAAACTTCTGACCCACTGGAATTGTGATACAGTGACTTATAAGTGAAATAATCTGTCTGTAAACAATTGTTGGACTTGCCAAAACTATAGTTTGTTAACAAGAAATTTGTGGAGTGGTTGAAAAACGAGTTTTAATGACTCCAAACTAAGTGTATGTAAACTTCCAACTTCAACAGTAGGTATCCCCCATTCCTTTTCCTTTATGTTTTGTGGGAAAATGTAGCACTGGCATTTGGAGTGAGTTAGCTTTTGTGTCGAGGTCAGCTGTTGTTGACTGGCTCTAACTAGCTATTGGCTGAAGTTATTTGTGTAACAAACCTTCTGCCATAAACAAATTTAACAAGCTCCCTTTCTTTGCCTGTTTGTTAGCTAGCTAGCTAGCTTTCGGCAGACTGGTGTTAACTAGCTAGCCTCAATATATACCAGCTTTAATACCACCATATAACTAGTTATCTACAGTAGCCTATAGGTTTGTTCTCATATACTTCTTATGACTTGCAGCATGTTGCTCAAGCCCATTAGAACCGAGGTAAAGTCAGTTTCATGTTGGATATTTGATGGATATTCGCGCTTTCAAATCTCAATAGCTTTCAAACCACTTGAGCCACAGACTCCAAATAAGTGTCATGATGTTTGAAAAATTGAGCACAACATTGCACAGGTCTTATTTTGACAATTAGGACATTACCTAGCTTTCCAAAGCAAATAAATGTGGGAAAGTGAGCAGCATTTTGTATTCCTAGTTGAATTAGTTAGGGAGCGTAAATAAAGTACAAACTTTTTTTACATTCGAATTCCAATAGCTCCTTGGTCATGAATACTGACTTCAACCAAGGTTCAGAATGTCCACTGACTACCCTTCTATATTGCACACCCTTTGGTTTGTCCATTTTCATCACACGTTTTTACATTAAAAAAATGTAACTTTCTAATTTCAATAGCTCCTTGGTCATGTGACCTATTGGACTCAATCAAGGTTCAGAATGTACACTCAGTGGGCCTACACATTGCATACCCTTTAGTTAGTCCATTTTCATCTCACACGTTTTTACATAAATGTTTCTAACTTTCTAATTTCAATAGCTCCTTGGTCATGTGACCTACTGGACTCAGACAAGGTTCAGAATGTACACTCAGTGGGCATTTACATTGCACACCCTTTAGTTTGTCCATTTTCATGGGCTGGGCTCGAGCCGCGGCTGGGGGAGCAGTCGCTCTGTCGCCCTCTTCTCGGGAACCGTTGGAAGTTCGTTGTGCGGCCCATCTCGCGGTCTCTCGTGCGTCGTCGCACAAGGGGCTGCGTCCGGGGGTTGTCGGGGTGGTGTCAGTCGGCGGGCCGAAGGCGGATCAGTGGGAGGTTGGGTCCGGTGGTTATGTATTATTTCATAGTTTTGATGTCTCCACTCTTTGTTCTACAATGTAGAAAATAGAACAAATGAAGAAAAACCCTTGAATGAGTAGGTGTGTTCAAACTTTTGACTCGTACTGTATGTGTTGTGATAATTGCGTTTTTTTTCCCCCTACAACCTTTCATATGCCGTTCGACCATGAAATATAGGCCTAAGGCCAAGACAATAGGAAGATAGTAGCAGAATTAATTCAACCACACCTTTGTTTTATCACTAAATTGGAGAGCAATATCTGTCCGGTGAAGTCCACAAAGCATATTGCATGTAACAAACAGTTACATGACGTACAGAATGGTAAAGTAAGTTAATGTAGAACCACAGAGTTACCACAAGTCAGAAAGAAAACAGGAGCTGCATCCACTATTCCAGCACCATTTCAGCATCATCAAATCACCTCTGCTTAGTCTAATACAGTGACAACTAAAAGATACGGAAAACAATTTAGCCCAATCAACGTAAGCTAAATATGATGTGGCTGTCCATGGTTTCAGATTTTTAAAGAAAGATATGATTGTAGGGAGATTTGAATTTAAAATTGAGCTTCAATCAATCCCATACTCTGTAATGAGTATGTCCGATTAATAGAGTGTACCTACTTGTAGAAAGCACAGTAATAAAGAAATATTTCATCCTGATATTCATCAGAATTTCACTGAACCCACACTAACTGTACTCCACGAGGTTTCTCGCTAAAGTATGGTAGACCTCCATTGCCAACACCTCAATTTCTGTAAAACGAAACTCCACCGGGGCCAACTTCCATTGTAGGTGTTTTATGCTGCTGCCGCCACATACCAAAACAGTACAAACGTTGATCTCTGTGTTGCAACTTCACTCTTCTCAGGCTTTATAGTTAAGACGAATAGAAAGGTAAGATTACAAATGACATGTATCTGTAAAGCTAGTTGCCAATCGCTAAAAACATATACCATCTTCAACTAACAGCACATTGTTTTAACCGCAGTCTCTTCTTTTGGTTTCAGTCTAGTCAATATTTTATTGTAGACGTTCATTACGATGATGGATCTTGTATGTTATACTAACATGACTTATTTGGCTATTTGATTTAATCGAATGAGGTGTGTTTATACTTTTCCCACTAATAAGAAACCAGAACTACTCTGAATTAGTGATGAAGAGAAACTTGAATGGTTAATTAGAAAATAAGTCTTCGTGGTTGCAAATCTTATTTCAAAAGCATGGAAGATTCGACAAGATACACTATATCATTGAAATATAAGGTTTTTGTTTTGTTTTTCAATAGTCTCGTTTTCGTGTGTATTTTTGTATACCGTATATGTAAACGTCAATATATAATTATTTCCTTTTGCTATTGCAAATACAATGTCTTGTAACCCGATGTGGCCTGGGCATCCTGAAGATTCAAGAAACTATAATAATTAAATCAATCAAAAGTAAGGTTCGATTAATATATCTGTCAGAAAACAATGAGTATTTTGCATAGGCTATCGTTTCATATAATTTTGATGTGCACGTGGTGGGTCAGTTATCGTATCTAGCAAGGTGACTGAACGGTATTGGCTGTAAAATGTGGTACTATAAGGAAGGGAAAGTATGATTTTATGTCATAGAAAAGTTGGTACTGCAGTCACATCAGAACATCATCCTACAGATAGAGCAATCATGATGATTTTCAAAGTGAATCTTTGATATTATTCAATATTAATCTTCAACATTATTTGATACAGGCACAGGTCATTGTTTGCAGCAACAACAAAACATTTTTGGAAATGTTACAACATGTATTTTAAAGAGATATATTACTATAAACATGATTTAAATTTGACATTATTATTGTTCAAGATACATTAAACATGCTAATGTTTCATATCTATACTGAATAGAAATATAAACGCAACATGTAAAGTGTTGGTCCCATGTTTCATGAACTGAAATAAAAGATCCCCAAAATGTTTCATATGCACAAAAAAAGCTTATTTCTCTAAAATGTTGTGCACAAATTTGTTTACATCCTTGTTAGTGAGCATTTCTCCTTTGCCAAGATAATCCATCCACCTGACAGGTGTGGCATATCAAGAAGCTGATTAAACATCATGATCATTACACAGGTGCACCTTGTGCTGGGGACAATTAAAGGCCACTCTAAAATGTGCAGTTTTGTCACACAGCACAATGCCACAGTTGTCTTAAGTTTTGAGGGAGCGTGCAATTGGCATGCTGACTGCAGGAATGTCCACCAGACCTGTCGCCAGATAATTTCATGTTCATTTCTCTACCATATGCCGTCATTATAGAGAATTTGGCAGTACGTACAACAAGCCTCACAACCGCAGACCATGTGTAACTATGGCAGCCTAGGACCTCCACATCCGGCTTCTTCACCTGCGGGATTGTCTGAGACCAGCCACCCAGACAGCTGATGAAAATGTGGGTTTGCACAACTGAAGAAACGTTTCAGGGAAGCTCATCTGCATGCTCTTCATCCTGACCAGGATCTTTACCTGACTGCAGTTTGGCGTTGTAACCAACTTCAGTATGCAAATGCTCACCTTCAATTTCCATTGCCATGCTGGTGAAGTGTGCTCTTCATGGATGAACGTCGGTTTCAACTGTGCCAGGCTGATGGCAGACTGCGTGCATGGCGACATGTGGGCGAGCGGTTTGCTGATGTCAACGTTGTGAACAGAGTGCCCCAGGGTGGGGGTGGATTTATGGTATGGGCAGGCATAACACAAGTATCGATGTGTACGACAGCGTGTTCGTTCCCGCTAATATCCAGTAACTTTGCACAGCCTCTGAAGAGAAGTGGGGCAACATTCCACAGGCCTGATCAACTCTATGCGAAGGAGATGTGTCTTGTTCCATGAGGCAACTAGTGGTCACACCAGATACTGACTGTTTTTTTTTATCCACGCCCTTACCTTTTTCAAATCTGTATTCTCAGTCATGTGAAATCCATAGATTAGGGCCTAATTCATTTATTTCAATTGACTGATTTCCTTATTTGAACTGTAACTCAGTAAAATCATAGAAATTGTTGCATGTTGCGTTTATATTTGTGTTCAGTGTAACTACTTCCTTTCATGGATTTAAAACCTCTTATCAGACCGGTGCATCTCTCTCCCCACTAAATGTAATTCCTTCTCTTCCTCCCCATTTCTTTCTTCCCTCCCTCCCTCCCTCCCTCCATTCCTTCCTTTCTTTATCCCTTCTCTTCCTCCCACCTTCCCTTTCTCCCTACCTCCTTCTTTCTCATTGGGTGTGGTGTAGCCATGGCTGTCCACCAGCAGCAGATCACCACTGTAACAACCACCCAGAGGTCCGGGGATTGGAGCACAGGACTGTGTGACTGCTGCTCTGACATGGGCACCTGTAAGTCATCATAGAGTCGCTTACCTAATATGCTCATCTCAAAACCCAGAACCAAATCTAGATTTATGTTTTTATTTTGTAATGTATATATTTTTTTAGTTACTTTTTTTCTTCCTCGGGCTCTTCTTTCAGAGTATATATTCATTATATATTTAAATTAAAATCAGTCTGTCGTGACTAGAGACTAGTTCGAAGCGTCTTGCACTTCATATACTTTAACATAAAATCTCTGATTTCCTGAGAGAATACTGTACCAAGAACCAGACATATACCCTGATACCCCCCAGCCCCAGGGACCCGACCTTCCCAGGGGAATCAGCTAACTTCCTGCATTTGAAACACATTTTGCCATTGTGCAGAGAGAAACATATGCAGTTTTATAATGCTATTCTACACGTATTGTCCTGAGGCTAAGAGAAAATGTTGCAGTTTTAAAGCTACATTTCCTGCAAATCTATACTTGTTGCCATGTGGGGGGATGCAGTTTTATAGCTCATCTCATACTTTGCAAATCTTACATTTACAGGAAATATGTCACACTGAATTTTAGGGGATGGGAGGGTCTAGGAGAAACGACCTCACTGGATAATGAAAAACAGAAAGCTCGAACCAAATGTGTGACGTCACATTCCAGTAACAGAGTGGGGGCTGTGTTAATGGAATGTCAATAAACTGGTGAAATCAGATCCTTAAGCGGTACAGGGAGGGACAGAGTTACATTTTAGCAGACGCTCTTATCCAGAGCGACTTACAGTAGTGAATACATACATTTCATACCATGCTTTTTTTTTTGTACTGGCCCCCCATGGGAATCAAACCCACAACCCTGGCGTTGCACACATCATGCTCTACCAACTGAGCCACAGGGAAGACCTAGTTGGTTTCATTAGGACATTTTACGCCAACATCCACAGTGAACAGGAGAGAAAGCTGAATTATTTTGATGCCATCCCTGCCCATCCATTATCGTATACTTATTAGTCGGTTTCCCTAAAAATAAAGAGTTGATCTGTGGTTGTTGAGAGCTCTCTAGAGACAGAAGGAGAGGGGCAGAGGGAGGAAGTTAGGAGAAATGATCAATGGAGAGAAGGAAGAAAGATCGGGAGAGAAGAGAAATATGTGTTGAAAATGAGTTCATTTACATACATTTGTTTATAGTTTTACCCCTATTTTCACTCTATGATCAAACATTGTTTCATGACATTCTAATCTGTTGTATATGAACTATCAAGTGTTACATACTATGTTGACTTTCAATTGTGTGTGTGTCTCCCAGGTTGCTGTGCCTTGTGGTGCTTCCCCTGTTTGCAGTGTCAGACGGCCTCCCACTTCGGCTGGTGTCTCTGCATGCCCCTCCTGGACCCATGTGCCTTTCTGGCTGTCTCCTGCTGCATGCGCTCCTCCATGAGAGAACGCTACGGCATCCAGGTAGGAGCCCTGCGAGAGGGTGGGGGTGCCGATGGGGGAGGTGACAGTGGAAGAAGGGAGGGGGTATGTGGGCGGTGGTATCCACAGCACCCACATCCGTTGCTATCCACAGCGTCTCTTACTTTCCCTTCTGAGGGGATATGGTTTTGGAAACTACCAGATGTTTGAGGTGTGAAAAAATATTGTTGGCGCACTTTTTTTCCCCATCCTCCAACCCCCCACCCTCTTTGGAGGACAAAAAGATATTTGTTTTTACAGCTTTTTCTTTTTTGTTGCATTTACATTCTACACACATGGTTTTATTTTCTTTACACACTTACATAGCGAAATACAGTTATTTGATGTACATGACATCTGGATAGATAGCACTTAAACACATCCGGTATACATTATACAGTTGTCAGTCTGTTATAGATCATGGGCTTTTAAACCCACCCCTCAATGGAGTTTACATTTTACAATTTTAGTCATTTAGCAGACGCTCTTATCCAGAGCGACTTACAGTAGTGAATGCATACATTTCATTTAAAAATATATATTTTTTGTTGTATTTTTTTTGTTGTACTGGCCCCCCATGGGAATCAAACCCACAACCCTGGTGTTGCACACACCATGCGCAACCAACTGAGCCACAGGGAAGCTGTTGTTCTTAGTGTTGTTATTGCCTTGATTAGCCTTTAAATATAAAACTGAATATGGAATTAAACTCAACCTTTTCTCTCTCTTTCTTCCCTGAACTTGTGCTACACCCCCTATTCTTCTCTCCACCTCTGTCCTCATCCCCTTTTAACTCTGTCCTGTTGACATGTTCTTGTCCTCTGCTTTAATTTTCTATCCATCGCTCCTTCCCTCTTCCCCCTCTCAGGGTTCGACGTGTGGAGACGCCGCATTGGTGTGTTGCTGCTACGTCTGTACCTGGTGCCAGATGGCTCGTGAGGTTAAGACGCAGACCACATCATGCCCCCAACAGGTTCACGTGGTCACCCAACAGGTTCGCATGGCTTAGGACCCCAAAATAAGGGTAGGGCCTAGATGGCCATTCTAGAAGGGTCTTAACTGCTGAGCAAGAACTGCTGAGCAAGTGCTTTACTAACTTTTTGCTCCTTATATTGTGTAAAGGTTAAGGATAGGGCTAACAGTTTGGGTTTGTGGTTGAAAAATTACACAATTTCATAATTTCTAGCATAGCCAAATAGTTATGGCCAAGAAAGAGGGCCATATCGAGATAGAATACCATTCCAGTCTATAGCAAACATATGTTGAATGTACTGCATACTTCAGATGTGTCTGTAGGAGAGACATTTTATACCATTTACTCATCTCATAGTAACCATTGAATGTTAATCTCAGGCTTTAAAGGTCCAGTGCAGTCAAAAACGTGATTTGGCTGTGTTTTATATATATTTCCACACTATGAGCTTGGAATAATACTGTGAAATTGTGAAAATTATGATAATGCCCTTTTAGTGTAAGAGCTGTGTAAAAAGACCACCTGAAATGTCCCCCTGTTTTGGTAGGAGGGAGTTTTGGCCTTCCATGGTGACATCACCAGGCTGTAAATGAGTTAATAGACCAATAAGAAAGAGAGTTCCAAACCTTTCTGCCAATAACAGCAAATTGTCAGTTTTCCCCTCCTCACTTAAACCACACCCAGACAGTCCTAACAAAATCATTGCCTGAGAAATTGCTCTTTGCTAAGAAGCTATTTTTGTATATTTTTACAATTTTAATTGAAAACAATCACGTTAAGGTACTTAATTGTTACCCAGAAATGATTTGATGTTGAAATAAAAATGGCTGCATTGGACCTTTAAACATTTCTTTTACAGTTTAATATGTAGGCTACTTGCTTTTCTTGCACACTTTCACTTGTCTTTTATTACTAGCCCTGACTTTGCTGATAGTTACTCTACTGAGAAAAAGTTTGGTTGTCTTATTTGGTTGTCTTACCTAGCTACCTAAAGATGAGTGCTCTAGATAAGTGTTAAATGACTAAAATGTACTGTAAATGTAAAATGCTTGAACCATGATTCAAACGGCAACAACATTTCAAATGGAATATTATATATAAATGATAATATATGCCATTTAGCAGACATGCGTGCATAAATATAACGTACCAGTGGTCCCGGGAATCAAACCCATTATCCTGGTAGCGCAATCCTCTACCAACTGAGCTACAGCGGAACACTGTTTTCTCCGTTGCTTTGTCCTTGATTTCACCTGCTTGTTCAATAAGTGTTTTTAAATAAAGTATTTACACGTCTTACCTTTACAAAGTTGTTCAAATTAGTACTGGTGAGCCTTTTGTGTGTGTGCGTGCGTGTGGGTGTGCATGTGTGTGTTACCGTCAACAGTGTCCCACAAGATGTTCAGTACATTTATGACATTTATCTGTGACTGGACTCCAAAGAGGCCTATGTGTACTGTATCATAAAGCAGCATATAGTGAATGACTTACCTGTTTCCCTTTTTGAAAAAGTTAAAGATTAACATAAGTGAATGTGCAGTTAAGTTGAACTCTGTGAGAATGTAGAAAGAAAAGGGGAAAAAAAAGAAAGAAGATAAGATTTCCAGATAAACGTTTTATTTCAATCAAGGCAATACTATATGTTTGCTCTCATTCTTCTTTGCTCTCTCCATCCATTGTCTTGGAAGTGCAGCACTGGCACAGCAGAGAGCTACACACACCAGCATTTAGTATCAGATCACAGAAAATGGTGCATGCAACAGTCGTACCAATAGGTAACACACACAGACACTCCTACCTGTTGGGTGTCAGCTTGGTAGAGGCAGAGCGGACCAGAGTTCCTACTGCTCCCAGCCCCTCCAATTGAAGCCCCACTTTACCGAACACAGCGACTGCCTGCCGAGTCCTGACACACACACACACACACACACACACGCTCTTAATAACACACCTCACCCCAGAGCCCACTTCTGCTACTTGCTATTACTCCTACTATTACTTGTTATTGTTGACTTGACTCTTCATTGTTATTATTGATAATTGATTAATGTACTTCTTTGTTGAGGGCGCTAACACGTAAGCATTTCACTGCACCTTTTATACATGCTATAAACTGTGATTGTGACAAATAAATGTGATTTGATTTCAGCCTAATTTTTCATCAAACAAGCCTTTTGTTTTCAGCATCATATTCAGCGATCACCATTTCATTTGGTTGCATAAAGAAACACTAATACAATACTGATAAGACTTGAGGAAATGTGGTTGTTTTCTTTTAGCAACCAGTCCTCTGCGATGGTTCAGAGATGATGATAATAATCGAAAGGGGCAAATAAGAACAGACTCGTCTCAAAATGTCTGCTGACTTCCCTTTCTTCCTCCGAAGCCTCTCCCTGGAGGCCTCAGGTGACCCCTTTTTACCATACCGTTCCCTCGCTTTCCTTCCCTTTGCTCTCATTTGTTGTCTCACTCTCCTCTTTTTACGCCCCCCCCGTTCAATCCCCACCTCTAACACATTTCCAACTGTCCAGATCTTCTCTCGCTCCTCCACTCTCTTTCTCACAAGGTATGCCTCCCTTTCTTTCTCTCTGTCCCTCCCCCCCACTCACATCTCAGTTACATTGTTGGATTGCTGTCTGATAGCCTCCAGCTGTGTGCTGACGTCACTCTGCTTCTGTCTGTCCAGTCTGTCTCTCTGCCAGTGGGACACCAGAGTACCCATGTCCTTCTGGAAGGCCCTCAGCACCCCCAGGGTCTCCCGGTGCTCCTGGCGCCCCTCCTCATAGGCCACGCGCAGGTGCTCTACGTCTATCCTATAGGGGGTTAGAGGTTAGGGGGGAGAAGGCCACATACTGTAAATCAATCTTTTTCACGAAAC
Source organism: Salmo salar (assembly GCF_965601325.2). Classification (NCBI taxonomy): domain Eukaryota; kingdom Metazoa; phylum Chordata; class Actinopteri; order Salmoniformes; family Salmonidae; genus Salmo; species Salmo salar. The sequence goes on from NC_138308.1 coordinate 77,311,142, forward strand.
TGGTGTTTTTTTTGGTTTGCTGAATATGGTGAAAGGAAATGTAAATGTGTGTCTGTGTCTGTTTGTCTTTGTGACTTTGAAATTCTGTATGTAATGAAAAGCGCTGTATAAAATACATCTATTATTATTATTATTATTATTATGACTGGCTGCCTGCATCTATACTGCTAGTACCTCAGGTCAGTGATGGCATGGAGGGCTGCTGCCCTCTCCTTCCCCCGCTGGGCACAGCTGGTCAGGGTGGCAGTTCCAGGGCTGGTGGTCCTGGGGCAGCAGTGGCCCTGGGTCAGGGTGGCATTGGCCTCGGTCAGGCAAGTCTCGGATGGGCGGCGAGCCACGGCACGGTGAGCCAGGCAGTGGTGGTGTGTACACTGGGACAGGTTGGAGGGCACCTGGTTCACCTGGGAGGTGGAAAGGATCTTGGTGGGGGCGTCTGCCGGCAGGAGAGGGTTGGCGGAGTGGAAGAGGGAGTGAGAGGGAGCGTGAGGGGGGCGGTGGTGGCTGGTGGAGAGGAGGTGGTGGGTGGTCGGTATTGGGGTTGGGTCCAGGGCTTCGTTGCTCTGAGCCTCCACCAGGCGTTTCAGAAGAGTCCGCAGTGTTTCCTGAACAAAACGTACAACCCTGAAAATCTAGTATAGAATGAATTCATTTAACTACAGCAGAAAAACTTCTGTTAAAGGAGCATTCCATTCCATACAGTATACTCTATCTATTTGGAATTTGTCTCCAGCTTAGCATATTTAGCAACATATTTATTCCGCAGTCATGAGAAAGCTATCAACACTAAAACATCTTATCCCTCTTCACATTTGCCATGGTCTCTCTCTCTCTCTCTCTCTCTCTCTCTCTCTCTCTCTCTCTCTCTCTCTCTCTCTCTCTCTCTCTCTCTCTCTCTCTCTCTCTCTCTCTCTCTCTCTCTCTCTCTCTCTCTCTCTCTCTCTCTCTCTCTCTCTCTCTCTCTCTCTCTCTCTCTCTCTCTCTTTCCACCTCCTTTCACCTGGACTGTGACCACACTGCGATGAATTAGCTCCATCTTCCATTTGACACTGTCGCTCTCTCTCTCCACTCCCCTGCACTCCTCCTATGAGAAAGGGAGGGAAGGATGTTAACTCCCATATTATTAACTCACAATATTAATAGTAACTCTCAGCATAGACAGCCTAATGTGTTCTAGCTCTGTACAAAGGACTGGGTGTGGTTACGGTTTCGAAAATTCACTTATTTGCATCCCGGGAAAGACCTGGCAAGATGCCAGCACTACGAGCTGACAGAGGAGTTAGTAGCGAACACACACATCTGTTGAGGTTAAAGGTTCACTGCAGCCGTTTTCATGTCAATATCAAAGATTTTCTGGGTAAGAATTAAGTACCTTACTTTGATTGTTTGTTTAATAAAAATGGTCAAAAGGAAACAAAAATAGATTCTTATCAAAAAGCTATTTCTCAAGATAGGACTGTCTGGGAGTGGTCTGAGTGAGGGACCTAATTGGAGAAGCCTAATGGGTGGGATATGTAACCTGAAAACGAACTATTATTGTCTGAGAGGAGGGCGAACTCTTTATTGGTCTATTAACTTATATTGTCTGGCGATGTCGCCAGCCGGTCCACAAACCCCACCTATGCAAACAAGCTGAAATTTCAGTCTTTTCAAACAGCTCTAAGACTAAAAGGGCATTATCATAATTTTCACATTTTTACAATATTATTCCAACTTCATAGTGTGAAAATATATACTGAATGTACAAAACATCAGGACCACATTGCTAATATTGAGTTGCACCCCCTTTTGCCCTCAGAACAGCCTCAATTCAGCCTCATGGACTCTACAAGGTGTCGAAAGCGTTCCACAGGGAGGCTGGCCCATGTTGTCTCCAATGCTTCCCACAGTTGTGTCAAGTTGGCTGGATGTCCTTTGAGTGGTGGACCATTCCTGATACACATGGGAAACAGAGTTGCAGTTCTTGACATACTTAAAGTGGTGTGCCTGGCATCTACTACCATACCCCGTTCAAAAGAACTTAAATATTCACCCTCTGAATGAAACACACACCCAATCGATGTCTTAATTGTCTCAAGGCTTAAAAATCCTTCTTTAACCTGTCTCCTCCCCTTCATTGACACTGATTGAAGGGGATAAGGGATCATAGCTTTCATCTGGATTCACCTGGTCAGTCTATGTCATGGAAAGAGCAAGTGTTCTTAATGTTTTGTATACTCAGTGTACAGTATATAAAACACAGGAAAAACATATTTTTGACTGCAATGACCCTTTAAAAGATCTGAACATTTTCTGAGAAGGAACTTGACAGATTTCATTGTTCACACCAGACCTGAGTTCAAATAGTATCTGCTATCGTAAAGAAACGTTAACTGCAATTGATTGAGCTTGCCCGGCACAATAGAATCAACAGAATAGTTCAAAATGTGCAGAACCCGCCCATCTGACACTCCGGACAGGCTCTATCAAATGCTCAAAGTATTTTAAAGAAAACCCAATACTACTTGAACCCAGCCCACAGTTTTAGTTGCTTTCTGTCTGTTACTCACCTCTAGTTCATACAGACAGTGGGTGATCTCAGAGGGCACTAGCCTCTTGGGTAAACTATGGAATTCCTGCAGGGACAAAAGCCAAAGAAAATACAGCAACAAACAAGACAGAAGTTTCTTATAATGCTGCAGAATCTAAAGCCAGGGGAACCACAATAGTATTCAAAGCCCTGACACATATTTTTCACTTCCTGGGTGGTGGATTTAACCACACTTCCTGAGTGGTGGATGTAACCATTGCAAATGTAAAAACACAATAGCTTCAACAACGAAATAGGGCATTCAAACAACCTTAATGTTGAGGACATCAAAAAGGCTTTCATTGTCCGATTTCAAAAAGGCTTCACAGTGAAAGCAAAACATTAGATTATGTTAGGAGAGTACATGGACAAAAATAACCACACAGCCATTTTCCAAGCAAGGAGATGTCACAAAAACCCAAAATACAGCTAAATGAAACACTAACCTTTGACGATCTTCATCAGATGACACTCCTAGGACATCATGTTACACAATATATGTATGTTTTGTTCGATAAAGTTCATATTTATATCCAAAAACAGCATTTTACATTGGCGCGTGATGTTCAGAAAATGTATTCCCACCAAAAAACTTCCGGTGAATGAGCACTTCAATTTACAAAAATACAAAAATACTCATCATAAACGTTGACAAAATACATAACAATTATTTTAAGAATTATAGATACAGTACTCCTTGATGCAACCGCTATGTCAGATTTTAAAATAGCTTTTCTGCGAAAGCACATTTTTCAATATTCTAAGTACATAGCTCGCCATCAAAGCAAGCTAAACAGACACCCGCCAAGTTCTGGGGTCACCTAAACTCAGAATTAGTATTATAAATATTCTCTTACCTTTGCTGATCTTCGTCAGAATGCACTCCCATGACTGCTACTTCCACAAGAAATGTTGTTTTGTTCGAAATAATCCATATTTATGTCCAAATACCTCCGTTTTGTTCGTGTGTTCAGATCACTATCGAAAGGCATAATGCGCGAGTGTAATTCGACACACGAAAAGTCAAAATGTTCCATTACCGTTCGTAGAAACATGTCAAACGTTGTTTACAATCAATCTTTAGGGTATTTTTAATGTAAAAATGCGATAATATTCCAACCGGAGAATAGCGTTTTCATTCCAGGAGAATAAGAAGCAACGGCGCGCTCGCGATATCGCGCATCACCAAGCCCTTTGTCCTCAGGCAGTCCACTCATTGACTGAGTTACTATTCTCTGCCCAGTAACAGGAGAATGATGAAAAAACTTTCTGAAGGCTGTTGACAGCCAATGGAAGCCTTAGGAAGTGCAACGTGACCCCACAGACACTGTAGTTTCAATAGGGATTCAAAAGAAGAACTCCAATTCTCAGATCTCCCACTTCCTGGTTGGATTTTTCTCAGGTTTTTGCCTGCCATATGAGTTCTGTTATACTCGCAGACATCATTCAAACAGTTTTAGAAACTTCAGAGTGTTTTCTATCCAAATCTACTAATAATATGCATATTCTAGTTTCTGGGCCCGAGTAGTAACGAGTTTAATTTGGGTACGTTTTTCATCCGGCCGTGGAAATACTGCCCCCTACACCTTAACATGTTTTAATGATAACAGTGGGTTTTCTTTTAAGTTTTTAAGTACTTTTACAAGGGACTCATTGAATAACATTGAATGGGAATAACTTGTGTAACTCTCACCCCATCCTCCACAAATATGTACCATCCACCTGTCTCCCAATAAAGCAAACAAAGCAAACAAAGCAAACAAACAACCCCAAACATCAGTTCTACATTGCCTGACCTGTAGGTACTTTGATGGGCTCTCAGTTGAAGTCCCCTCCACATCATGTCTCTTTTTCCTTTTCTCTTTCCTTGCTTTGAGGTTTACCACCATTAACCCTTCCTCCTCCTCTTCCTCATCGATGGACTCAAGGGACCCCGAATCCTCATCATCCTCAGGGTGCGACTCGCTGGCGCCGTCTCTGGCGTCCTGCCAGTTCTCCTCGTATTCCGTGCCCAAACTGTTTTTCCCTTCGCTGCACTTCCCCTCCCCGCCTGCAGGCAGCGCTATGTCCTCCAGGGAGAGCCGGCTGCTGTGGGAGCTCCTGGGGTTCAGGGTGGTGTCACTGGTAGGCTGGAGCTCCACTCTAGTGTCTGATAGAGAAGGGGGAAAAGGGAAAGGTAGTCTATTATGTTTCATGTGCCAAATCTGGTTTTGAACAAAAGCCTCCACACTCTTCAGGACTGGAGTTGTCCACCTTGATTTAAACTTTCAATAATGTCCAAATCTCAAATGACACCCTATTACTTTAGCAGTGCACTACTTTGAAGACAAGAGGCTCTGGTCAGTTTGGGAAACCATGATTTAAACCACATGGAACCTTGCACATGACTGACTGACATGAAAAGATGTTTGCTGGCACCCAATTTTTATTTTTCTCAAGGATAATTCCAAAAAATACTCTGATCATAAATGTATCCAGAAAATTGCACATATCCGTTATGATACTCGTTTTGTCCGACTACTCGGCACACCCCTAATGAGGTCTGATACCAACAGGCTCATCTCTGCTACAAGCCATCTGCTGAACACTTGAACTGGACTGACCACCTGCTCTGATTCTCTACACCTTAGCGCAGATGCATTCGCTCACGCACACTCCCACACAGACATCAGGGTTCTCCCCAAAGAATATAAGAGATAGTGCAATAACAGAAAAACAAAGAAATAAGAAAGATTTTCTGTGCAAAATGTCCAAATGAAATCAGTTAGACTGGTTGTAAGGAAATAGCTGTGAAAACGGCCCAACATGTTTGTGATAAGATTTCAGCTTGGATTCATATTTTATGTGGTTGAAGGTCACACCCTGACCTAACCAAATATAGAGAATAATAAGGATCTCTAAGGTCAGGGTGTGACTCGGGTGGGAAAGTCTATGTTGTCTGTTTCTTTGTTTTTGGGCCAAGTGTGGTTCCCAATCAGAGACAGCTGTCGATCGTTGTCTCTGATTGGGAATCATACTTAGGCAGCCTGTTTTCCACCTGTGTTTGTGGGATGTTATTTTCTGTTTAGTGTCTGTGCCTGACGGAACTGTTCGCTTTCGTTTTTGTTGCTTTTGGTTATTCTTGTTTGAGTGTTTCCTTGGTCCACTTCTGATTCTAACGACGAGCGTTACAGAACATCCCACCAAAAACGGACCAAGCAGTGTGGCCAGGATGAGTGGACATAGGGGGAGATCCTGGACGGCAAAGGGCCCTGGAAGCGGATTGGGGAGTATCGCCGTGCGAGGGAGGAGATGGAGGCAGCAAGAGAGGAACGGCGACGATACGAGGAATTAGCATGGCAACGACGGAAGCCCGAGAGGCAGCTCCAAAAAATGTTTTTGGGGGGCACACGGGGAGATTGGTGGGGTCAGGGTTTAGACCTGAGCCAACTCCCTGTGCTTACCATGGGGAGCGTGTGACCAGTCAGGCACCGTATCTCCAGTGTACATTCACAGCCTGGTGCGCTCGTTGCCGGCTCCCCGCATTTGCCGGGCTAAAGTGAGCATTCAGCCAGGACGGGTTGTGCCGGCTCAGCGCTCCTGGTCTCCAGTATGCCTCCTTGGTCCAGGATATCCTGCGCCAGCTCTACGCACTGTGTCGCCAGTGCGCCTTCACAGCCCAGTGCGTCCTGTGCCAGCGCCCCGCACTTTCTGTGCTAAAGTGAGCATCCAGCCAGGACGGGTTGTGCCAGCCCTACGCTCCAGACCTCCAGTGCGCCTCCACGGCCCAGTATATCCTGTGCCTGCTCCACGCACCCGGTGTTCAGTGCGTCTCTCCAGCCTGGTACGCCCTGTGCCTGCTCCACGTACCCGGCCTCCAGTGCGTCTCCCCAGTCCGGTGAGACCTGTTCCGGCTCCACGTACCAGGCATCCAGTGTGTCTCCCCAGCCTGGTAAGCCCTGTGGCAGCTTCACGCATCAGGCTGCCAGTACGTCTCCTCAGTCCGGTGAGACCTGTTCCGGCTTCACGTACGAAGCCTCCAGTGATGATCCATGGCACGAAGCCTCCAGTGACGATCCATGGCCAGGAGCCTTTAGCGATGATCCGTGGCATGAAGCCTCCAGCGATATTCCATGGCCCGGAGCCTCCAGCAATAATCCATGGCACGAAGCCTCCAGCGACGATCCATGGCATGGAGCCTGCAGTGACGGTCCCCTGGTCTGGAGCCTGCAGCGACGGTCCCCGGTCCGGAGCCTACAGCGACAGTCCCCGGTCTGGAGCCTCCAGCGACGGTCCCCGGTCCGGAGCCTCCAGCGACTTATAGGGGAGGGTCCGGGTGGGCATCTCCTCTCGGTGGAGGCTCCAGTCCAGCGACGGTCGGCACTCCGGAGCCTCCAGCGACAGTCGGCGGTCCGGAGCCTCCAGCGACGATCTACGGTCCAGTTCCTCCGGCAAAGATCCACGGTCTGGTTCTACGAAAGTGGGGGGAGCCCCAAGCAGAGGGGGGTCTGCGTCCTACACCGGAGCCTCCACCGAGAGGAGATGCCCACCCAGACCGTCCCCTATAGGTTCAGGTTTGCGGCCGGAGTCCACACCTTTGGGGGGGGGGGGGGTACTGTCATGCCCTGACCTTAGAGATCCTTATTACTCTCTATGTTTGGAACAGTCTTGCAGGCACACAAAACGCAATGCAAGAACAACTACCCACAACCCCAAAGAAAAACACACACTACTATATAGGACACCTAATCAAAGGCAACTCAACACACCTGCCTTCAATTGGGAGTCCAATCACCAACACAACACTTAACACACACAAAAACCCTGCCACGTCCTGACCAAAACTAATACAATTGCTCCCTCTGCTGGTCAGGACGTGACAGTACCCTCCCTCAAGGTGCAGACCCCGGAATGCACCTTAAAAAAGAAAACACAAAAAATTCCCCAATACCCCAACAAAACCAATAAACAATAACCCCTAAACAATAAGGGAGGGAAGGGAGGGTGGCTGCCGTCAACGACGGCACTGTGCTACACCCTCCCTCCCCAACCCATCCTGGAGGTGGCTCAGGTGCAGGACGTGGACCTCGCTCCACCTTCGGCGTCGCCCACTTCGGTGGCGCCGATAGCTGCGCCGGGCAGACGGGCCACTCGGGCTGACCCTGGCAGACGGACCACTCTGGCTGGGCCGGAGGACAGGCGGGCCACTCGGGCTGGGCCGGAGGACAGGCGGGCCACTCGGGCTGGGCCGGAGGACAGGCGGGCCACTCGGGCTGGGCCGGAGGACAGGCGGGCCACTCGGGCTGGGCCGGAGGACAGGCGGGCCACTCGGGCTGGGCCGGAGGACAGGAGGGCCACTCGGGCTGGGCCGGAGGACAGGAGGGCCACTCGGGCTGGGCCGGAGGACAGGAGGGCCGCTCTGGCGGCTCCGGGCAGTCGGGCCGCTCTGGCGGCTCCGGGCAGTCGGGCCGCTCTGGCGGCTCCGGGCAGTCGGGCCGCTCTGGCGGCTCCGGGCAGTCGGGCCGCTCTGGCGGCTCCTGACTGGCGGGCAGCTCTGGCGACTCCTGACTGGCGGGCAGCTCTGGCGACTCCTGACTGGCGGGCAGCTCTGGCGACTCCTGACTGGCGGGCAGCTCTGGCGACTCCTGACTGGCGGGCAGCTCTGGCGACTCCTGACTGGCGGGCAGCTCTGGCGACTCCTGACTGGCGGGCAGCTCTGGCGACTCCTGACTGGCGGGCAGCTCTGGCGACTCTTGACTGGCGGGCAGCTCTGGCGACTCTTGACTGGCGGGCAGCTCTGGCGACTCTTGACTGGCGGGCAGCTCTGGCGACTCTTGACTGGCGGGCAGCTCTGGCGACTCTTGACTGGCGGGCAGCTCTGGCGACTCTTGATTGGCGAGGCTGGGCTGACGCACTAGACGCCTGATGCGTGGGGCTGGTACCGGACGTGCCAGCCTGGAGACACGCACCTCCATGCTAGTGCGTATAGCGGGAAACACCGGACCGTAGAGGCGCACTGGCGGTCTTGAGCGCAGGGTTGGTATCACCCCTTCAGGCTCAATGCTTACTTCGCCCTGGCACATGCGGGGCGCTGGTACTGTGCCTACCGGCCTGAAAATCCCAGGCCTCACCACAGCCCCAACGCCAAAGCACGGGACCTGTCCAGTCTGTCTCTACCCTACAAGGGTACGGGGAGCTGGCCTGGGGCTCCAATCTCGCCCCGCCAAATAGCCCTTGTGCCCCCCCCAAACAAATTATTGGGGCTGCCTCTCGGGTTCTACCTGCCTCCCAGGCAGGTTGTCACAGTGGACCCGCAACTGCTCCCATGTCCAGTCAATCCTTTCCTCCAATACTTCCAGCGACCAGGATGCCATCTCCTCCCGAGCGCGCTGCTTCCAATAGTCCTCCTTGACTTCCCTCTGTCCTCTTCTCCGCTGCTTGGTCTTTTTGTGGTGGGTAGTTCTGTCACAAGTGTCGTAGTGGAGAGAAGACCAAGGCGCAGCGGGTATGTGGATACTCATATTTTCATTTAAAAAAAGAGTAAAGCATCCACCGGACAAAAAACAATACACGCAACAGAAACAGTCTTGCAGGCACACAAAACGCAATGCAAGAACAACTACCCACAACCCCAAAGAAAAACACACACTACTATATAGGACTCCCAATCAAAGGCAACTCAACACACCTGCCTTCAATTGGGAGTCCAATCACCAACACAACACTTAACACACACAAAAACCCTGCCACGTCCTGACCAAAACTAATACAATTGCTCCCTCTGCTGGTCAGGACGTGACAGAACAATTTAAACACTTGCACCCCAATCCCCCCTCCCCCAAACATTGGACTATAAATTGTGCCTTCCTCTATTATACTTATGCTAAAATATAAACTCTATTCTACTGAGCCATTTACTTTATGTTCGTATTGTTATCTTTTATTATTTGTTATTGTTGTTGCATTGTCGAGAAGGAACCTGCATTTTGTTGGAAGCCTATCCCGTACATATGACTAATGAAACTTGAAACACACAGATGCTCAAGGGCTTTGAACTTGGGTGCACGTCTAGAAGTTCTTAAACCATTTCCACGCCTATTTCCTGTATAGTTTGTGTAAAATGGGTGTGTTGTGGGTGAGTGTTGTATCTTCCACTTTCCTTTCTCATGAAATTAGTAAATTTGAGGGAGAGGGTGAGAGGGAGACAGCGAGAGAAGGGAGTGATTGAGAGAGCGGGGTAGGGAGATAGAAGTGTCACGAATACTCCATCTCCGGCCTCTAGGTCATCAGGCTGCTGATTATCCCGCACAACTGTCACCATCGTCTTGCCCCCTGGCCTTATGACACTCACCTGGACTCCATCACCTCCTTGATTATCCTCCCTACAGTGGAAGTCGGAAGTTTACATACACTTAGGTTGGAGCCATTAAATTCCTCAACCACTCCACGTATTTCTTGTTAACAAACTATAGTTTTGGCAAGTCGGTTAGGACATCTACTTTGTGCATGACACAAGTAATTTTTCCAACAATTGTTTACAGACAGATTATTTCACTTATAATTCACTGTATCACAATTCCAGTGGGTCAGAAGTTTACATACACTAAGTTGACTGTGCCTTTAAACAGCTTGGAAAATTCCAGAAAATTATGTCATGGCTTTAGAAGCTTCTGATAGGCTAATTGATATAATTTGAGTCAATTGGAGGTGGGTGTATTTCAAGGCCTACCTTCAAACTCAGTGCCTCTTTGCTTGACATCATGGGAAAATCAAAAGAAATCAGCCAAGACCTCAGAAATAAAATTATAGACCACAAGTCTGGTTCATCCTTGGGACCAATTTCCAAATGCCTGAAGGTACCACGTTCATCTGTACAAACAATAGTACGCAAGTATAAACACCAATGGACCACGTAGCCGCCATAATGCTCAGGAATGAGACGCGTTCTGTCTTCTAGAGATGAATGTACTTTGGTGCGAAAAGTGAAAATCAATCGCAAAAGACCTTGTGACGATGTTGGAGGAAACAGGTACAAAAGTATCTATATCCACAGTAAAACGAGTCCTATATCGACATAGCCTGAAAGGCCGCTCAGCAAGGAAGAAGCCACTGCTCCTAAACAGACGTAAAAAAGCCAGACTACGGTTTGCAACTGCACATGGGGACAAAGATCGTACTTTTTGGAGAAATGTCCTCTGGTCTGATGAAACAAAAATAGAACTGTTTGGCCATAATGACCATCGTTATGTTTGGAGGAAAAAGGGGGATGGTTCCAAGCCGAAGAACACCATCCCAACCGTGAAGCACGGGGGTGGCAGCATCATGTGGGGGTGCTTTGCTGCAGGAGGGACTGGTGCACTTCACAAAATAGATGGCATCACGAGGAAAGACAATTATGTGGATATATTGAAGCAACATCTCAAGACATCAGTCAGGAAGTTAAAGCTTGGTTGCAAATGGGTCTTTCAAGTGGACAATGACCCCAAGCATACTTCCAAAGTTGTGGCAAAATGGCTTAAGGGCAACAAAGTCAAGATAACTTTACAGTGTATAGTCAGTTAGCAGTTTAGCAGTTAAACGGGCCCTGGTGGCAATACATTTGGAAAACCAAATGCTTACCTTGACATGAAAGAGCTCCAGTGTTGTGTTGGATAGTCATAGCTAGCTAGCTAACATAGCATCCCTCTGTTTGAGCAGAGTGTTTGAGTAGGCTAAACTTGCTAGCTGCATTTGCTAGCTAAGTGAAACTGAAAGTGAAAAAAGGACGAAATCTCTATATCTCTCCTTCATTTTTTAAGAAATTAATTTGTTAAAAACTGTTCAACTATTGTTTTTCTCTTTAAGTCAACTACTCACCACATTTTATGCACTGCAGTGCTAGCTAGCTGTAGCTTATGGTGCTGCTACCCTACAGAGTGCTGTTGAGGCTACTGTAGACCTTCATTGCAAAACAGTGTGTTTTAATAAATGATTTGTTGACGTGAATATATTTAGTTTAGTTTTATCTAAAAAGGATAACTTTTAAATGTTTTACAATCTTTATTTTTATTAAATTCACTGAGGAGGATGGTCCTCCTCATCCTCCTCTGAGGAGCCTCCACTGAAGCCTGCACATCACTGTGAACCAAACTGGCCATTGTTTTATTAGAAAAAATATGGCCCTTTATAATGTCCACTTAACCCTAATCAAAATAACAAAAACGTAGTTAGGTTGTTGTAACATTTAAACATGAATTTTTTTGTTGTTGTTGCATTTCATGGATCATCAGTGTGGCTCAATGCAGCATTGCTGTATGGTGCACTCAAAATGTCTTATAGGCCTAGTTGAGTAGCCAGCCTAGGCCACTGCTCAAATGTTGGTATAGGCCTACACATTTTCCTTTTGCATGTTTTTTGTTGTTGTTGCAGGTCTTGTTTTTGGGTTATTCATTGTCAAGCTTTAGAAACCAAAGGCAGACTGCAACATTATAGTAGCCTAGCTAGTAATGTGGCATGTGTCCTTACACTTTCCCTCCGCTGCACATTACGGGACACGGGAAAGTAGCGCAATTGAAGTTGAATTCACCGATACAAGCGCCTCAGGCTGTAATTTCATAAAGTAGATGACATAGCAGTTGACTCATTTATACTCACTGGTGTGTCCTATTGTCCTATTAATTTATAACCAAGATGACATTTTTTTGTAGGCTACAGCAATGACCGTTGGACCCGAAACTTGGCATCGACATTTAGACTACAACACTTTTAAACGTTCGGTCTGGTAGAAGATTTGGTCAGTGCCATTAGTGATGATATAATACAGCACACTGCCTGGTGTGTGGTTGTCTGGGAGGAGCTGTGTGTTCCCAGTGGCAGATTTAGGTATAGGCGACATGGGCAGACGCCCAGGGCGGCACAGGGCGCCCACACCAACATTTTTGGGAATGGTGACATTTGCACGATCAGTTTTCTATCGCTCATTTACACCTCACCGTGTGGGACTGTAGGTAAATTAACTTTGTCGGAGTGGGGGGGTCGCCTATTTACATTTTAGTCATTTAGCAGACGCTCTTATCCAGAGCGACTTGCATTTTATTTATTTTTTTGTACTGGCCCCCCATGGGAATCAAACCCACAACCCTGGCATTGCACACACCATGCTGGCGTTGCAAACACCATGCTCTACCAACTGAGCCACAGGGAAGACCCATGGAGCCATACAAGCTAGAACCACTACAGTGTGTGCCAATGCACTGCCGTTTGGCGTGCAGCACATTGGCAGTGCTTGCTGTGACTTGTAGTCACAGCAAGGTTGTGTCATAGTGTCATTATATTTGGGGTGTGGTGCGGTCACGATATAGTGATTGCAAAACAATAGGGTCCCCAAGAAATTCTGGCAGAAAAAATGGGTTCCCCGCTGAAAAAGTTTGAATACCAGTGATATAAGGAAAGTTTTTGCTATAGACTGCAGGTAATGGCAGTTACAGCTGTTAAAAAATGCTAAAATCTCTTGAGTCCTAATGGGGCCATTGCCCCGCTATAGGCTTCCCACCGGCCATACTCAGCAGCACCAACTTGTTCAAAAATCTCCAGACTCTTATTAAGATTGATAAAACTGCACAATTTAAACAATTGCCCCCTAATCCCCCTCCCCCAAAACACGTGTAAATATTGGACTATAAATTGTGCCTTCCTCTATTATACTTATGCTAAAATATCGAGAAGCATTATCCCACACATATGACTAATGTAACTTGAAACACACAAATGCTCAAGGGCTTGAACTTGAGTGCACTTCTCGAAATTCTTAAACCCTTTCCTGTATAAATTGGGTGTGTTGAAACTTTCACTTTCTTTTCTAATGAAATTAGTAAGTGTTTAGAGAAGGTGGGGGGGAAGTGGGAGTGAGAGAGAGAGAGAGAGAGCGAGAGAGAGAGAGAGAGAGAGAGATAAATTACTGAGGAATTTTTCTGTAAGAAATGCGAGACAGAAAGGGAGTGTCCCATAAAGTTACACATGGGGTTAAGGTGAAAGGAGAAGTGTGTGTAAGAAACTGGGCATCCATCCACAGAAAAAAGTAAAGAAGAGAAAGAGACCCCAGGACGAGTAGCATCCTAATAAAATAAAAAAAATACAGAGAGAGAGAGAGAGAGCGAGAGAGAGAGAGAGAATAGAAATCAATGGCTGTGGTTGGTCCATACCTGAGTGTAGCGATAGCACCCCCTCCAGGCTGTCCAGGGATAGTGCACTGTGTGCTGAATGCGGATGCGCATTGGTGAGCAGGTCCGTGGAGGCGAAAGAGCGGCGGATTCCTAAACTGAAATGGTGTGACTGAATTTGACCAATTCTGATTCACACACACAACAGACAGCACAGAGAGAGGGAGAGGGATTGAAACATTTTCACATGCAAGGAATCATTAAAAAAAAAATGATTCTCGGTTTTGCTATCAGTCATCCTATAATTATCCTAGCTATAAAATAAACATTCTTACCGAAGAGATGGTGGTGATTTGTGGTTGGGAAAGCGTATCTCTTGAGCACCTGTCGATAGAGACTTGTCGCTGGCCTGTCTCAACTCCCGAGACATATAGATGGTTGTGCATTTTGATTGGTCCGACATTCTCTTTTCCTAAATTCTCCGAAGATACTCAGAGGATAGAGAGGAAAAGAAAACCGGATCTACACATCTATATAATCGGCCTTTGAATGTAACTGTAACCAGCCATTCTAGAATTGTTATCACAAGACAGAGAATTTAACTTCACAATGCTATGTGATCTCATAATGTAACTTCGATGCAAATGTGAGCTCACCAAAGAATAGAACTATGCAACAATACATGACGTAGCCTAAATACGTTTTGTCAGATTAAAACAATTACAAAAACATGACCACTAGATGGCAATGTTGAGTAAGTAAAGAACCTTTGAGAAAAATTACAAAAGCCACATTTTGTCCCTAATAAACTATTCGTTATAAGTGATTGGTTGACTCTAACACATATAAACCATAGCATTATGTATAAAATATTCTCAAACATGCACAAAAAACATTCCAGCATGCCAGTGTTTTCCTCCCAATTTATAATTGCAGCGAGTGACTGCAGACATTATCATTTTGCTTGTCATCAGTAGGCCTATCACAAGTGTTTGTGTGTCGCACTTGTGATATCAGAGCTGCATGTGTACTTGCCATCCGTTTCCTGTGTGCGCTGTCCAAGGTGCTGCAGTCAGGATTATGGTTAACCATCAGGGTGAGCCGAGATGTCAAGCGGAGTTGAGCTCACTGCTTTTATCCTGTGTAAAGGTTAAATCATTTACATCTTAGTCATTTAGCAGACACTCTTATCCAGAGCGACTTGATTAAAGTGCCTTGCTCAAGGGCACATCAACAGATTTAACCCTTTAGGTTACTGACCCAACTTATCTTAACTGCCATGCTACCTGCCACCCTTATTTGAGAACAGCCTACAGAATCAGACCCCAAGGTAATTTAGTTTTTTAACTAGGCAAATTAGGCAATTGGATGTCAGACAATGCAGATTTTATTTTCAAATGAGTCACTCAGAATGTCCTGATGTACCATTTGCCCCCCCCCCCCCCCCCCCACACAAACACTTTTTTTTAATCTTCATCACTGAAACAGGAAGTTTAATGACTGCAGAGCGTGTTCTCATTTTCCCCTCTCTTGAGACAGTCTCACAGTCACTTAGCCCAGACACTCACTGAGAGTGTTGCAGATAAGACATTAGAGCTATGGAGGTCTTCATGGAGGCAGCTGCCTACCTTGAGTCACAGCATATTCCAGGCAAGTACATTTGTGTGTTTGTGTGTGTGTGTGTGTGTGTGTGTGTGTGTGTGTGTGTGCATGCCTCTGTCTGTCTGTCTGTCTTTCCGTGTGTGTGTGTGTATGAATGTTTTCTTTCTATGTAAATTATATGTGTGTTTGTACTGTGTCTTAGTGGAGGCTGTAGGTGAGCCAAGTTCTATGTAAATTATATGTGTGTTTGTACTGTATCTTAGTGGAGGCTGTAGGTGAGCCAAGTTCTATGTAAATTATATGTGTGTTTGTACTGTATCTTAGTGGAGGCTGTAGGTGAGCCTCCACTGCAGGACGATGTGTTCCCAGAGGAGGACTTGTTCTCCCCCCCCCAGACAGACAGCATGGACCTGCCTGACAACCCCGTGAGTCTGTGCACTATGGCGCCTTCGTCTGCTATCTGTCAAACCCAATTCCAAATAGTCTTCTTCTCTTATAAATGCACACACACACACGCACACGCACACACACACTTACAGCAGAGTGTTTTCTCTCTCAGGTCCTGCGTACCCCTGTAGAGATGCTGGATAGGAGGCTCATGGTGCTGAGAACTATCCTGGACAGTGAGAAGCTCTACCTCAACGAGCTGGAGACACTGTTGATGGTAAAACACACAGACACACACTGACATCTCGAAGTCTCTCTCTAACACACACACTGCTCAGGGCTCAGGGGGCTTTGGTGTGTTTACTAGTTTGTAAGTTTGGTGTGTTTGTAGTCTAAGTGTTTGTGTGTTTATTTTAAGTGGAAGTGCATGTGGTTATGAATTGTGCCACAGTTTACATTTCGGCACTCTTTTTTATGTTGTCTAGTCTTAGTAATTTTGACTAAAATATAATTAAGTCTTCATCACATTTTTGTCATTTGAGTAATGATTTAGTCTACTTATTGTCAAAATTACGAAAACAGTGGACCATTTTAGTAAACTAAATGCCCTTTAATTTTAGTCAAATTTGAGTCACTTCACATTTGTATTGCCTCATTAACCTATCACAGGAGGTTGGTGGCACCTTCATTGGGGAGGACGGTCTCATGGTAATGGCTGGAGCGAAATCAGTGGAATGCTATCAAATACATCAAACATATGGCATCCACGTTTTTGATGTCATTCCATTAGCGCCGTTCCAGGCATTTTATCAGCCGTCCTCCCCTCAGCAACCTCCACAGTAACCTATAGTAAACATATATCACTGACTTCCATGTGCACAAACATACATAGCCTTGTCCTACCAACATATTTTTCTGCATAACATCCTATTCTCTTCCCAAAAGCAGAAATATGACAAACATAAAATAATATATAAGAATGATCTGTCCAAATTCCTGATTCAGCCTACATACAGTAACTGTCAAAAGTTTGGACAAACCTACTCACCTACCCAGGGTTTTTCTTTATTTTTACTATTTTCTACATTGTAGAATAACTATGAAATAAAACATATGGAATCATGTAGTAACCAAAAAAGTGTTAAACAAATCTAAATGTATTTTATATTTGAGATTCTTCAAAGTAGCCACCCTTTGCCTTGATGACAGCTTTGCACACTCTTGGCATTCTCTCATCCAGCTTCACCTGGAATACTTTTCCAACAGTCTTGAAGGAGTTCCCACATATGCTGGCTGCTTTTCCTTCACTCTGCGGTCCAACTCATCCCAAGCCATCTCATTTGGGTTGAGGTCGGGTGATTGTGGAGGCCAGGTCATCTGATGCAGAACTCCATCACTCTCCTTATTGGTCAAATAGCCCTTACACAGCCTGGAGGTGTGTTGGGTCATTTTCCTGTTGAAAAACAAATGATAATCTCACTAAGCGCAAACCAGATGGGATGGCGAATGCTGTGGTAGCCATGCTGGTTAAATGTGCCTTAAATCCTAAATTTGGACTCATCAGACCAAAGGACAGATTTCCACCGGTCTAATGTCCATTGTTCATGTTTCTTGGCCCAAGCAAGTCTCTTCTCCTTATTGGTGTCCTTTAGTAGTGGTTTCTTTGCTGCAATTCGACCATGAAGCCCTGATTCATGCAGTCTCCTCTGATGTTGAGATGTGTCTGTTACTTGAACTCTGTAAAGCATTTATTTGGGCTGCAATTTCTGAGGCTGGTAACTCTAATGAACTTATCCTCTGCAGCAGAGGTAACTCTGGGTCTTCCTTTCCTGTGGCGGTCCTCATGA
>NC_138308.1:77333660-77356160 GCF_965601325.2 Salmo salar
GCCTGCCTGCCTGCCTGCCTGCCTGCCTGCCTGCCTGCCTGCCTGCCTGCCTGCCTGCCTGCCTGCCTGCCTGCCTGCCTGCCTGCCTGCCTGCCTGCCTGCCTGCCTGCCTGCCTGCCTGCCTGCCTGCCTGCCTGCCTGCCTGCCTGCCTGCCTGCCTGCCTGCCTGCCTGCCTGCCTGCCTGCCTGCCTGCCTGCCTGCCTGCCTGCCTGCCTGCCTGCCTGCCTGCCTGCCTGCCTGCCTGCCTTAGCTAAGATAAGTTACATTCTCACATACAGGTGAGCCAGCTAGGTGTGTATCGTGGATTCATTGATAACTATGAGAGTGCTGTTGAGATCGTGAGGAGGTGTACCCAGACTGACCAGCGCTTCAGGATACTGGCCGAGGTAAGACAGATTGATTTGTGTATTTCAACATCTCTCTCTTCTCTATCTTGAATAACACATGCATTATTAGTGACATCCTAGTCGAAGTATTGCGACATTGCAACCTCCTCACACTCTCTCTCCTTCTGTTTTCAGAGTATGATGTCTCATAATGGATCAGACAGATCTAAAACGAAATACACCTTTGAGGGTAAGATGAAGGTTTCACCTCTGTTTAAAAAGACACGGTATGTCACTCCAACCTCCACAGTATGAATCACGTGTGTGTTTATGTGTTGGATGTCTGTCTGTATCCCTCCAGCTCTCCTGTACAAGCCTCTGGACAGAATCACCAAGACAACCCTAGTGCTGCATGTAAGAGTGCCACCCCATTCATCTTGCCTTGCATTCATCCATTGATTTCTCCACCTACCCACCTATCCACCGACTCCCAAGTAACCATGCACTCTTGTCTGTCCCCCCCCCCCGTATAGGACCTGTTGAAACACACTCCCCAGCAGCATAGTGACCACCCCTTGCTGCAGGAGATTCTGAGACTGTCCAGGAGCTTCCTGTCTGGGGTCAACGAGGGATCACCGTGCAAACGAGAGGTCACCCTCAGCAGAGGCATGGTGAGAGGGACATATGCACACACACACAGGCACAAACACACACGGACACACATACACCACATCATAACCATTGCTATATGTGTGTGCTGCAGCGGCGCCAGCTGATTCGTGACGGCTTCGTGGTGGATGTGTGTGAGGGGGGGCGTAACCTTCGCCATCTCTTCCTGTACACTGACCTGCTGCTGTGCACCAAACTCAAGGGCGGTGCCCAAGGGTGAGTGACAGGTAGAATGGTAGTTCAGTAATTTAAGTTCATGAAGATTCACCACCTAGATTGTGTTTGCAACTGAGCATGCATGCATCTGTTCAGGGGGGGGGTGTGTGTGTGTGTGTGTGTGTGTGTGTGTGTGTGTGTGTGTGTGTGTGTGTGTGTGTGTGTGTGTGTGTGTGTGTGTGTGTGTGTGCCTCTCTCCCAGTAAGCAGGCCCAGTACAGGTTCTGTTGGTACCTGCCTCTGGCTGGACTGAAACTCCACTGGGGACCAGAGATGGAGCGCACCACAGACACACACCAGCGCATCCACGCCACGAGAGCCAAGATGTACCTGCTTAGACACGAGCTGCGACAGACAATGGTGAGTGTTCGCGTGTGTGTGAAGGGGGGTGTGTGTGTGTGTGTGTGTGTGTGTGTGTGTGTGTGTGTGTGTGTGTGGTGGTGTGGTGTGGTGTGGTGTGTGTGGTGTGGTGTGATGTGGTATGGTGTGGTGTGGTGTGGTGTGATGTGGTATGGTGTGGTGTGGTGTGGTGTGGTATGTGCGAGCGAGCGTATTATTCAATAGAACCAACCCTCTTTAAAGTAACCAGATTTGAAAAATCAACTTTGCGTGTGTATGTGTCCTACAGAAGTCTGTCCCACAGAAGTGCTTGGCAGCTCGTACGATAGAGCGAAGCAGATGGAAGAAGATGGAGCAGCTTGAACTGATGATTCTGACACACTCTCCTCTCCTCCCGCTGGAACTACACAGCCCCAGCGGAAAGGCACACACACACACACACACACACACACACACACACACACACACACACACACACACACACACACACACACACACACACACACACACATTCACACACACACATTCACACACACACATTCACACACTCACACACACACGTTCACACACATACACACACATTCACACACACACACACACACACACACACACACACACACACACACACACACACACACACACACACACACACACTCACACACACACACTCTCACACGCATATGGGTGTTCTTTTTCAGAGCCACACTCTGGTGATGTCATCTCTGTATGAACTAGAGGAGTGGAGAGAGGCTATCCACAAACTCACCGGAGATAGTGAGTGAAAGGGGGGCTTGTATATACGTGTGAGAGAAAGAGAATGAGTGAGTGAGTGTGCCATTCAGAGGGTTAATGGGCAAGACAAAGGATTTAAGTGCCTTTGATCGGGGTATGGTAGTAGGTGCCAGGCACACCGGTTTGTGTCAAGAACTGCAACGCTGCAGAGTTTTTCATGCTGAACAGTTTCCCGTGGGTATCAAGAATGGTCCACTACCCAAAGGACATCCAGCCAACTTGACACAACTGTGGGAAGCATTGGAGTCGACATGGGCCAGCATCCCTGTGGAACTCTTTCGACACCTTGTAGAGTCCATGCCCCGACCAATTGAGGCTATTCTGAGGACAAAAGAAGGGGGTGCAAATAGGGCTGTGGAGGTCATGACATTTTGTCAGCCGGTGATTGTCAAGCAAATAACTGACGGTCTCACGGTAATTGACCATTAATTAACATAAACACGTTTAACATCTGTATTCCATGCATAGCCTACAAGCCACTGATGCAGACCTTTAGAACAGCTACAAGTCAATTTCTACATTTAATATAGACTACAACATCATAATAAGTCCATTGTCTATTTTAGATAGGCCTAAAGAAAAATGATATGAAGAAAATATTGTCTATTTCAGAAGAACAGAATAGTATACTCTGAGTTGTCCTTATGTTAGGCCCTGATATGGCTATGCCAAAGACTGTGGGCTACGCTAGTTCATTTAGCAGACAAGTTTTGCTTAAAATTTCGTAGCATTATTTTTGTATTATTTTATAGTATGAAGAATACAATTGAACATAGCTGAATAAAATAGAAAGGATATCTTCTCCAAACTATTTCCAAGGAAATGGGCACATGCGGCTATTAATGTGATGAGCGGTTAACAGAGAAACAGGCCCTCCTATAATTTAGAGTTATTTATGCAACTTTAGTTGAGATACAAACGTTGGGCTATATGTTTAGATTTTTAATACCTTCTAAGGCTGCATGATGCGACTCTAATGATGATTTGAATTTTTTTTGCTTGAAAGGCACAAATTCTGATTTGTTTTTTGTGCATGCTGTACACACTTCATCAGTCTCTCATTCACAATTTGACAAGCACTTGATAATATTTTCACCAGGCCTCAAATTTCCCAGCGGCATCCCCCTTGTGTGGCCGTAATGCCCCCTAAAAGATCCATGCCTTTTGTGGCCAAAGTGGCCGTTGTGCCCTTGAGCTGAATATAATAATTATAATTCCCTTCTTCCGTCTGCCGTGCTCTGAAGCACCTCTCAATCACATGGCTCTCTCAGATATCTCAATTCTTATTAGTCAATGCCCGTCAAGTGATTGGTTCTGTCTTACAGGCATCTTAGCTAAGAATTAGGCTACAATTGAAGACAGACACATTAGGGAAACTGTGCGCCTCCATCTTATCGAATTCCGTGGTGCATATTGAAGATTTTAGAAGAACTGTCCACATTTAGCCTACTTTTCATCAGCTAACAAGATGAGTATGCCTAACGAAGAGCAAAGCAAAAGTTGACCTATTCTATTGGTCAACTTGTCCTTCTGTGCAATAAATAAATATTCCAAACATACACTGGGACAGTTGTGGGATGTGATAGATCCCAAATTAAAACAACCATTCGCATAAAAAACCTTTTAAAATGAATGAGGCTGATGCAACAGATCAGAACGTTTAGCTTAAAATGTTGATAAACTATTAGGCTATTTCTTCAAATCAAATCAAATTGATTTATATAGCCCTTCTTACATCAGCTGATATATCAAAGTGCTGTACAGAAACCCAGCCTAAAACCCCAAACAGCAAGCAATGCAGGTGTAGAAGCACGGTGGCTAGGAAAAACTCCCTAGAAAGGCCAAAACCTAGGAAGAAACCTAGAGAGGAACCAGGCTATGAGGGGTGGCCAGTCCTCTTCTGGCTGTGCCGGGTGGAGATTATAACAGAACATGGCCAAGATGTTCAAATGTTAATAAATGACCAGCATGGTCAAATAATAGTAATCACAGTGAACAGGTCGGGGTTCCATAGCCGCAGGCAGAACAGTTGGAACTGGAGCAGCAGCATGGCCAGGTGGACTGGGGACAACAAGGAGTCATCATGCCAGGTAGTCCTGAGGCATGGTCCTAGGGCTCAGGTCCTCCGGGGGGAGAGAGAGAAAGGAAAGAAAGAAAGAGAAAGAAAGAAAGAAAGAAAGAAAGAAAGAAAGAAAGAGAGGAGAGGAGAGAGAATTAGAGAGAGCATACTTAAATTCACACAGGACATCGGATAAGACAGGAGAAATACTCCAGATATAACAGACTGACCCTAGCCCCCCGACACATAAACTACTGCAGCATAAATACTGGAGGCTGAGACAGGAGGGGTCAGGAGACACTGTGGCCCCATCCGATGATACCCCAGGACAGGGACAAACAGGCAGGATATAACCCCACCCACTTTGCCAAAGCACAGCCCCCACACCACTAGAGGGATATCTTCAAACACCAACATACCATCCTGAGACAAGGCCCGAGTATAGCCCACAAAGATCTCCGCCACGGCACAACTCAAGGGGGGTGCCAACCCAGACAGGAAGACCACATCAGTGACTCAACCCACTCAAGTGACGCACCCCTCCTAGGGACGGCATGGAAGAGCACCAGTAAGCCAGTGACTCAGCCCCTGTAATAGGGTTAGAGGCAGAGAATCCCAGTGGAGAGAGGGGAACCGGCCAGGCAGAGAGAGCAAGGGCGGTTCGTTGCTCCAGCGCCTTTCCGTTCACCTTCACACTCCTGGGCCAGACTACACTCAATCATAGGACCTACTGAAGAGATGAGTCTTCAATAAAGACTTAAAGGTTGAGACCGGGTCTATGTCTCTCACATGGGTAGGCAGACCATTCCATAAAAATGGAGCTCTATAGGAGAAAGCCCTGCCTCCAGCTGTTTGCTAGAAATTCTAGGGACAATTAGGAGGCCTGCGTCTTGTGACCGTAGCGTACGTGTAGGTATGTACGGCATGACCAAATCGGAAAGGAGCAGGCCCATGTAATGCTTTGTAGGTTAGCAGTAAAACCTTGAAATCAGCCCTTGCCTTAACAGGAAGCCAGTGTACGGAGGCTAGCACTGGAGTAATATGATCAAATTTTTTGGTTATAGTCAGGATTCTAGCAGCTGTATTTAGCACTAACTGAAGTTTATTTAGTGCTTTATCCGGGTAGCCGGAAAGTAGAGCATTGCAGTAGTCTAACCTAGAAGTAACAAAAGCATGGATTAATTTTTCTGCATCATTTTTGGACAGAAGATTTCAGATTTTTGCAATGTTACGTAAATGGAAAAAAGCTGTCCTTGAAACAGTCTTGATATGTTCGTCAAAAGAGAGATCAGGGTCCAGAGTAACGCCGAGGTCCTTCACAGTTTTATTTGAGACGACTGTACAACCATCAAGATTAATTGTCAGATTCAACAGAAGATCTCTTTGTTTCTTGGGACCTAGAACAAGCATCTCTGTTTTGTCCGAGTTTAAAAGTAAAACGTTTGCAGCCATCCACTTCCTTATGTCTGAAACACAGGCTTCCAGCGAGGGCAATTTTGGGGCTTCACCATGTTTCATTGAAATGTACAGCTGTGTGTCATCCGCAGAGCAGTGAAAGTTAACATTATGTTTTCGAATGACATCCCCAAGAGGTAAAATATATAGTGAAAACAATAGTGGTCCTAAAACGGAACCTTGAGGAACACCGAAATGTACAGTTGATTTGTCAGAGGACAAACCATTCACAGAGACAAACTGATATCTTTCCGACAGATAAGATCTAAACCAGGCCAGAACCTGTCCATGTAGACCAATTTGGGTTTCCAATCTCTCCAAAAGAATGTGGTGATCGATGGTATCAAAAGCCGCACTAAGGTCTAGGAGCACGAGGACAGATGCAGAGCCTCGGTCTGACACCATTAAAAGGTCATTTACCACCTTCACAAGTGCAGTCTCAGTGCTATGATGGGGTCTAGAAGCAGACTGAAGCATTCCATATACATTGTTTGTCTTCAGGAAGGCAGTGAGTTGCTGCGCAACAGCTTTTTTAACATTTTTGAGAGGAAAAGGCGATTCGATATAGGACGATAGTTCTTTATATTCTCTGGGTCAAGGTTTGGCTTTTTCAAGAGAGGCTTTATTACTGCCACTTTTAGTAAGTTTGGTACACATCCGGTGGATAGAGAGTCATTTATTATGTTCAACATAGGAGGGCCAAGCACAGAAAGCAGCTCTTTCAGTAGTTTAGTTGGAATAGGGTCCAGTATGCAGCTTGAAGGTTTAGAGGCCATAATTCTTTTCATCATTGTGTCAAGAGATATAATACTAAAACACTTGAGTGTCTCCCTTGATCCTCGGTCCTGGCAGAGTTGTGCAGACTCAGGACAACTGAGCTTTGGAGGAATATGCAGATTTAAAGAGGAGTCCATAATTTGCTTTCTAATGATCATGATCTTTTCCTCAAAGAAGTTCATGAATTTATTACTGCTGAAGTGAAAGCCATCCTGTCTTGGGGAATGCTGCTTTTTAGTTAGCTTTGCGACAGTATCAAAAAATAAATTTCGGATTGTTCTTATTTTTCTCAATTAAGTTGGAAAAATAGGATGATCGAGCAGCAGTGAGGGCTCTTCGATACTGCACGGTACTGTCTTTCCAAGCTAGTCAGAAGACTTCCAGTTTGGTGTGGCGCCATTTCCGTTCCAATTTTCTGGAGGCTTGCTTCAGAGCTCGGGTATTTTCTGTATATCAGGGAGCTAGTTTCTTATGACAAATGTTTTTCATTTTTAGGGGTGCTACTGCATCTAGGGTATTGCGCAAGGTTAAATTGAGTTCCTCAGTTAGGTGGTTAACTGATTTTTGTCCTCTGACGTCCTTGGGTAGGCAGAGGGACTCTGGAAGGTCATCAAGGAATCTTTGGGTTGTCTGAGAATTTATAGTAAGACTTTTGATGCTCCTTGGTTGGGGTCTGAGCAGATTATTTGTTGCGATTGCAAACGTAATAAAATGGTGGTCCGATAGTCCAGGATTATGAGGAAAAACATTAAGATCCACAACTTTTATTCCATGGGACAAAACTAGGTCCAGAGTATGACTGTGGCAGTGAGTAGGTCCGGAGACATGTTGGGCAAAACCCACTGAGTCGATGATGGCTCCGAAAGCCTTTTGGAGTGGGTCTGTGGACTTTTCCATGTGAATATTAAAGTCACCAAAAATGTTAACATTATCTGCTATGACTACAAGGTCCGATAGGAATTCAGGGAAGTCAGTGAGGAACGCTGTATATGGCCCAGGAGGCCTGTAAACAGTAGCTATAAAAAGTGATTGAGTAGGCTGCATAGATTTCATGACTAGAAGCTCAAAAGACGAAAACGTCGGTGGGTTTTTTGTGAATTGAAATTTGCTATCGTAAATGTTAGCAACACCTCCACCATTGCGGGATGCGCGGGGGATATGGTCACTGGTGTAACCAGGAGGTGAGGCCTCATTTAACACAGTAAATTCATCAGGCTTAAGCCATGTATCAGTCAGGCCAATCACATCAAGATTGTGATCAGTGATTAGTTCATTGACTATAACTGCCTTGGAAGTGAGGGATCTAACATTAAGTAGCCCTATTTTGAGATGTGAGGTATCACAATCTCTTTCAATAATGGCAGGAATGGAGGAGGTCTTTATTCTAGTGAGATTACTAAGGCGAACACCGCCATGTTTAGTTTTACCCAACCTAGGTCGAGGCACAGACATGGTCTCAATGGGGATAGCTGAGCTGACTAGCCTCCCTGTAGCTCAGTTGGTAGAGCATGGTGTTTGCAACGCATGGTGTTTTGCAACGCCAGGGTTGTGGGTTCGATTCCCACGGAGGGCCAGCACAGGGGGAAAAAATGTAGGAAATGAAATGTATGCATTCACTACTGTAAGTTGCTCTGGATAAGAGCGTCTGCTAAATGACGTAAATGTAAATGCTAGTTGCAGACTCCACTAAGCTGGCTGGCTAACAGCCTGCTGCCTGGCCTACACCCAATTTCATTGTGGAGCTAGGGGAGTTACAGCCCTGTCTATGTTCGTAGGTAAGATGAGAGCACCCCTCCAGCTAGGATGGAGTCCGTCACTCCTCAACAGGCCAGGCTTGGTCCTGTTTGTGGGTGAGTCCCAGAAAGAGGGCCAATTATCTACAAATTCTATCTGTTGGGAGGGGCAGAAAACCGTTTTCAACCAGCAATTGAGTTGTGAGACTCTGCTGTAGAGCTCATCACTCCCCCTAACTGGGAGGGGGCCAGAGACAATTACTCGATGCTGACACATCTTTCTAGCTGATTTACACACTGAAGCTACGTTGCGCTTGATGACCTCTGACTGTTTCATCCTAACATCGTTGGTGTCAATAACAATATCCCTATACTCTCTACACTCGCCAGTTTTAGCTTTAGCCAGCACCATCTTCAGATTAGCCTTAACGTCGGTAGCTCTGCCCCCTGGTAAACAGTGAATGATTGCTGGATGATTCGTTTTATGTCTAATATTGCGGGTAATGGAGTTGCCAATGACTAGGGTTTTCAATTTGTCAGAGCTAATGGTGGGAGGCTTCGGCGTCTCAGACCCCGTAACGGGAGGAGTAGAGGCCAGAGAAGGCTCGGCCTCTGACTCCGACTCGCTGCTTAATGGGGAGAACCTGTTGAAAGTTTCTGTCGGCTGAATGAGCGACACCGGTTGAGCATTCCTACAGCATTTCCCTCCAGAAGCCATGAGAAAGTTGTCCGGCTGCGGGGACCGTGTGAGGGGATTTATACTACTATCTATACTTACTGGTGGCACAGACTCTGTTTCATCCTTTCCTACACTGAAATTACCCTTGCCTAACGATTGCGTCTGAAGTTGGGCTTACAGCACAGCTATCCTCGCCGTAAGGCGATCGTTCTCCTGTATATTATGAGTACAGCAACTGCAATTAGAAGGCATCATGTTAATGTTACTACTTAGCTTCGGCTGTTGGAGGTCCTGACGAACTACGTCCAGATAAAGCGTCCGTAGTGAAAAAGTTGAATGAAAAAAGTTGGGTGAGGGAAAAACAAAAAATATAAACGGTAATTAAAAAGTAAAAACCGTAAAGTTGTCAGGTAGCAAAGTAAGGTTAGGAGCAAAACGCACAGCGGCACGTAAACAAGTCTGCAAGTTCTTCACATTAGAAGCGCAGCAATGTGCACATGGCAGTAGTCTATAAGCGCGAATGTTCCAAAATGCAATCAATAAGCAGAAAACACTCTTCTCAAAAGTGACCGCAAATGCGATTATACATGTAATGCTTTATTATAGAGGTGCATTTTTCGCAAACTCATGCTCCTCCTATGTATGCCAGTTACAACCGGCTCTACACCGGTTGTAAATCGGATTAATGTGTTTCATTTTAAGAAGTTATTTGGACACTTTAGTTGTGATTTAAACCTTATCAAAACATATAGGCCTATGGGCTAGGCTACGTGAAGTGTGTGACTATGATTTGAAAAAAAAGGCATGCTCTGTTTCTTGCCTTATTTCACACGCTGGGCATCATTCACAAGTGATAATACATCATTCAGAAGTGATAGATAATATTGCCATCCATCAGACTATTCTTAATTTAATGTTGTCTTTACATATACCAAATAATATATGTGCGAAATCAGTTTTTATATAGCATGGACCATTATCATGCAACTGTCTTGGAACATGGGCATGGAAAAAAAAATACATGTCATCTATGCACTTAAAAAGCGAATGGAGGATGCTCACCCCCCTGAGAGAATACACGTCAGCAACACTTTTGGCAACGATTACGGCTGTGATTCTTCAAGCCATCTTCAAGTCTTGCCATAGATTTTCAAGCCGATTTAAGTCAAAACTGTAACAAGGCCACTCAAGAACATTCAATGTCATCTTGGTAAACAACTCCAGTGTATAGTTGGCCTTGTATTTTAGGTTATCATCCTGAAAGATTAATTCCATCTCCCGGTGTCTATTGGAAAGAAGACTGGACCAAGTTTTCCTCTAGGAATTTGCCTATACTAAGCTGTATTCCGTTTTTTTATCCGAAAAAAACTCCATAGTCCTTGCTGATGACAAGCATACCCATAACATGATGCAGCCACTACCATGCTTGAAAATATGAAGATTGGTACTCAGTGATGTGTTGTGTTGGATTTGCCCCAAAGATAATGCTTTGTATTCAGGACAAAAAGTAAATTTCTTTGCCACATTTTTTGTAGTATTACTTAAGTGCCTTTGGGATGCATGTTTTGGAATATTTGTATTCTGTATTTGTATTATTTTCACTCTGTCATTTAGGTTAGTATTCTGGAGTAACTACAGCGTTGTTGATCCATCCTCCATTTTCTCATATGACAACCATTAAACTCTGTAACTGGCCTCATGGTGAAATCCCTGAGCAGTTTCCTTCCTCACCGGCAACTGAGTTAGGAAGGACGCCTGTATCTTTGTGGGGACTGGGTGTAGATACACCATCCAAAGCCTAATTAATAACTTCACCATGCTCAAAGGGATATTCAGTGTCTGCTTTAGATTTTTTTTACACTATTATTGAACACAGAATGAGTCCTTGCAACTTATTATGTGATTTATTAAGAACATTTTGACTCCTGAACTTATTTAGGCTTTCCATAACAAATGGTTTGGATACTTATTGACTCAAGACATTTCAGCTTTACATTTTTATTAATTTCGAAAATGTTCTAAAAACAAAATTCCACTTTGACATGATGGGGTATTGTGTGTAAATGTAATCCATTTTAAATTCAGGCTGTAACACGAAAACATTTGGAATCATTTCTGAAGGGCTTCCTTGGCTCTCACAAAAAAACGCACTTCACAATGCTCTAGCAAGTTGCGAGAATACTTGAAGATACTTGATGGTGATCAGTGTCGTTTTTAATTATTTTGTTTTAAGCCTTCCGAAAACCATAACCCTAACCTTAACCACTCAGAATGAATGCCTAAACTGTTAACCTTTGAGTCCCTTCTGTTTTAACCTTGTAACCATGTGGAATTCATCCACAATTTGCCGAATTTCGAAGGGAAACTATGAGATGTTGTTGTGCTGAACAGTATGTCCTTCAAGTGGTGTATGATGTGGGTGTGTTATTTCTCAGACATAGAAATGGTTCCCCCAGACCTGCTCACCCTAACCAGCTCCTGTGTCAAACTGAGAATGACCCAACAGCCTCCCCTTCACAGCATACTGCCTGGTGAGACCTCCTTTCACACACAGTTTCCTCTCACTCACTTATGTTTACTTTATCTCGCTTTATCATACTTTATTTTACTTTCTTACACTTTTTCTAATGCTCACTCCCCCCACACCTCTCTCTCTCTTTCAGGTGAGGGACAGTCTCTATGTGGGACTCTTAGTGTAGCCGTTCACTCTGCCTGTGGACTACAACAGCCAGCCAGTGAGTGTCTGCACAGTATCTTCAGTATCTATATCGCAGTGTCTATATCTTAACCAGATGCAGTACATACAGCATACTCTACCCTCAGACTCCACTGTAACACAAACCATTGAGCTCTTTAAACAGACGCACACTGTTTTCATTCTCACTGCTCTCCCTCCTAGGTGTGTATGTGTGCGTGGAGGTGGATGGCTTTGAGTTCTATGAGAGCCAGGCCCAGACCCACTCCTCTATCAGCAGCCTCAGCCCTCACTGGGACCAGGTAAGATGCTGTATCCCGGCTAGCTCTACCGGCAGCCATTTTGAGTGGGGGAATCATCATACATCATTGTTGTTACAGATATAGAATCTTAATTTGAGCCAGTTTGCCACAGCAGTATCAGGATATCGGAATTATTATGTGGATTATAATTAATGGACATTTTTGTAGGGGTTGATACATTTTTTTGTAAGGGAAAATGAAGTCTGACATTTAAAAATGGAAATGACAAACTTCAGTAGCCTTTTTAAACCTTAAATAAACTACATGTTGTAATTGTCCTGAATTGCATGATGATGATGATCCTTTTCAGTGCTATTTCAGTAAGGATGCTTTTTACTCGATTTGGTCTTTTAAAATAACTTTTGAACATAGCCATGCTGCCCGTAGGTCATCAATACTACTCTTCAACAGTGTCTTGTGTTGGTCCTCAGGAGTTCTCCTTCCAGGTGGATGGGGCTCAGAACCTCAAGGTGCTGTGTGTGTTACAGCCAGAGGAAGGAGAGAGCTGTGAGGACCGAGTCCTTTGCAAGACCTCTATACAGGTGTGTGTCTGCATCTGTGCATCTGTGTCTAGATGTGTGTGTTCTTCAATGTTCAGAAGGTGTGTGTGCCTGTATCTGTGTGGTCACCTGTTCATCTGAATGTGTTCTAGCTGGACCCAGGCCTCCTACAGAAGCGATGGAGGAGACAGACCCTCTCTCTAGGCCAGGTGGAGGTGACTATGTCTCTAAAGTACTGCCCTCACCCTCTAGACGCGCCCTGTCTGGTCCCTGCCCAGCAACAGTCCATCTTCTGCATGCCCATTGGAGCGGTGGCACAGTGAGTCCTGTCGATCAATACTAGTCCAATGAGGTTTAAGGACCTGGGATTTTTGCGTAATGGGTGCATTTCAGTACTCTAAAGTGACTTCCTCTCCTTTTATCATCTCTTAACTAAGTTAATTGTAGCATAATCGTAAATGACACCGTGGGATCTACTTTTGTTTCCCTCTCTTGTTTGGTTAATAGTTTTAGGAAATTAAAAGAAACCACTCTGACAGACCAGAACACGGGGTGTTTCTCAAAATGCATCCTACCGTGCTCCGAGCACACAAATTGGACCACGGGAGGGTCGGAGTATGAGTCCAGATAAAAGTATGCAAAACAGAGCATGGAGGGCACTTCTCGAATGCGTACTACGTTTGTACATATTTTGAAGCATGCATCGATGCAAGCTTCAACGGAAAGTATGACCAGAAATATGACGCAACTATGGGAAAAATTAGCTGAAGTTACTACTGTTAGCTAGCTAGATATCCATAAATAATTGTTAGCTAGCTAGCTACCCACGAAGAATTGACATCTACCTTGCATAACATTAGTTTTACGTAATTTTTGCCTTTTAAACTATCTCATTAGCTATGTAAATGTTTACGATTCACATATAGCTAGCTGCTAACATTAGTTAAGAAGTAAAACGTTTCCTTTGTGTATATCTTGTTTCCTCTCTATTGCCATTATCCTGGCTGAAATAAGGTTCAGTGAATGGGTAAATTGATAGGGCTAACTAGCTAGCAAGTTTTTTGCTTACTCCCCGCGAACAAATGTAAATCTATCTTGCATAACATTAATTCTAGGTTATTTTTGCCTTTTTAAGTACCTGGCTAGCTAGATTTTTACGATTTGAATATAGCTAGCTGATAATTATGAAGTAAAACATTTGCTTTGTGTATATCTCGTTTCGTCTCTATTGGCATTGTCCTGGCTGGAATAAAGTTCAGTGAATGGGGAGGTGCAGTGTGAGGTCATACAGTAGGGGTAGTGCCAGTGCTTGTCAAATGTAATGTTTTATGCATTCTCCACACTCTCGTCCTCACAAGAACGTACTCAAGAGAACGTCCTAGGAGAATGCACTCAGAGCATGAGAGTGTGGAGCACGGTAGTATGCATATTGAGAAATACCCAGGATTAGGCAATATAGGATCAGCAGATCTGTGGCAAGACTAGAAAGACTAGAAAGGGAACCACGTACCAAATACAGTCTGATCCTGGTGGGGAAAAATGCAGTTTTGATCTCTTTACATAAATTTAAAGTAGTCATTGCCCTCTGTGTGCTGTGAGTGTTTCATGTCTCGAGGATAAATGAAAGTAATTTGAAAACACCATGTGAACATCCAAGACACTTTTTTCTAGGATGCCAACAACATATAATGTGTGTATATACTACTGTATGTACATACACAAACCGGAGTGTGTGTCTTGTGTGTGTGTGTGTGTGTCCTCTCCCAGACAAGAGGGTGTCCTGGTGCCACATGTGGTGCGTTGCTGTGTGGAGGAGGTGGAGCGGAGAGGACTGGAGGAGGTGGGCATCTATAGGCTATCAGCAGCAACCAGTGACATCACCAACCTCAAGACTGCTTTCAACACCAGTGAGTGTTGACATGATGCCACGGCTCAAGACAGCGTGTACTAAACCAGAGCATGCTGTAATTTCCATAGGGACCGGACGCGCTAAACAGAGTTTGCAGTGGTCTGAAGTACAGTTATTGAATCATTACGAAATGCATGCTGATCTTGCTCTCTCGCTTACTTTCTCTCCATTCTTCCTCTGTCTATATCATATCTCTCTCTCTCTTTCTCTATCTATCTATATATATATATATATATATCTCCACCTCTCTCTATTTCTCTCTCTCTCTCTCTTTCTCTGTCTATATCATCTCTCTCTCTCTCTCTCTCTCTCTCTCTCTCTCTCTCTCTCTCTCTCTCTCTCTCTCTCTCTTCCTCTCTCTCTCTATCTCTCTCTCTCTCAGGTCTGCGTGAGGCAGTGTCCAGGTTGAGGTGTGTAGATGTGAATGCTGTCTCAGGTATACTGAAGCTCTACTTCAGAGAGCTCCCTGAACCTCTCATACCAACAGAACTGTTCCAGAGCTTCACCAAGGCGTTGGGTAGGTCACATACACACACAAACTCATGTACGCACGCACACATACACACACACGCAGGCACACACACTCCCTCTTCTCCGTCCATGTCTGTATTGTGTCTCCCTAACAGACATTCCAGACCTGAGCTCCAGGAGTGGGACCATGTTGTCTCTGCTCCAGTCCTGTCCCTCCGTCAACCAAAACACCTTCCTGTTCCTCCTTCACCACCTCAAAAGGTTTCCCAACACCTCTAATACACTACTTATACGTTACCAATAACATGCTACTATATTAACATATTTCTATTACTATTTACATTGAGTCATTTAGCAGACACTTTTATAACAAAGTACTTCTCACCCATATACATTTTGTATTTTTATTGAACCTTTATTTAACTAGGCATATATATATAAGGCTGTTTTCTCCTTGCTTCCCATTATATTTTTCATGTGTATTTTTTCCAGTGACGTCATTCTCTCATGCGTATTTTTGCTAATAACATCATACTCTCATTTGTTCTCCAGAGTGTCAGTCAGACAGCATGTGAACAAGATGCCTCTGATGAACCTGGCCACTGTGTTTGGTCCCAGTCTACTGCGCCCCCCGGTGGCTGTTCTGGGACAGTGCAGCCCGACAGTGGACATCTCTCAGGAGGTGGAAGTGCAGGTTGGTCATGGCTACTTCATCAGGCTTATGCTATTATTATAGTTGAATGCTTTTACAGTAGCATACAGGAAAGATACAGGCCTTCACATGTTGGTGCAGGACATTTAAATCGTATCGTGTATTTAAGGTTTGAAAAGGGTTCTGAAGTTTGTCATTTCAGACTTGATTTTCAACCGCTACAAAAATGTACATCATTTGTACTTTAAAAAGTCACTGATGTCAAATCAGTGATTACTTCAAGGTAGTAAGGAAGAAGGCTTTTTCCAAGTATTTGACGGACCATGAGTAGTCGTTTTAAACATGTTTCTCTGGCGTAGTAGTGTGTGTAATGTATGTATCAGGCTTCTCTCTCTCTCTCTCTCTCTCTCTCTCTCTCTCTCTCTCTCTCTCTCTCTGTCTCTGTCTCTGTCTCTGTTCGTGTGTGTACAGGTCCAGGTTGTGTATTTCTATCTGCAGTGTGACAACCTGCCTGAAGCCCAGACATGCATATCACATGACACAGAGACCACTGAGGAAGATGAGACCACCAACATATGAACCATAAACTCCTGGAACCCTCACTGTTGGCCAACAGAGACTCAGGAGAAAGAGAGAGAGGGGACATGTAATCTACAGACATTGTAAAGATAAATAAATATATTTATTTGTAAAGCTTTGGGCTGATCAACTTGTCCTTTACTTTCGATGAGGTACTAAGTCCTAGGAGGTAGAGAAACGAACAGCGGGTACACATGGGAGGGTGTAAGGAGACAGTAGATTTGGGGCGGGGGGGGGGGGGGGAATTGGTGTGTGTGTGTCACACAGCGCAGATGTTGTAAAAAGGTTGGGGGTCACCTCCCTGGCTTGAAATCCCATCAGTTACGGTTCAAACCCAACTAGACGGAGTTCGTTCACACACACACACTTATACACACACCACCACCACAACCGCATCCACCCCAGCTGGGGGTCTCCTTTCAGACCCCAGTGCCGCACCACCTGGGCAGGGTAGGCTAATGTTACCTCTCCCCCCTCCCGCTGCCTTTTGATCCCTAATCCCACCTACCCCGGCCTGCCGATCCCTTCTCACTCTCTCCCACTCCCATCACGCATTCCGACAGTCTCAGAACGTTCTGGGAAGCCCACTACATGGCGTGTGTGTGTGTGCCTGCCATAACAACATCCAGACCGCGCTTGGAAACAAAGAAACGCGGAACCCTTCCCCTCCCCTAAGGCCCCCGGTGTCGTAAATCACCTGTCCCCACTAACCCTGCGACTGCCAAAATAAGGTTCCCATTGCAGACTACAAATACATCAGAGTGGAGCTTGAGTCTGGAGGAGCTGTGTGTCTGAATAATAGAGGGGAAACAGACATCCATGACCAAAGGTTTCAGAGGATAAACAGGACTATAGTATCTCTAGGGTGGAAGGGAGGTGAAATGTACCACGACCAGGACTAAGGATGGGTAGGGGTGGGTTGGACAGGGCTAAGGATAGGTAGGGGTGGGTTGGACAGGGCTAAGGATGGGTAGGGGTGGGTTGGACAGGGCGAAGGATAGGTAGGGGTGGGTTGGACAGGGTGAAGGATAGGTAAGGGTGGGTTGGACAGGGTGAAGGATAGGTAGGGGTGGTTTGGACAGGGTGAAGGATAGGTAGGGGTGGGTTGGACAGGGTGAAGGATAGGTAGGGGTGGGTTGGACAGGGCGAAGGATAGGTAGGGGTGGGTTGGACAGGGCGAAGGATAGGTAGGGGTGGGTTGGACAGGGTGAAGGATAGGTAGGGGTGGGTTGGACAGGGTGAAGGATAGGTAGGGGTGGGTTGGACAGGGTGAAGGATAGGTAGGGGTGGGTTGGACAGGGTGAAGGATAGGTAAGGGTGGGTTGGACAGGGTGAAGGATAGGTAGGGGTGGGTTGGACAGGGTGAAGGATAGGTGGGGGTGGGTTGGACAGGGTGAAGGATAGGTAGGGGTGGTTTGGACAGGGTGAAAGATAGGTAGGGGTGGGTTGGACAGGGTGAAGGATAGGTAGGGGTGGGTTGGACAGGGTGAAGGATAGGTGGGGGTGGGTTGGACAGGGTGAAGGATAGGTGGGGGTGGGTTGGACAGGGTGAAGGATAGGTAAGGGTGGTTTGGACAGGGCGAAGGATAGGTAAGGGTGGTTTGGACAGGGCGAAGGATAGGTAAGGGTGGGTTGGACAGGGTGAAGGATATGTAGGGGTGGGTTGTACTGGGCAAATGATAGGTAGGGGTGGGTTTGACAGGGCAAAGAATAGGTAGGAGTGGGTTGTACTGGGCAAATGATAGGTAAGGGTGGGTTGGACAGGGCGAAGGATAGGTATGGGTGGGTTGGACAGGGCGAAGGATAGGTATGGGTGGGTTGGACAGGGCGAAGGATAGGTATGGGTGGGTTGGACAGGGCGAAGGATAGGTATGGGTGGGTTGGACAGGGCGAAGGATAGGTATGGGTGGGTTGGACAGGACAAAAGGGGGGGGGGGGGGGGGGGGGGAGAGGCGCCTGGTGACCAAAAAGGTGGGGGTAGAGAGGGGGGATGGGTGAGTGAGGAGGCATTGGAGTTGGCCAAAGTCGAGGCACACTTGATTAGTCCTAATCTTGGGGGGGTTGCCGTGGCCACAGCCTGTCCGTATGGAAGGCATGCGGGCAGCGGATCAGAGGGATTGACCTCGCCCTCTCAGGTTAACAGAAGCTGTGTGTGTGTGTGTGTGTGTGTGTGTGTGTGTGGTGTGTGTGTGTGTGTGTGTGTGTGTGTGTGTGTGTGTGTGTGTGTGTGTGTGTGTGTGTGTGTGTGTGTGTGTGTGTGTGTGTGTTTGTGTGTGAGAGAGGGAGGGAGAGCGAAAGCCACACCTCGTTGAACTTGGACATAGGTGTTGGAGTTCTGAGACGTATTTGTGTGTGAAAAGAGAAAGAGGGGGGTGAGAAATGACAGGTGGAGAGAGGAGGGAATAAGTAGAAAGAAGAAGAGAGGGAGAGAGAGAGGGAGAGAGAGAGAGAGAGGGAGAGAGAGAGAGAGAGAGAGAGAGGGAGAGAGAGAGAGAGAGAGAGAAGGAGAGAGAGAGAGAGAGAGGGAGAGAGAGAGAGAGAGAGAGAGAGAGAGAGAGAGAAAGTTTCCAGGAGGTCTAGTTAAACTTTGGCTCTGGCTGCGGTGCAGACCTCATGTCTCGTAAAAGTATTTCTCCCAGGCAGGCAGTAAACGTGGCACCACTCGACAACACACAAAGGCAGTCACACACCATGCCGTAGATAATCTCACACACACAGCCTACTAGTGTGTGTGAGTGTGTGTATACATGTGTAGGGGCTAAACTTACAGTACACTTGCTACCATCCCTCATGTAAAGAGCTTGTATGTTTGCTTTGCGTTTATAGTTTAGTCAGTATGGGCGGAATTCCGACCTGAGTTAGCACGTGTAAATAAAACGCATTTCCCTTTTCTATGCACTTTTCTCTCTAAGCGTATTCATGACAATAGCATGATATTCACCTGCTATTCATTTGGGGTGGAGATCAAGGAAATTAAGGTGAGGCGGAGGTATGTTTACAGGTATGCTTGTAGTATTCTGGCCTTGACTTAA
The DNA here is from genome assembly GCF_965601325.2 of Salmo salar. NCBI lineage: Eukaryota > Metazoa > Chordata > Actinopteri > Salmoniformes > Salmonidae > Salmo > Salmo salar. The sequence continues at coordinate 77,352,846 of NC_138308.1, forward strand.
TTCCACTACCTTTACATGCGAGGAAACCGTAAATAAGCTCAAGCGAACCTTCCGGTTCCAGTATGTATGAATCACAAAAAAACTGGATTGGAGAGCCTTTACATGCTAAATATATCGATTAATCAAAAATACAGTGGTTTACTTCATCCTGAAAGTTACCATATTCAAGTTCAAATCCACAAAATATTGGAAGGTGGGAAAAAAGTGTACAATAGGGGTTAAACAATAGTCCTAGAAATCTACTCTAATCCTCACTAATTATGGAACTGTATGACAACGGTTCAGTAATCTTGAATGGTGGGCCAGGCTCCAGGTTTAAACTGCTATGTGTGGTTCCTGAGTTCCTATAGCTTGGGTCTCCACATTTCATCCATGCAAATGATGAGGGCACACAATAGAAATTTGGAATAACGGCACTTTAAAGCCTACTTCACTGTGGAAAGTCTGAATCGGGCCCAATTTGCATTGTATACAACGCTTACAAACTGTACTGAAAAGCTTGTCAGAATAAACCGTAAAACAAGATGCTGTAAGCTTACAGTAGCTTGTGTTCTCAGTGCTATTCACTTGTAAATGTATGTGTGTAAGTGTGTGTGTGTGTAAGCGTTCAGGTACTGTATATGTGTGTGTGTGTGTGAGCTCTGGGAGTTTTCAGATCAAACTCACTGTGGTCAGGGGTTCAACTGTGAAGACGGCTGCTGACAGGTGCTTCCTGGAAAAACAGAGCATGTGCATCACTATATCTCGCCCAAACCCCTTCCCCCTCTCTCTCTCTCTCTCTCTCTCTCTCTCTCTCTCTCTCTCTCTCTCTCTCTCTCTCTCTCTCTCTCTCTCTCTTTCTCTCTCAATTCAATCCAATTCAAGGGGCTTTATTGGCATGGGAAACAGGTTTACATTGCCAAAGCAAGTGAAATTGATAAACAAAAGTGAAATAAAAAGTGAACAGTAAATATTACATTTTACATTTTTAGTCATTTAGCAGACGCTCTTATCCAGAGCGACTTACAAATTGGTGCATTCACCTATAATATCCAGTGGAACAACCACTTTACAATAGTGCATCTAAATCTTTTAAGGGGGGGGTTAGAAGGATTACTTTACTCACACAAGTTGTATTGGGTTGTATTTGCAATGGTGTTTGTTCTTCGCTGGTTGCCCTTGTCTCTCTCCCTCTCTCTCTCGCTCTCTCTCTCTCTCTCAATTCAATTTCAATTTCAATTCAATTTAAGGGCTTTATTTGCAAGGGAAACAAATGTTTACATTGCCTCTATTTCTCGCTCTCTTTCTCTCTCTCGCTCTCTTTCTCTATCTTTTTCTATCTCTCTCTCTCTCTATATATATATATATATCTTCCTATCTATCTCTCTTTCCACTATCTCTCTTTCTCTTTCTATCTCTCTTTCTATCCTTTTCTATCTCTCTCTGTATACATATATATCTTTCTCTCTCTCTCTCTCTCCCTCTCTCTCGCTCTCTCTCACTCTCTCTTTCTCCCGTCCCCCTCTCTCTCCTCTCTCGCCCAACACCCTCCCTCAGTGTGTGTGGGGTCCCCTACAGAGATCATCAGTCAGCAAGGCTATTTTTTCTCCTTTTATTTTCAATCACAGCTAGCACAACAACATGACACTTGACAAATCCCCTCACACCCCTCAACCTTACCCCTTCCCTTCCTCACCCCTCACCCACCTCACCCCTCTCCCCTCTCCCGCCTTCCCCAACCCTCTCTCTTTCTCGCTTTCTCAATCTCTCTCTCTCTCTCTCTCTCTCTCGCTTCCTCTCTTTTTTCTATTTTTCTTACTTTCTTTCTTGCATTCACTTTCTCTCACCTCCGACACAAATACATACACATGCATGCACACAAACTCCCTCCCTCTCTCTTCCTCCCTCCCTCCCTCAGCGTGTGTGGGGTCCCCTCACACCCCTCACCCTTATCCCTTCCCCTCCTCACCCTCATCACCCCTCCCCCTCCTTAACCTTACCCCTTCCCCTCCTCACCCTCATCACCCCTCCCCCTCCTTAACCTTACCCCTTCCCCTCCTCACCCTCCCCCTCATCACCCCTCCCCCTCCTTACCCCTTCTCCTCCTCACCCTCCCCCTCATCACCCCTCCCCCTCCTTACCCTTACCACTCACCCTCCTCCCCCTCCTCACCCTCCCCCTCATCACCCCTCCCCCTCTCCCCTCCTCACCCCTCACCCCCTCTCCCCTCCTCACCCTCCTTCCCCTCCTCACCCTCCCCCTCCTCACCCCTCACCCCCTCTCCCCTCCTCACCCTCCTTCCCCTCCTCACCCCTCACCCCTGGGCCATGGTTCTATATTCATGTTCTGGACCAAAACAGAACGCTCATGACATTACATATGACAAATGTTTTTTAGTTCTATGTTTCTAGTTATAAATATCTGTGGTAGGATTCATCATGCTCTATCTGAGGGTCGTATTCTATTTTAGAACAACTCAGCTTTTCACTAAATGGCAGTTTGTTGGTGTCATTGTCTTTGAATATGGTTGCATGGCTCAACGCAGAGAATATGTGGCTCAGTGAACATGAACAAGTGTGTGTCAGTCAACCCAGTGTTTGTGTGCCACTGAAAGGAACTCTGAACTTAAGTGGTATTACAAGCATAAAGGGATAATCAGTTGTATACAGTATTTGTACAGTACTGTATTACATGAAGATGAAAAACAACATGACCTTTAATTTCAACTCTATATAGTAATTGTGAGGTAGAGTATATATTTTGGGACACATTTTGTGCATACCGTATTGACATAAATACATATATTTAGATTTATGTCAGTTTACTATACATTTCTTGTGATTATGATCCTTCACAAAAAAACAATCTAATTAAGCACCATTGATCTATTTTGCATAATATATATTTAAAAAAAGATTCCAAGCAGAAATACAATTAATAATATTTTTTAGAAAACCTTTTACTTTATATATTGCAATAAGACTTAAAAAACAGCATTCCTTTTTTCTATAATTCCATTTTTAGTTCAAGCACCTGGACCACACAACAAGGTGTACATGTTTGATTTCTGAACTGATTTCCAAACTGCTCCCCCTCTCGTCGTCTCCTCACAGGCAGACGGAGAGAAAGATGGAGGGAACAACTGACCATCCCTCCATTAGTGCTTACAATCTGAAAGATAGTGATCACTCCCTCTCTTCTTCTCAGAGAAACTGCAGAGGGGAACAGCCCATCTTCTTGACACTTTTTATTAAATCCAAGTGTGGATTTATTTATTTTATAAATGTACTTTATAAAGCCCTTTTTACATCAGCAGTTGTCACAAAGTGCTTATAC
>NC_138308.1:77361160-77438660 GCF_965601325.2 Salmo salar
TATTGACTTCATCACAGTGATTATGGGTCATGAAGGTGTGCTCCATGTGCTAAGACTTTGTTTGGTGCTACCATGAGCATGGCAGGAGACTGACAACCATGAACAGACAGACAGGCAGAGAGGGAGAGCGCGAGAGGCCCCAAACAAATGGGTAAGATAGTGAGAAAGCCTCTCCAAGCCTAGAAAGTTCATAGACTTATGATCTATAATAGTGTGAATCAGAGTACAAAACGGTTGTTTAACTGAATATATCCACTTAACAGTCACATTGGTATTCAGTACAGCATGAATGGCCATGGCCCTAATAAAAATTAAAAAAAATTAAAAATAAGACTGATTAGACTGTACCAGAGTAAATGCCCCTCTGCAATGCCCCTTAGCCTTGTAAATTTGCCCATTTGTAAGTTAAGATTTGTCTGTATCCTTTTCTCAGAAGTCACTGGAAATTAGCATTTAAAACCTGTTTTTAAAAATCGAGGGGACCAAGAGCTGTTGCGGTGACCATATTACCGCTACACCGGCAGTCACGAGTCATGAAGGCATTATCGTTTAGTCAAGGTAATTAGGCTTCTCCAAGCTCTGATGCTGCTGATGGTCATTAGTAGCCTACCAAACTGCTTGTTACTCAGCACTGTATTATCCCTCTAATCACTCTGACATCAATGCAAATGTAATTGAAAATCTAATCAAACACTTCATGAGAGCCCAAGAGCTCATGTTGCGCAACATTTCTATAGGCTATGCAATTGTGAGAGAAAACAGAGTTTTGATGGCGTCTATTAAAAAGAGGAGGATCCTATCAGTTTTCCATAGGCTGGGCCTACTATATTTATTTCTCAACTTCCTAATATTAAGCACATTGCTTCTCTTTACAACAGGAGTTTAGCCTACCTGGCTGGCATGAAAATGAACCACGGGAAAAGCGTCCTCCATTCGCTATTTAAGTGCATAGATGACATGTATTTTTTTTGAGCCAGGTGCATGATAATGGTCCATTTTAAATCAAAATAAATTTCACACATATATTATTTAGTATATGTAAAGACAAGATTAAATCAAGAATAGTCTGATGGGTGACAATATTAGCCTATCACTTGTGCATTATATATTATCACTTGTGAATGATGCCCAACTTAAGGCAAGAACAATGCCTTGTTTTTGCTACTTTTTCTAATCAGAGTCGCACACCTCATGTAGCCTAGCCCATAGGCCTATATGTTTTGATAAGGTTTGTATCACAACTAAAGTGGCCAAATAACTTCTTAAAATGAAGCACATTAATTGGCTTTACAAGGGGTGTAGATCCTAACTGGAATACATACGCAGCGAGTGAGTTTTACGTTTGGGGAAGATCATTTTCACCATAAAAATGCACCTTTATAATGAAAGTATTACATTCATAATAACATTTGCGGTCACTTTTTATAATGGTGTTTTCCCACTAATGGAACATTCACACTTATAGCCTACTGCCGTGTGCCATTGCTACGCTTTTAATGTGAAGAATTAGCCTAATAGTTTATTACATTTTACGGTAAATGTTCTGATCTGTTGCCTCATTGCATATAAACTTTTTTTTATGCTAGTTTTGTATTAATTTGAGATCTATTGCATCCCACAACTGTCCCAGAATATGTTTGGAATATTTATTTCTCGCACAGTATAGAATAGCTCAGCTTTTTTAATATGGGGAATAATAGATTGACATAGGTAATTGCTTTTGCTGTTTGTTAGGCCTACTCATCTTGTTGGCTGATGAAAAGTAAATGTGGACAGTTCTTCCAATATCTTCAATATGCACCTCGGAATTGGATAAGTACGCCCGCATTTGCGTCCCCGAAGTGTCTGTCTTCACTTGTAGCCCGTGAGAAAGACCTGATCACGTGATGGAGAGCCATGTGAGTGAGAGATGTTTCTGAGCATGCAGCACTCAGGGAGAAGGGAACAACGGCCACTGACCGCAAAAGGAATGTATTTATGGTATTTTTTAATCCCTTGTGATAAGATCTTGTCTCATCTCTGCAACTCCCCAATGGGCTCAGGAGAGGCAACGGTCGAGTCATGTGTCCATCGAAACATGAACCGCCAAACCGCGCTTCTTAACACCCGCTCGCTTAACTCATAAGTCACCCACACCAATGTGTCAGAGGAAACACTGTTCAACTGACGACCAAAATCAGCCTGCAGGCGCCCGGACTGTCACAAGGAGTCACTAGAGCACGATGAGCCAAGTAAAGCTCCCCCGGCCAAACCCTAACTCAGACGACGCAAGGCCAATTGTGCGCCGCCCTATGGGACTCCCGGTCACGGCCGGTAATGTCACAGCCTGGGATCAAACCCAAGGCTGTAGTGACGCCGCAACACTGCGATGTAGTGTCATAGTGCCTTAGACCGCTGTGCCACTCGGAAAACCTGGCATGGAGTTTTTTAAGGTGCATTACTGCCACACAAAGGGAATCCCGCTGGGAAATGAATTCAAATTGTGAATGAAGAGTGTACAGCCTGCACAATAAACAAAGCAGAGCTCATGCCTTTCAAGCAACTTTTTTCAAATCATCATTAGAGTCACATCCTGCAGCCTCACAATGTATTAAAAATAAAAACATATAGCCCAACATTTGTAGAGTTATTTAAGTTACATGAATAACTCTAAAATAAGCATATAGGAGTACCTATTTCTTTTTTTAACTGCTCAACACAGAATAGCCACATGTGCGCACTCCCTCAAATCATTTGGAGAAAATATCCTTTCTATTTTATTCAGCTTTGTTCAATTGTATTTTTCATACTATAAAATAATATAAAATAATGGCACGGAATTTCTAACCAAATCTTGTTTTCTAAATGAACTAATGTAGCCCAGATCGGGACCTAACATAAGGACATCTCAGAGTATGCTATTCTGTTCTTCTGAAATAGACTACATTTTCTTCCTATCATGTTTCTTTCGAACTGTCTAAAATAAATAATCGATTTATTGTGAAGGTGGATTATGGATTTATTAGAGTAAAATGTAGATGTCCCAAAGGTCTGCATCAGTGGCTTGTAGGCTATGTGCGGAAGCCAGGAGATGCTAAATGTGTTTTTGTTAATTAACGGTCAATTACATTTACATTTAAGTCATTTAGCAGACGCTCTTATCCAGAGCGACTTACAAATTGGTGCATTCACCTTATGATATCCAGTGGAACAACCACTTTACAATAGTGCATCTAAATCTTTTAAGGGGGGGGGGGGGGGTTAGAAGGATTACTTTATCCTATCCTAGGTATTCCTTAAAGAGGTGGAGTTTCAGGTGTCTCCGGAAGGTGGTGATTGACTCCGCTGTCCTGGCGTCGTGAGGGAGCTTGTTCCACCATTGGGGTGCCATGAGACCAACAGTTTTTTGCTTGACAATCACCAGCTAATAACATTTTGTGACTGCCACAGCCCCTGCACAGGAGTATGACTCAAGTGACTATGAAACTCTGTAGTTGGGCTTAGTTGGCCAGTCCACATAAACTGAGAACCATGTAATAACACGGGTACCATTTTGATTCCAAAGCTCCAGGACAATCACATTCTTTCAAAAATCCCCATGAGAATGTTATTGTCATTAGAAGTTTGGCTCCAACATGGAGGACAGTTTCCAGACAGAGTAGTTTGGTAAAGTAGACTTACGGATGCAGGGGCGGAGTGGGGAGTGCCCCTGTTTGTAACCAGGGGCGCAGCGGTTGCATCTCAGTCCCATCACGCCATCCCGACACAGACACTGTCCCGATGTCTGGTTACACCAGAGACCCACAGCACCCATAGGGTGACACTGACACGCTGAGAGAGCAGGAGAAGATGGAGGGATGGGAGGAGAGAGAAGGTTAATGTCACATAGTAAAGAGTATTGTATTAATAACATTTGATTGCTCCTAATAAAGCTTCTATGAATGTACAAGAGGGAAAGAGAGAGAGAGAGAAGAAAAGGAGCGAGGGAGAGAGAGATGACAAGCACAGAGAGAGGGAACGATGGAGGGAAGACAGATTAAAGACGACAGAAATATGAATTTTAGATAGGAGTGAAAATAATGATACCATGGACAAAGCAAACATGGAAATGGGATGTAAAAGGATGAATGACAAAGCAGTTTAGAAGGAAGGAGGGAGAAAGGCAGAGTTGGGGTCATCGAAAGGGCACAGATAGAAAGAGGAAGCCATTCTCTAGTAGGTCTGTTTTTCCTCCAGTAATGTAGTTTAAACAAACCCTTACAGATACTTCAAACACCTTTAAGTAATTAGCTCTGAGGGCAGGTCACTAAGGCTCGGAAAACGGTTGACTTGGCCGGAACATTAATCAAATAAACATGGTTCATTTATCTATCATTGATGATTAAATCACATAATATTATGACACATAAATAGTGCTAATGTAACTTCCATAAGTTACAAATCTATTTGGCTCAAATACACTGAGTGTACAAAACATTCAGAACACTTTCCCTCAGAACAGCCTCAATTTGTCGGGGCCTGTTGGCCCGTGTTGACTCCAATGTTTCCCACAGTTGTGTCAAGTTGGCTTGATGTCCTTTGGCTGGTGGACCATTCTTGATGCACACGGGAAACTGCTGAGCGTGAAAAACCCAGCAGAGTTGCAGTTCTTGATACAAACCGGTGCGCCTGGCACCTACTACCATACCCTGTTCAAAGGCACTTAAATATTTTGTCTTTCCTATTCACCCTCTGAATGGCACATATATACAATCCATGTCTCAATTGTCTCAATGCTTAAAAATCCTTCTTTAACCAGTCTCCTCCCCTTCATCTACACTGATTGAAGTAGATTTAACAAGTGACATCAATAATGAATCATAGCTTTCACCTGCACATATGCTTTACCGTTTAGAAATGAAAGCACTTTATGTATCTAGTCCCCCCATTTGAAGATGTCATAAGTATTTTGACAAAATTCACTTAGAGTGTATTAAAGTATGTTTTGAAAAAAGTCACTGAATGGTGAATAATGACTGGAATAAGATATGATTTTTCGTAACATTTCTAAATGAATCCTGATAATGCCATGGTTAAGAAAAATCGTAAATGAATCATGAATAATGATGAGTGAGAAAGTTACAGAGGCTACAACCAAACACGCTAACCTCTCACCATTACCGGTAGAGATTAGCATTTTTTGGGTGGGGGTGGGGGGGGTGATCTTTATCGCTCTGTAACTTTCAAATGTTTGATCATTCACAATTCATCAATTCATTCATGATTATCTGTAATGCTTATTCATGATCATCTGTGGATGCTACCTACATTAATGTAGACCAGTTCAGAAGCCTCTTCTTTTCTTACTTACAATAAAAGGGACCCCAAAAGGACACAATACATTATTCATCATTCACTTCCTATTGGGCAAAAGACAATCCGAAACAACCAAAACAAGCTGTGAATGAATCCAACACGTTTGTAAAGTCATAAGCTTGATGTAGTCACTGTGTGTAAGGAATATGGGACTAAATATTACACTTTTGATACACTATAAGTGTATCAAATATTTTTGACATCTTCAAATGGGGGAACCAGATACATAAAGTTCTTTCATTTCTAAACGGTAAAACCGATATGTATGAAAATACCATCAAATACAATAAAATGCTAGCTGCACTGTCCACAGACACTGTCACGCCCTGACCAGGTGAACTCTTCTATTTTGGTCAGGGTGTGGCATTTCTATAGTTTATTTTCTATGTTTTTGGTATAGCCTTGCTTTGGGGCATATTTCTATGTTGGGTTCTGTAGATTCCCAATCAGAGACAGCTGTCGCTAGTTGCCTCTGATTGGGGAATCATATTTAAGTTCCTTTTCCCCCCACGATGTTTGTGGGTTGTTGTCTCTTTTATTTGGAGCAGTAGCGATACGTTTATGCTCTGTTTTGACCGTGTTATTTCAGTCTGTAATAAATAACATGAGTTCGCTCCCAGCTGCGCCTTGGTCCACTTCTTCCTTCCTGCACGACGATCGTTACAGAACAACCCACCAAACCAGGACCAAGCAGCGGGAGGAAAAGGAGCGCGAGAGTTGGGCTCGCGAGGGAAAGGAGTTCTGGACCTGGGAGGAGATCATGTCGGGGAAAGGACCCTGGCGGAAGGATTCCCAGGTCGAGGAGGTGATGCCAGCCGGTGGAAGGAGTCGCAGGCGGCGGTCGAGGAGGCCCGGAAGACACCCCCAAGAAAATTTTGTGGGGGGGCTAATGGGGTGGTCCGGAAGGGCAGAGGAAGAGCCCAGACCACTGCTCTCGTGGGGGATAACGGCGAAGGAGGAGGCAGAGATGTGGCAGGTCCTGGAGGACCTGCGTAGGGACAGCGTGGAGGAAGAGCCTTGGGTAGCAGAGGTGCGCACGGTATCGCCAGTGCGCCTGCACAGCCCAGTGCGCTCTGTGCCAGCGCCCCACATTTGCCGGGCTAGGGGGAGTGTTCAGCTAGGACGTGTTGTGCCGGCTCAGCGCTCCTGGCCTCCGGTGCCCCTTCTCGGTCCGATGTATCCTGCGCCGAGGACGCGCACTGTGTCTCCGGTACGGCTACACAGCCCAGTGCGTTCTGTGCCAGCGCTCCACACTTGCCAGGCTAAGGTGGGTGTTGAGCCAGAACGGGTGATGTCAGCTGTGCACTCCAGACCTCCAGTGCGCCTCCTCGGTCCAGGATATCCGGCGCCGCTTATGCGCACTGTGTCGCCGGTGTGTGCCCCCAGTCCAGTCCGGCCCGTCCCTGCTCCCCGCACCAAGCCAGTGGTGTGTGCCCCCAGTCCAGTCCGGCCCGTCCCTGCTCCCCGCACCAGGTTAGTGGTGCGCGTCCCCAGTCCAGTCCGGCCCGTCCCTGCTCCCCGCACCAAGCCAGTGGTGTGTGCCCCCAGTCCTGTCCGGCCCGTCCCTGCTCCCCGCACCAGGTTAGTGGTGCGTGTCCACAGTCCTGTCCGGCCCATCCCGGCTCCCCGCACCAAGCCGGTGGTGCGTGTCCCCAGTCCGGCCCGTCCCTGCTCCCCGCACCAAGCCAGTGGTACGTGTCCCCAGTCCAGTCCGGCCCGTCCCTGCTCCCCGCATCAGGTTAGTGGTGCGTGTCCCCAGTCCTGTCCGGCCCGTCCCTGCTCCCCGCACCAAGCCAGTGGTGCGTATCCCCAGTCCTGTCCGGCCCATCCCTGCTCCCCGCACCAGGTTAGTGGTGCGCGTCCCCAGTCCAGTCCGGCCCGTCCCTGCTCCCCGCACCAGGCCCACGGCGCGTGTCCACAGTCCGGCACGGCCTGTGTCCGGTCCACCGGTGACCAGTCCTGTTCCGGTCGGCGGCTCCGCTCCGGAGCCTGAGCATGCCGCTCCACCGTGGTCCAGTCCGGGCCAGAGGGGTAGGGCTAGGGTGGAGGCAGGGGGAAAAACACGCCCGGGGCCAGAGCCTCCACCGAGGGTGAGGCGCCCACCCGGGTCCCCCCCCCTAATAGACTTTAGGTTGGTGCGCCGGGAGTACGCACCGTTGGAGGGGGGGTACTGTCACGCCCTGACCAGGTGAACTCTTCTATTTTGGTCAGGGTGTGGCATTTCTATAGTTTATTTTCTATGTTTTTGGTATAGCCTTGCTTTGGGGCGTATTTCTATGTTGGGTTCTGTAGATTCCCAATCAGAGACAGCTGTCGCTAGTTGCCTCTGATTGGGGAATCATATTTAAGTTCCTTTTCCCCCCACGATGTTTGTGGGTTGTTGTCTCTTTTTGTTGGAGCAGTAGCGATACGTTTATGCTCTGTTTTGACCGTGTTATTTCAGTCTGTAATAAATAACATGAGTTCGCTCCCAGCTGCGCCTTGGTCCACTTCTTCCTTCCTGCACGACGATCGTTACAGACACACAGGGGGAGTGTATTTATGGCCTGGATGCTAGTCTGTTGCTGCTCTCTTGCCAACTCCTTGTTACTCAAGTCAAATGTGACATGACAATTCCATAAGGAGTTGGCAAGAGCTGAAAGAGACTATATATATTTACCTAAAAAAACTGAAACAACAACAACAACAAAATATTTCAAAAATAAAAAGCTGAAAGAGACTGGCACCACGGCTAAAATATCTCATTCTAGTCTATCTATTTACATTACTCCAATATTGCTATAACTGCAACCCCCTCGCACTTGCACGACACACACGCTCAATCACACACACGCGCACCTGCATGTGTCATGTGCATGACCTCGCTCCATTAACAGTAGTTATATTAGGACTTCGGTCAACCGCCCCAAAAGCATGCCAGAGTGTCACAGTCACTTAGAACATGTGACCAGTCAAAGGTCAAATGTCAGGGTGGATTCCAGCCAGTGGTAACAACATGAACACGAAATCCAGTCGACTGGCATACAGAAATAACTGTCCTCTGTCACAATGTAACTACCTCATAAACACCGTGGAGGAGGCTGGAACACAGACACATGTAGGCATACCTTGTAGACTAGCAGATGCACAAAGAGAAACAGATATCCTAACAGATGCAGATGCGCACACACTTGGACACACACTGATCTCTGCATGGATAAGATACACAGCTGGTCGGTGCGACTTAATACAGGCACAACCGCTTTAATGTGCACGCACACGCGCACACATAAACACACACACTCTCTCCCTCCCTCTCTCTGACTGACGTTGGCAGGTCTTGCGATGGGTGGGGGGCTTGCTGTGGTCTCGGGTGTATCCGTTCTGGCAGTACTGGCAGTGACGCCCCGCTGTGTGATGCCGACACTTCAGACATACTCCCCCGCTGCGCCGGCCCGACTGCTGGAACACCTCCATGCTGAACCGACACTTAGAGGAGTGGCTGTTACACTCACACGCTGGAGGGAGGGAGGGAGGGAATAAATGAATTTCAGTAAAGGCAGTAAAGTTAACATCCATGATCCAATTTGCACACATACATACACACACGCACACACAGACACAGTAATGGGGGGTGTGACTCACAGACGCACGGTTGTGGCTGACTGGGCGTGGCTCGTTGCCAGGGCCTGTCGTAGTAGAAGTCCTCACAAACATCGCAGTCCGCCCCTGCTGTGTGGTGCTCACACACACACACCGCCCGGCCCGCATCATCACGACGACACCGAGAGGCATGTCCGTTACACTTACATCTGCCCCCCACCTGCAGGTCGGAAAGGGCCAGGGCGGGCCGGACAGGGGGGGCGGAGATCAATGGAGAGGGAGGAGCCAGCTCAAGATTCCGATTCGCTCTCACTTTAGAGTTCTGTTGGTTGTTCCTCCTCCTCCTAAGTTCCCGCCCCTTGTTGATTCTCTCCTGCTTGCTGTCGATTGTCCAACCACAGATGCTGCCTTCCTGACATGGACTCCAATGGTGGCCCCCCTCCCTCTCATGGCCACGCCCTTTTCCTTTTCCGTTTCCTCTTTTGGAGATGTCTATTTCCGTAATGTCTCCTTCTGACTCCTTCCGTGTCACGTTGTGTCCGTCCTCTCCCCGATCCCCCGACCCTTTGTTATATCCTCCTCCGTTCCTCTTTCGTTTTTCTGCCTTTTTTCTCTCCTTCTCCACAAACCCCCATTTATTGTTGTCCCCATTCACCTTATCCACCTGACCCACCACAGCCTCGTTCTTCGACCCTGCCCTCCACCTCAGAACACCCCCACCCGCTCCCTCCCCCCAACCGACCTCACCCCTTTTCCCCTCCGAACTCCCCACCTTGGTCTGCTGGGACTGGGTCACCTCGTGGAACACTAACCGTATGTCCGTGGCCGTCACCCAGTCCTGCAAGGTGGGGCTGTAGTCAAAGTCTGGAGAGGAGGGTCTTCCATCCAGGGTGGAGAAGGCCAGCAACATGCCTCCCCGGTGCCTCTGCAGGGGCCGGGGGTCTGAGCACAGAGGCTCCGTCTCCTGGTGCCTGGTCTGGGCTACCGTCTGGGCCTGGAGCCCAAACTTCCCGGGGCAGTCGCTGGAGTAGTGCTGCATGGGCCTCCAGGTGCGCCCGTGGTCCATAGACTTGAGCACGGATAAGGAGACGGGGTCTGACGGCTCCCCCTGCTGGCAGAACTGCAGGCTGATGTAGGTGACCTCGAAGCGTCGACCCAGGGGAAGGGTGAGGACCCAGTCCCCGCCGTCGAGGCCTCCCGCCTGGGCCGTCCAGCAGGTCAAGTTGTGGGGGTTGTGGAGGTCCGTGAGGGAGCTGACGTTAACCGCTTTCTGGTCGGGGGGTCCTCGGAGGGAGTGGGCGGTACTGACAGGGACACCATGGGCGGCATTGATGAATTCCGACAGGCAGTGTCGCGGACGCCCATCCAAGTGGTAGCAGGGGTCATGGGGTGAGGTCCAGCTCAGAGGGGAGTGAGAGAGGGAAGGGGAAAGGAGGGAAGGAGGGAGGAAAGTGAGGAGAAGTAGGAGAAAAGGGAGGGCCAAGGAGGGGAGAGGGAAGAAGGACAGGAACATCATGTCATCGAGCCTGTGGGAGAAAATACAAAAATTAACAATTTTAGGGGATAAAGCGACGGGGTGAAATCATAAAAGGAAAATATATTGATGGATTTATATGACTTGCGGTTGGAGCCAAAGGGAGGGGCCGTCTGAGGTAGAGAGACCACCTGTGCCTTTATTGAAAACACACCAGCTCGCAGCACCACCATGAACATTTTAACATCCCTCGTATCCCTCATATCCCTCATACAATCCAACCAAATCTACCTCCACCCTTAAACAGGCCTATTTCTCTACCCACGACAGTCTTTAAAAACCTATTATCTTGTCCCATAAAGAGCGGATGAGTGTAAGGATGAAAGCATATACCGAGTGGATGAGTGTATGGATGAGAGTGTATAGAAACCCAGCCCATAAGTCGTGCTTGAGTGTATGGATAAAAGCGTGTACAAAGTGAAGAGCGTATGCAGAGTGGACGAGTGGATGGATGAGAGCGTATAAAGAGTGGATGAATGTGTGGATGAGATGGATGAAAGCATACAGAAAACCAGCGGGTCTGTACGGGATGACAAAAAACAGCTGGGTCTGAAAACACAAGCTGGGCAGCATCCATCATCTTTATGGTCCTCCTTTTAAATCCTTCTCCTGCCGCTCTGCTCCACTCCACTCTACTCAACGTACATGGGCAGGAACCCGAGTTTTGGAGCCCAAAGTGTGGAGAGAAATGGAAGGAGAGAGAGAGAGAGAGGGTGTGAGAAAGAAAGACAAAGAGAGGGGAAGGAAGGAGAGATGGAGCTTAGTGTGGAAGATGGAGGGAAAGATTTATAGAAGAGAACGCGAGAAATGTGTGTTCAGCTTAAACCCCTGTACAGTCACTTCCTGTGAGAAGACAAACACGGACTTGTGTATGTCCTTAGTGTGAACAGATTCCCTTCCCTCCTAAAACGGCTGGTGATGTGTTAAATGTATTTGTCTGCCAAGAATTGATAGTGATACCAGAGAAGGTTACTTAATTTGCGCCTGCAGACATGGGCGAACAATGCGTCTACTTTCCTGCCAACATGATCTACAACAAACTTTGCGGTTTTATAGACAGACGGATAGGCTGGGGGCAAGCAAGCAAGACTCCTATCCAACACTTCACACCAAGCAATTTACAAAGACACAGATTGTTAGGATCCAATACTTTTCCAGGCCCTCCTCTATTTCTCTGTAAATGTATCTCTGCTATGCAGTGTCTGTCTCGCTCTTTCCCTCCTCCCCTTTTACTCATTCCCTCTCTACTGTCATTGCATTTTCTCTCTCTCTCTCTCTCTCTCTCTCTCTCTCTCTCTCTCTCTCTCTCTCTCTCTCTATATATATATATCTCACATGCACCATATTCTGGGAATATCTCTAACTGCGTCTTGATTGACGATGTCCTAACAAGCGTTTGACACTAACAGTGCAGTCAGTGGGGCTGTATAAACCAACCCCATAGGAGAGGATAGAGGATAGAAAAAATGGTTGGGAGCCACCCAGGGCCAGTTAAACCACAGCCCGAAACTTGAGGCTTCTCTTAGGACTACAACGGAAGTTATTCCTCAAGTCACCCTACCAAAACGTGTTATGATTCCCTGCGAGTCCCACAAAAAGCAGACTGTCCCAACCTGGCTCTGTGGGATCGGGTGGATGATGAGGCTTGTCAGGTATATTGGGCGGCTATGTTTTGGGGTGTCGTTATTGGAAACGCCACGACCGGCGGCTGAGGTGACGAGTGGTCCGACTGCAGCCCCTGTCCTGCTCTGACGCATTCCTGGGGTCCGGTGTGCACCCCTTGAGCATTCCACACGTGTTGCAACATGCCCCGTTGGGAACCCGAACAGCCCGCTAAAAACCGAGCCTCATTAATTGATCGACTGATTAATTAGGTCTCATATTGGCGTCAGGGTGGAGGGTTTCGCTCGAGGGGAGAAGCGGAAGGCGAGATGGGGAGAGGGGATGTCTGGTACAGTATAATCAGGGGAAGAGATGGTATAAGGAGGTAAAGATGGTGGTGGGGTGGTGGGTTAGGGGAATTCATGGAATGATTCTTAAAAAGGGGTTGTGGTGATGGGGGAATGTCTGAGAAATTCAGACAAGATGCTGTTGGTGGGTAGGGGCGTAAGGGGTTAAGGGGTGTTAGGATACAGAGGCGAGGGGGTTGTTTGCTATTCCCCATGACGTTATTTGCACTCGTCTTTCTCGGTAACATTACCACCAATTAAGCATAGCCCCCATAACAAACTACATGATGGAGGGAAGCTTTTCAGAGAGGAGCACTCAGCACAGGGCTCTTTAAAGTGCGCCTCACCATTCTCTGTGCCCCCAGGCCAAATCCAGACCCTTACCCCCCTCATCCCCCTCCGCTCCGATACCAGATCGCCAGTCTGGCACCTGGAATGTAACCCAGCCACCAGATATTGTTTCAATGTTTTTTCTCAGTCACTTTCCATAAATTCACACACCCAGCATGTCGGAAGAACACGGTGGATGAGTGGCATTCCTCTTTAATAGAGCTTTAAAGACGAGAAGAAGACAGGAAAAACATTCATATCCCAAAATATTGTACAACATAGAAGTAACTGACAAAATAAAGGAAACACCATCATAAAGTGTCTTAATGGGGCG
Source organism: Salmo salar (assembly GCF_965601325.2). Taxonomy (NCBI): domain Eukaryota; kingdom Metazoa; phylum Chordata; class Actinopteri; order Salmoniformes; family Salmonidae; genus Salmo; species Salmo salar. The sequence continues at coordinate 77,374,224 of NC_138308.1, forward strand.
TTGGGGCACCACGGGCCAGAACAGCTTCGATGTACTTTGGCAGAGATTCTACAAGTGTCTGGAAGTGGAACTCTATTGGAAGGATGAGACACCATTCTTCCACAAAAAAATCCATAATTTGTTGTTTTGTTGATGGAAAACGCTGTCTTAGGCGCAGCTCCAGAATCTCCAATAAGTGTTCAACTGAGTTGAGATTTGGTGACTAAGACGGCCATTGCATATGGTTTACACAGTTGAAGTCGGAAGTTTACATACACCTTAGCCAAATACATTTAAACTCAGTTTTTCATAATTTCTGACATTTAATCCTGGTAAAAATTCCCTGTCTTAGGTTATTTAGGACCACCACTTTATTATAAGAATGTGAAATGTCAGAATATTAGTAGAGAGAATGATTTATTTCTTTCATCACATTCCCAGTGGGTCAGAAGTTTACATACTCTCAATTAGTATTTGGTAGCATTGCCTTTAAATTGTTTAACTTGGGTCAAACGTTTTGGGTAGCCTTCCACAAGCTTCCCACAATAAGTTGGGTGAATTTTGGCCCCTTCCTCCTGACAGAGCTGGTGCAACTGAGTCAGGTTTGTAGGCCTCCTTGCTCACACACACTTTTTCAGTTCTGCCCAAAAATGTTCTATAGGATTGAGGTCAGGGCTTTGTGATGGCCACTCCAATATCTTGACTTTGTTGTCCTTAAGCCATTTTGCCACAATTGTGGAAGTTTGCTTATGGTAATTGTCCATTTGGAAGACCCATTTGTGACTGATGTCTTGAGATGTTGTTTCAATATACCCACATCATTTTCCTCCCTCATGATGCCATATATTTTATAAAGTGCACCAGTCCCTCCTGCAGCAAAGCACCCCCACAACATGATGCTGCCACCCCCGTGCTTCACGGTTGGGATGGTTTTCTTCGGCTTGCAAGCCTCCTCCTTTTTCCTCCAAACATAACAATGGTCATTATGGCCAAACAGTTGTATTTTTGTTTCATCAGACCAGAGGACACTTCTCCAAAAAGTACGATCTTTGTCCCCATGTGCACGTGCAAACCGTAGTCTGGCTTTTTTTATGGCGGTTTTGGAGCAGTGGCTTCTTCCTTGCTGAGCGGCCTTTCAGGTTATGTCGATATAGGACTCGTTTTACTGTGGATATAGATACTTTTGTACCTGTTTCCTCCAGCATCTTCACAAGGTCCTTTGCTGTTGTTCTGGGATTGATTTGCACTTTTCACACCAAAGTACATTAATCTCTAGGAGACAGAACTCGTCTCCTTCCTGAGCGGTATGATGGCTGCGTGGTCCCACGGTGCTTATACTTGTGTACTATTGTTTGTATAGATGAACGTGGTACCTTCAGGCATTTGGAAATTGCTCCCAAGGATTAACCAGATTTGTGTAGGTCTACAATTTTTTTCGGAGGTCTTGGCTGATTTCTTTTGATTTTCCCATGACGTAAAGCAAAAAGGCACTGAGTGTGAAGGTAGGCCTTGAAATACATCCACAGGTAAACCTCCTATTGACTCAAATTATGTCAATTAGCCTATTAGAAGCTTCTAAAGCAATGACATCATTTTCTGGAATTTTCCAAGCTGTTTAAAGGCACAGTCAACTTAGTGTATGTAAACGTCTGACCCACTGGAATTGTGATACAGTGAATTATAAGTGAAATAATCTCTGTAAACAATTGTTGGAAGAATTACTAGTGTCGTGCACAAAGTAGATGTCATAATTGACTTGCCAAAAACTATAGTTTGTTAACAAGAAATTTGTGGAGTGGTTGAAAAACGAGTTTTAATGACTCCAACCTAAGTGTATGTAAACTTCCAACTTCAACTGTATTGTTTTCATGGTCATGACACCATTCAGTGACCACTAGTGCCCTGTGGATGGGGGCATTTTCATTCTATGGGGGCATAGCCATGGTAGTCAAAATAATGGCCTGCCCAGCACTTTTATACATGATCCTAAGCATGATGGGATGTTAATTGCTTAATTAACTCAGGAACCACACCTGTGTTGAAGCCCCTCCTTTCAATATAGTTTGTATCCCTCATTTACTCAAGTGTTGCCATTATTTGGGCAATTAATAGTCATATCCATTACAATAACTTATCATGGAGAATCACATAAATAACGGTTTTCCAGAGTAAATATGAACCGATCACGGACATTGAATACTATTTCACGCTTGCATCATATACTGTGTATACTAAAGTATCAAAACGATTTGTCAGCAAGGCCTTCGATTATGTAACTTTTCAAAAACCTTACATAAGCGAATAGTGTTTAAGTAAGGTCAGTGATGTCTCTGGAGGGAGACAGTATGCATGGTCTTTCAAAGCAGCAGCGGTCAGTGTGCTCAGCTGTGCTCGGCTGGCGAAGGCCTGGAAAAATACTGGATGACAACCTGGGCCATGTTTACAGCATAGTCGAACATGGTGGGAGTTAACTAACAGGAGAGCCTTCTGCTCATGTTCTCACACTAAGCCTTCAGTAGAAATCTGCTCTAAGACACTTTGTATAATCGTTCGTTCCTTTATACTTATGAGTTCAATGAGTTGTCATAAGGTCAAAGGTGTGAGGAGATTCAAAGTAGCACTTTGGGTTCCAACAGTCTGCTCTGTAAAATCCTGCCACTTCCACCAATTGTTTAAAATGCTTTGCTACTGTCTGTTCTGTCAACGTGTGGGGAGGTTGTGCTTTGGGGTTCGGATAATAAGAAGGTATACTAGGGGTACTAAGGGAGAGATGAGATTGGATACCAGGCTGTAAGAGAGGCTTATGAGCGTGGCTATAGGGGTGAAAGAAGTGGGGTAAGACACAGAGAGCATAAGGGCACTGAGAGAGGGATATCATTATAGAGGGTGGTAATATGGATGTAAGAGGGTGGTTAGAAACGTGTAAGAAGGTGATAAAAGTAGGGAATAAGTGGAGGATACGAGAGTAAGACGTTGACATATTAAAGAGAATAGGAGGCCAGAGGGATAGGAGGGGGATTTGGAGAGGGCTAAGTGGTGTACTGTGGGTGAAGGAATAAGGGCTAATAAATTGAGAATATGATGTCATTAAGAGGGAACATAGGCAGAAGTGGGCAAGGAAGATGATGCCTTCTGCTATCTGTCAGCTCCCCTTGCCTCCGTTCCACTCTGCGGTCTAAATCTGTGTCTTTTGGGGCTGTGTATCTGGAGCAAATGAGCTGGATTTGGCCTGTCTCACACACTTTAACATTCCTTGTCATGGGCAGCAGTGTAGAGCACTACCCAGCTATTCCGCAGCCTCAGCACGACCATAGAACACAACATGCAAGATGGAGGCAGAGGAGACAGTGTGCTTTGTAAACAGTAGGCTTTGTTAATTCGTTATTGTGCAATATTCGATATGGTTGTCTGATGCGCTTATATTAAACTGGCTACATAGCTAATCCAAACGGGTAAAGGAAGTGGTTTATTGGGGTGGCAGGGTAGCCTAGTGGTTAGAGCATTGGGCTTGTAACTGAAAGGTTGCAAGTTCAAATCCCCCAGCCGACAAGGTACAAATCTGTCTTTCTGTCCCTGAACCCCTAGGCTGTCATTGAAAATAGGAATTTGTTCTTAACTGACTAACCTAGTTAAATAAAGGTACATTTTAAATACCACGAGGAAATGAAAAGAACAGGCCTGATAGAAATTAAGTCATGTTCAAACAACTCTGGTCCACAGTGGATGACTTCTTTCAAGAGCATATAACAATATGCACCCTGGACTAAGGCCTGTTCGATACATTAATGAGCTCTAAATACACACTGATACACGAACCTCCCACTGTGAAACTGAACCGGACACCTGCTTGGGCATGTTATCGCGATCACATCTGACAAGTAACACCTTTGTTCATTTCCAATTGTCCTTAGCCCGTCTGAAACATAACGCAGCATAGAGACAAGGAGAAGAGAAATGCAATGTATTCTCCCTGTATTCCCAAACAGCATTCCTGTCCGCTCAAACACAGGGTGTTATTCCACACGGAGCAGATTCCAGCAGCACTGTTTTAGGTGTAATAATCTAATTTTAGTGGGGCGGTGAGGAGGTGCAACTGACAGCACGCACAAAATGGATTATCGCCGCTGTTGCACGTATCTTTAGCAGGCCCTGTCCCTCAGGTTCGCACCTCCAACGCGCAGCCAAACGGCCGCCTGCTATGGGCGCCCCTCGGCCTGAAGTCAAGAAGGGAAATGGAACGACACGAAGATGATTTATAAAGGGAAAAGCTTTTTAAAACAGGCCAGACAACTCAGCTTGGACATATTTCAGGGATCGAATAAGAGAACGTATGCCCTAAAGCACATGTCAAACTCATTCCACGGAGGGCCGAGTGAGTGTGGGTTTTCTCTCCTCCCTTGTATTTGATTGATTAAGTAAGGTCACTAATTAGGAACTCCCCTCATCTGGTTTTCAAGGTCTTAATTGGAGCTAAAAAAAATAAAAAACAGCAGACACTAAGCCCTCCATGGAATGAGCTTGACATCCCTGCCCTTAATCAGAGGTGTCAAACTCATTCCACAGAGGCCGAGTGTCTGTGGGTTTTAGTTTTTTCATTTAAATTAAGACCTAAACAACCAGGTGAGGGGAGTTCCTTACTAATTAGTGACCTTAATTCATCAATCAAGTACAAGGGTGGAGCGAAAACCCACAGACACTCGGCCCTCCGTGGAATGAGTTTGACATATGTGCCCTAAAGGAAGCGAGGCTATTTCGCTCAATTTCGCTCTGGTTCTCGTCCCACGCTAGTTTAGAACCTATCACACAAGTCGACAATGCGCTAAGCAAACCCATGGACGTTTCGCTTCATTGTCGATATTGAAAAACAGATGGACATGAAATCATGGTCCGTGATTTCATCTTCAAGTAATGCCAAAAACAACCTCGGGCGAAATTAAAATGAAAGTGAAGCTCATTTTACTAAGTGGAAGACATGTCATTGTGGAATTCATAATTAATTGCAGGCCACAGAGAAACGACAATAAGAATCCTAGAAAAGTATATTTTGACCACCCATTGACTTAGATTTAGAACATGCCTATTAAATCCTATTTAAAGCATGCAGAAGAAGAATTAGGCCTACAAAATCCCGTTTGATATAAATTCAATTGAGCGAAGATTATGACAAGATAATAGATGAACATATTGTAGACTATTTGTGTTATGTTAATTAAATCCCCCTCGAAAAGATTTTCATGGCGACAAGAGGCGAAGGTGAAATCTCTACAGATATATGCAGCGTATGGGCCTGTGTTGACCTTGGAACTCGTTTAACGAAACATGTTGGAGACAATTCGATAGAAAATAATATGCGTTTGGAATTTGAATTACCATGCAAAAAGCTACATTACCGTTTATCTCATTAGAAAATATAACTTAATAGCCTTTTTTTGACCAATAAATCACGAATTGTTAAGCCTATTATTAGTAGTATAGTTATTGTTATTGTTATTATATCAATAAATTGAATGATAATTGAATAACCAACCTAGGTAATAGAGATTATTTAAGGAAAATATTTAAGGAAAAAGAGCAATAGTCTACTGTTGGCTATATAAATGTTCCCCAATCTTAATTCAATAAATTGAAACCCGAGTTTTACCCTGGGGTGCATCCGGTTTAGACAAATGGGTGTAATAAATGAAACACCCTTCGAAGAAAAATAGTTGGATTGGTTCATTTAATACAAATGTCTATCAAATTTAGTACGATTGTTTTTATCCATGGTCACTTGCTGCGCGCCGCCAAATGGTCTATAATTACACATTCCAGTAATTATGCTCAATTTGCTTCATCTTGCAGAGACAGAACCTGATGTAAGCTTATATTGTATTCTACGCATTTAAGTGGTATTATCTTTCTGATCACACACTTAATCGTAATTTTCGTTATTTTCTCGAAATAAGTTTAAGCTATTTATCATGGCTGTTGTCCCTGTAGAAACACACATGCCCAATGGCATATCGCTGTTTTCAAGAGGGAAATACGATAGGCCCTAGTCATATAATAATAATAATGATTAGTCTATTATTATTGTTATTATTATTATTATATTTCAATTCAATTTAATTTAAACCTAAATAAAGGAGAGCCCGAAACAGAATAACAGTTCTGACAATAACTTTAATTTTTTGTGATGATGAACGTATTAATACAATTGCAAACATCCACTTCATGACTTATACTGTTATGACTTATACTGTATATCAGCTAGTCCTAAAAATATTGAGGCGCCTCTTGAAATGACTCTCAATCCATCTTAGTTCTGACAATGAAACTCTCCCAACTAATACAACAGGCTTTTTAGATTTCAAATATTTAATTAACATAATCACGCAAGAATAATTATTACCTTAGATTAGGATATTAAGATATTAAATAAACCACAGGCTACCATCATAAAACAATATTCCAATGAAAATGGTCTCAGGCTAAATTATTCCATTTATTTATCAATAATACTATATTATGCTCAGATATGCCTATATTCCCATGAAGACGACAGGTTTATATCAAATCAATCTTCAATAAAAGAAAGTGTAAATCATCATTTGGATACATAAAGCCTGCAATGGGTTGTAGCCACCCATGGAGAGTAAGTGACTGAGTATACTGTACTTATAGCGCGAACTTTGGCACTCTCACCGGGTCCAAATGATCAACTTGTCAATGCCTAGTCCTTCCATTCTAAATTTAAAACAGGTCTACGAACCTCCGTCAGAAAGAAGCCACAGCGAATAAAGAAATATAGGCTACACATAAACATGTAAAATATGAGAACACTCACCATATGCGTCTCAATGTTTGATCTCCATTCGCTCGTGGCGGCTCATGCGGTCTTAATCAATATAGGGGCGCAACAAGTGGACAGTTATCCGGGCGCCCTGTGCTGTGCGCATGGAGTGGGGATCCAACTCGCTGCAGCCCGCCTCAGTAAGGGGCGTCCCGTCCTGACGTCAAGACGCCGCTGCTTCTCTCAACTCCAACTCACATCTGCACAGTGCCCTACTACAGTGCAGAGCAAGTCAGTCTGGCGGAGAATTTGCAGATAGATAATTAAGACAAAGTGGGCCCAATTACCTTGATGTTCATCATTGCTTTTGTAGACTTCAATCTCCCGTCGCAATATTTGTTCTCATTTTCCAAACGTAAAATGGAAGAAAAAAATCGTTGAACCACGTAGGCTAGAAGGGGATAGCTCTTACATGCGGTATAGTGAGTAACGCTAACGTAGCAGATGAACTAAAGCAGACACAGATGGAAAGCTGGAAATAAAAGAAAGAGAATGGATGAATGATGGGGGATGGAGGGAGAAGCGAGTGACTGAGAGAGGAGGAGGAAACTTTCCCAGAGAAACCCCATAAAACTGATTGATGACTTCTCTTGAGGAATGTTTCCCCAGGTGTGTGTGTGTGTATGTGTGTGTTCAAGTAGTTACTCGGAGTTATTTAGAAATGCTATCCTTGGAAGGGTGACAAGAGCAATCACATACATTGAGTGGAGAAATGGTACAATTGTGCATCACCATTACATTTTGGCAGAGTTTTGTAACCTACTAAAGACGCACTATACAGTTTTGAGCTCCCAGTTAGGTTGAGGAGGAACATTGCTTCTATTTGACAGCTGGGTTAATAAAGCAAAGAAGTCCATGGGACATAAGCTGTAAAGACAAAGAAGCTATAAAGCAATAAAGATTTTTTTTTAAAGTAAATCTGTATTAGGTGTGTGTGTCATACTGTCAGAGGGTAGAATAGCAGGTGTCCTGCCAAAATCTGCACCCTGCAGCAAGACGTAGATTGATGTAACTAATAAAAAGGGAGCCTAAACAAGACGAGGCAGTGATATTTGCCAGACTTTCCCCTCATCATAAGAGTAAACATGATGATCGTTCTTGACAGAATCAGAACAGATTTCACAATAAATGTACTTCGATTTCCAGAGGTTTGCTGCCTGTGAAAACTTCACATTTAAAGTGTTTTGACATCATACAACAAACACCGATAATAATCATACACAAGCTTCAAGAGCCCAACTGTGGACAGAGTCATTTTTATTCAAGGTCTTTGTCTGCAGGTGATTCTCCTTTATTGGTTTCCTGAACCTTCATGTTGTGGCCAGCTTGCCAGTAGATGACACCAGTATAACTGCAGATGCTGCCAGTCCCATGATGCCACAGCAGAGAGAACCAGGAACTGGGGAGGAAGAGCACAAACCTGGCAGCCTCCTCATGTCACCTTCCTCCCCGGGTTGCTCCCATATGGACACAGGACCCAATGACCCTACTGGCCAGGTCACCAGAGCTCGTACTGTCAGGGGGCAGCGAGGATCACCTACCCACTGGAGACTACAGTAGTATCCCCAGAGGAGAACTCTGGTGCTGCATAGACATTACGTCCTGGAATAGACAAAAACACGAGGGACAGTAATAAAACTCAGGTGATTTGGTGACATTTTCTTGCAAGCAGCTTCACCACAGCACAAAAAAGCAATGTGCACCGACCCTAGTATTGGAGAGTTACAGTACAGTGTATGCAGGCTTTTGTTACAGCCCAGCAGTATTTGAAACATGTATTTAAATTCTAGAACAAAAACGTGCATGAACTGTAGCTCTCTAAGACCAGGGATAAGAGACTGCTGCTCGGCCCCTTATGTTATTTTCTATTGAAGAACTAGAGAGCAATGTAATGCTAGAAGCCACCCAGTCGGTCTGTGACAGTTCCATTCACATGTGTTGGAAGCAGACTGGGAGCAGATTGATGTGCCGCAATGGATAAAGACCTGCAGAAAAAAAAGTAAAACATTACCAAAGACTTATTCAGCAGAGTGTAACGTTAAAACAAAGTATAGATATAGATGAAGGCCGTACTGTCTGTACTGTCATGTAAAACATGGAAACATTTCAGCTCTGTACGTTCAATTTTCATCTTCAGCATTCTAAATATTGTTAGGCACCGAACTGAAGGATCAAAGGTCAAGGTGGAGATCAAAGCTTTAAAAGGTCAAAGGTCAGAGTAAATATTATGTGTTACCTTGTCTTTCATATGGAGCAGTGAGGCTTTGTCCGCAAAGGTGAAAATATACACTGACCAAAAATATAAACGCAACGTGCAACAACTTCAAAAATGTTACTGAGTTACAATTCATATTAGGAATTCAGTCAATTGAAATACATTCACGAGGCCCTAATCTATCGATTGCACATTACTGGGAATACAGATATGCCTCTGTTGGTCACCGATACCTTAAATAAAGGTAGGGGCGTTGATCAGAAATCCAGTCAGTATCTGGTGTGACCATCATTTACCTCATGCAGCACGACACACTGTATCTCCTTCATATAGTGTTGATCAGGCTGTTGATTGTGGCCTGTGGAATGTTGTACCACTCCTCTTCAATGGTTGTGCGAAGTTATTGGATATTGTCTGGAACTGAAACACACTGTTGTACACGTCGATCCAGAGCATCCCAAACATGCTCAACAGATGACATGTCTGGTGAGTATGTGGGCCATGGAAGAACTGGGACATTTTCCTCTTCCAGGAACTGTGTACAGATCCTTGTGACATGGGGCCGTGCATATCATGCTGAAACATTTGGTGATGGCGGCGGATGAATGGTACAATGGGCCTCAGGATCTCGTCATGGTATCTCTGTGCATTGAAATTGCCATTGATAAAATGCAACTGTGTTCGTTGCCCGTAGCTTATGGCTGCCCATACCATGATCCCACCATCACCATGGGGCACTCTGTTCACAACGTTGACATCAGTAAACTGCTCGCCAACACAACTCCATACATGCTGTCTGCCATCTGCCCGGTACAATTGAAACTGGGATTCATTGAAGGTGAGCATTTGCCCATTGAAGTCGTTTACGATGCCAAACTGCAGTCAGGTCAAGTCCCTGGTGAGGACTACGAGCACGCAGATGAGCTTCCCTGAGAGGGTTTTTAACAGTTTGTGTAGAAATTCTTCAGTTGCGCAAACCCACTGTTTTATCAGCTGTCCAGGTGGCTTGTCTCAGTTGATCCCACAGATGAAGAAGCCGGATGTGGAGGTCCTGGGCTGGCGTAGTTAAACGTGGTCTGCAGGAGGCCAGTTGGATGTACTGCTAAATTCTCTAAAACAACGTTGAAGGCAGCTTATGGTAGAGAAATTAACCTCCCTCAAAACTGGAGACATCAGTGGCCTTTTATTGTCCCCAGCACAAGGTGCACCTGTGTAATCAAATCAAATCAAGATCGAATTTATTTATATAGCCCTTCTTACATCAGCTGATATCTCAAAGTGCTGTACAGAAACCCAGCCTAAAACCCCAAACAGCAAGCAATGCAGGTGTAGAAGCACGGTGGCTAGGAAAATCTCCCTAGAAAGGCCAAAACCTAGGAAGAAACCTAGAGAGGAACCAGGCTATGAGGGGTGGCCAGTCCTCTTCTGGCTGTGCCGGGTGGAGATTATAACAGAACATGGCCAAGACTTCCGGCGCCGACAAAGATGGCCGCCTCGCTTCGCGTTCCTAGGAAGCTATGCAGTATTTTTTTTTTTTTTATGTGTTATTTCTTACTTTGTTACCCCAGGTAATCTTAGGTTTTATTATATACAGTCGGGAGGAACTATTGGATATAAGACAATGGATCGGATCCTAGCCGGCTACCCAAAACAACGACGACGTAGAAAGGGCAGACAGAGCGGTCTTTTGGTCAGGCTCCGTAGACGGGCACATCGTGCACCGCTCGCTAGCATTCTACTTGCCAACGTCCAGTCTTTTGACAACAAGGTAGACGAAATCCGTGCAAGGGCAGCATTCCAGAGAGACATCCGAGACTGTAACGTTCTTTGTTTCACGGAAACATGGCTCACTCGAGACACGCTATCTGAGTCGGTACAGCCACCTGGTTTCTTTACGCATCGCGCCGACAGAAACAAGCTTCTCTCTGGTAAGAAGAAGGGCAGGGGTATATGCCTTATGATTAACGAGACGTGGTGTGATCATAACAACATACAGGAACTGAAGTCCTTTTGTTCACCTGACTTAGAATTCCTCACAATCAAATGTCGACCGCATTATCTACCAAGAGAATTCTCTTCGATCATAATCACAGCCGTGTATATTCCCCCCCAAGCAGACACATCGACGGCCCTGAAAGAACTTCATTGGACTCAATGTAAACTGGAAACCACATATCCTAAGGCTGCATTTATTGTAGCCGGGGATTTTAACAAGGCTAATCTGAAAACAAGGCTCCCCAAATTCTATCAGCATATTGATTGCGCTACTAGGGCTGGCAAAACCCTAAACCACTGTTATTCTAACTTCCGCGATGCATATAAGGCCCTCCCCCGCCTTCCCTTCGGAAAACCTGACCACGACTCCATTTTGTTGCTCCCAGCCTATAGACAGAAACTAAAACAGGAAGCTCCCGCCCTCAGGTCTGTTCAACGCTGGTCCGACCAATCGGATTTCACGCTTCAAGACTGCTTCGATCACGTGGACTGGGATATGTTCCGCATTGTAGCCAACAACAACATTGATGAAGACGCTGATTCGGTGTGCGATTTTATTAACAAGTGCATCGCCGATGTCGTACCCACAGAGTCTATTAAAACATTCCCCAACCAGAAACCGTGGATTGATGGCAGTATTCGCGCAAAACTGAACGCGCGAACCACTGGTTTTAATCAGGGCAAGGTGACCGGAAACATGACCGAATACAAACAGTGTAGCTATTCCCTCCGCAAGGCAATCAAACAAGCTAAGTGTCAGTACAGAGACAAAGTGGAGTCACAATTCAACGGCTCAGACACGAGAGGTATGTGGCAGGGTCTACAGTCAATCACAGACTACAAAAGAAAAACCAGCCCCGTCGCGGATCACGATGCCTTGCTTCCAGACAGACTAAACAGCTTTTTTGCTCGCTTTGAGGACAATACAGCGCCACTGACACGGCCCGTTACCAAAACCTGCGGGCTCTCCTTCACTGTAGCCAATGTGAGTAAAACATTTAAACGTGTTAACCCTCGCAAGGCTGCAGGCCCGACGGCATTCCCGGCCGAGTCCTCAGAGCATGCGCAGACCAGCTGGATGGTGTGTTTACAGACATATTCAATCAATCCTTATCCCAGTCTGCTGTCCCCACATGCTTCAAGAGGGCCACCATTGTTCCTGTTCCCAAGAAAGCTAAGGTAACTGAGCTAAATGACTACCGCCCTGTAGCACTCACTTCCATCATCAAGAAGTGTTTTGAGAGACTAGTCAAGGACCATATCACCTCCACCCTACCTGACACCCTAGACCCACTCCAATTTGCTTACCGACCCAATAGGTCCACAGACGACGCAATCGCCATCACACTGCACACTGCCCTAACCCATCTGGATAAGAGGAATACCTATGTAAGAATGCTGTTCATCGATTGCAGCTCAGCATTTAACGCCATAGTACCCTCCAAACTCATCATTAAGCTCGAGACCCTGGGTCTCGACCCCGCCCTGTGCAACTGGGTCGTGGACTTCCTGACGGGCTGCCCCCAGGTGGTGAAGGTAGGTAACAACATCTCCACCCCGCTGATCCTCAACACTGGGTCCCCACAAGGGTGTGTTCTCAGCCCTCTCCTGTACTCCCTGTTCACCCACAACTGCGTGGCCATGCACGCCTCCAACTCAATCATCAAGTTTGCAGACGACACTACAGTGGTAGGCTTGATTACCAACAACGACGAGACGGCCTACAGGGAGGAGGTGAGGGCCCTCGGAGTGTGGTGTCAGGAAAATAACCTCACACTCAACATCAACAAAACAAAGGAGATGATTGTGGACTTCAGGAAACAGCAGAGGGAGCAGCCCCCTATCTACATTGACGGGACAGTAGTGGAGAGGGTGGAGTGTTTTAAGTTCCTCGGCGTTCACACCACGGACAAACTGAAATGGTCCACCCACACAGACAGCGTGGTGAATAAGGCACAGCAGCTCCTCTTCAACCTCAGGAGTCTGAAGAAATGTGGCTTGTCACCAAAAACACTCACTAACTTCTACAGATGCACAATCGAGAGCATCCTGTCGGGCTGTATCACCGCCTGGTACAGCCCATAACCGGAAGGCTCTCCAGAGGGTAGTGAGGTCTGCAAAACGCATCACCGGGTGCAAACTACCTGCCCTCCAGGTCACCTACACCACCCGATGTCACAGGAAGGCCAAAAAGATCATCATGGACAACAACCACCCGAGCCACTGCCTGTGCACCCCGCTATCATCCAAAAGGCGAGGTCAGTACAGGTGCATCAAAGCGGGGACCGAGAGACTGAAAAACAGCTTCTATCTCAAGGCCATCAGACTGTTAAACAGCCATCACTAACATTGAGTGGCTGTTACCAACATACTGACTCATCTCTAGCCACTTTAATAATGGAAAAATTTATGTAATCAATTTATCACTAGCTACTTTATTACCCTACATTACTCAGCTCATATGTATATACTGTACGCCATACCATCTACTGCATCTTGATGTAATTAAATGTATCACTAGCCACTTTAAACAACGCCACTTTATATAATGTTTTCCTACCCCACATTACTCATCTCATATGTATATACTATACTCTATACCATCTACTGCATCTTGCGATCTTGATGTAATGTATCACTAGCACTTTAAACAATGCCACTTCATATAATGTTTTCATACCCTACATTACTCATCTCATGTATATATAGTGTACTCTATACCATCACCGGCATCTTGATGTAATATATCAATAGCACTTTAAACAATGCCACTTTATATAATGTTTACATACCCTACATTACTCATCTCATATGTATATACTGAACTCTATACCATCTACTGCATCTTGCCTATGCCGTTCGGCCATCGCTCATTTATATATTTTTATGTACATATTCGTATCCATTCCTTTACACTTGTGTGTATAAAGTAGTTGTTGTGAATTGTTGGGTTATATTATTTGTTAGATATTACTGCATGGTCAGAACTAGAAGCACAAGCATTTCGCTACACTTGCATTAACACCTGCTAACCATGTGTATGTGACAAATAAAATTTGATTTGATGTTCAAATGTTCATAAATGACCAGCATGGTCAAATAATAATAATCACAGTAGTTGTCGAGGGTGCAACAAGTCAGCACCTCAAGAGTAAATGGCAGTTGGCTTTTCATAGCCGAACATTGAGAGTATCTCTACCTCTCCTGCTGTCTCTAGAGAGTTGAAAACAGCAGGTCTGGGACAGGTAGCACGTCCGGTGAACAGGTCAGGGTTCCATAGCCGCAGGCAGAACAGTTGAAACTGGAGCAGCAGCACGGCCAGGTGGACTGGGGACAGCAAGGAGTCATCATGCCAGGTAGTCCTGAGGCATGGTCCTAGGTCTCGGGTCCTCCGAGAGAGAGAGAGAAAGAAAGAGAGAAAGAAAGAAAGAAAGAAAGAAAGAAAGAAAGAGAGAATTAGAGAGAGCATACTTAAATTCACACAGGACACCGGATAAGACAGGAGAAATACTCCAGATATAACAGACTGACCCTAGCCCCCCGACACAAACTACTGCAGCATAAATACTGGAGGCTGAGACAGGAGGAGTCAGGAGACACTGTGGCCCCGTCCGATGATACCCCCGGACAGGGCCAAACAGGCAGGATATAACCCCACCCACTTTGCCAAAGCACAGCCCCCACACCACTAGAGGGATATCTTCAACCACCAACTTACCATCCTGAGACAAGGCCGAGTATAGCCCACAAAGATCTCCGCCACGGCACCACCCAAGGGGGGGCGTCAACCCAGACAGGAAGACCACGTCAGTGACTCAACCCACTCAAGTGACGCACCCCTCCTAGGGACGGCATGGAGGAGCACCAGTAAACCAGTGACTCAGCCCCTGTAATAGGGTTAGAGGCAGAGAATCCCAGTGGATAGAGGGGAACCGGCCAGGCAGAGACAGCAAGGGCGGTTCGTTGCTCCTGTGCCTTTCCATTCACCTTCACATTCCTGGGCCAGACTATACTCAGTCATAGGACCTACTGAAGAGATGGTCTTCAATAAAGACTTAAAGGTTGAGACCGAGTCTGCACCCACGGGGGCAGACCATTCCATAAAAATTGAGCTCTATAGGAGAAAGCCCTGCCTCCGGCTGTTTGCTTAGAAATTCTAGGGACAATTAGGAGGCCTGCGTCTATTGACCATAGTGTACGTGTAGGTATGTTCGGCAGGACCAAATCGGAAAGATAGGTAGGAGCAAGCCCATGTAATGCTTTGTAGGTTAGCAGTAAAACCTTGAAATCAGCCCTTGCCTTAACAGGAAGCCAGTGTAGGGAGGCTAGCACTGGAGTAATATGATCAAGTTTTTTGGTTCTAGTCAGGATTCTAGCAGCTGTATTTAGCACTAACTGAAGTTTATTTAGTGCTTTATCCGGGTAGCCGGAAAGAAGAGCATTGCAGTAGTCTAACCTAGAAGTAACAAAAGCATGGATACATTTTTCAGCCAAATTTTTGGACAGAAAATGTCTGATTTTTGCAACGTTACGTAAATGGAAAAAAGCTGTCCTTGAAACAGTCTTGATATGTTCGTCAAAAGAGAGATCAGGGTCCAGAGTAACGCCGAGGTCCTTCACAGTTTTATTTGAGACGACTGTACAACCATCAAGATTAATTGTCAGATTCAACAGAAGATCTCTTGGTTTCTTGGGACCTAGAACAAGCATCTCTGTTTTGTCCAAGTTTAAAAGTAGAAAGTTTGCAGCCATCCACTTCCTTATGTCTGAAACACAGGTTTCCAGCGAGGGCAATTTTGGGGCTTCACCATGTTTCATTGAAATGTACAGCTGATTGATCATGCTGTTTAATCAGCTTCTTGATATGCCACACCTGTCTGCTGGATGAATTATCTTGGCAAAGGACAAAAGCTCACTAACAGGGATGTAAACAATTTTATGCACAGAAATTTTGAGAAATAAGCTTTTTGTGCATATGGAAAATGTCTGGGATCTTTTATATCAGCTCATGAAACATGGGACCAACACTTTACATGTTGCGTTTATATTTTTGTTCGGTATACATTGGCAGAATCGCAATTGCATTTCCGTGACTCCTCGCTTCCTTCTCAAAATCCATTGGAAAAAAAGGTCAGCGGGTAGGGACCTCTGACTTTGTCATCCAATGGGTTTTGAGATGAGGGAGGAGTCAAGGAAATGCAATTGAGATTCTCCCAATGTTTGAGCAATTCATTTATATTAGTGCCTATTTCAAGGAAGGGATCGTTTGAACGTGTTTATGTCAATCACTACCTCTAGCCAATTAAAGCTCCACGCGCAGGAGTCCTTGGACCTTGACAAGAAGGGGCGGAGGAATCGCTAATACCTAATCTTCCAAAGGGACAAAGTCAGTTCTGGAGTATCTACACTGTATCGTAAGCCTGCGAGAGGAATGTACACATTATACATTTGGGGAAACCATCAATGCAACTGTATAGCGATATTGGCCTCAGATAATTGTGGTTTACACTCACTGGTAGACTCTGTCCCATTGTAACTCTGGCAGAGCGTCCTTCCATCGCCTCGTATAAAGATGACAGAACATTAACATACAACACAGAGTCCTCTTCACCCTCAGATGAAAAGGTGTTGCAATAGTGACTTGATTAAAACATCAGGAGTAACACATATTTCTATGGCAGTCTATGCCTGTGTGATTTATTTGTTCTATTCTGTTCTAGTTCATACATACCTGTACCCTAGTGCCACAGGCTTTAACTGATGTCAACAGGGCTGCAGGTGGATTTATCATCACCTCCCTCTCCACCCTTTCCTCCCTGTAGACTGACAGTAGACAAGTCCATGATGAGGTTCGATTGTTTCTAGCCACCACACCACAAACGGACCATCCTTGCTGCAGTGGAGAGTCACTGAGAGAACATGGTCCAGATCTCTCGGACAAGTATAATGAAATTCAATTGGATATACAAACAGCCAACACAAATCCATATAGCCCTACACACGCACATAAACAAGATGTCAAGTCCTACCGTCAGATCACAATTCAATGTAAACAGCATAATGGGCCTACCTACATTTGAATAATAACACTGATGGCCGTCAAAAAAACAGCTCAAAGAATCACAATCACCCTGATTGATATTTGAACAAACACACCACAATGGTTCACTCTGGTTTACCAAACAACAATTTGGCTACAAAGTCAGAGACCATCAGAACTAAGAGACAAAAGCTAAGCCACCAGGGTGCACAATGCTTCCCTTGCCACAGTTGTTATGCGAGTAAAGTCACACTGTACAAAAAAAAATCTGACAGCTGTGATGGAAACAGGAAGTTTAGTTACAATTTTACAAATGCAGACAGATAATTCATTTGTTCAACATCGTGGGATTTTTTTGTGTCAGTAAAATTCCATATGCGAGAAATGGCGGTGGAAAAGCCTTTATGCGCAAATATTGCTATAATAACCAACATTTTTTAAGTAAATGGAGTAACAGCAGTATGTTGTATGGTCCTCCTACTACAACTAGGGAAAACATGCAGTTTTTTAGGATACAGACATAGCCACATGAAGTAGTTTGGGGGTGGGGTTGCTGCAATTATTTTGCCAATGTTTGCAGAAAAAAAAACATCTATAATGTTCTGCCAATACAGGACTAGTAAAGGCCCAGTGCACTACTTTTGTGATAAAGAAATTTGGAATGTATTTGAGTGTTTACCAGCATTTGTGACTCTGATAGCCTAATTATCTGTACAAAATAGTTAAGCTGATAATAGTTTCTTGATATACAGTACCAGTCAAAAGTTTGGACATTCAAGGGTTTTTCTTTACTTTTACTATTTTCTACATTGTAGGATAATAGTGAAGACATCAAAACTATTAAATAACACATATGGAATCATGTAGTAACCAAAATAGTGAAACAAATTAAAATATATTTTATATTTATATTCTTCAAAGTAGCCACCCTTTGCCTTGATTTCAGCTTTGCGCACTCTTGGCATTCTCTCAAATAGCTTTACCTGGAATGCTTTTCCAACAGACTTGAAAGTGTTCCCACATATGCTGAGCACCTGCGGTCCAACTTATCAAATTCATCCCATGGGGTTGAGGTCAGGTGATTGTGGAGGCCAGATCATCCGATGCATCACTGACAGTGTCACCAGCAAAGCAACGCACCCCCAAACCAACACACCTTCTCCTCCATGGATTCACGGTGGGAACCACACACGCAGAGATCATCCGTTCACCTACTCTGCATCTCACAAAGACATGGCTGTTGGAACCAAACATCTCAAATTTGGACTCATCAGACACCGGTCTAAAGTCCATTGCTCGTGTTTCTTGGCCCAAGCAAGTCTCTTCTTCTTATTGGTGTCCTTTAGTAGTGGTTTCTTTGCAGCATTCACACAGTCTCCTCAGAACAGTTGACGTTGAGATGCTTTGCTGGTGACACTGTCAGTTACTTGAACCCTGTGAAGCATTTATTTGGGCTGCAATCTGAGGTGCAGTTAACTCTAATGAATTTATCCTCTGCAGCAGAGGTAACTCTGGGTCTTCCTTTCCTATGTCAGTCCTCATGAGAGCCAGTTTCATCATAGCGCTTGATGGGTTTTGCGACAGTACTTGAAGAAACTTTCAAAGTTCTTGACATTTTCCGGATTGACTTACCTTCGTGTCTTAAAGTAATGATGGACTGACTTTTCTCTTTCCTTATTTGAGCTGTTCTTGCAATAATATGGACTTGGTCTTTTACCAAATATAGCTATATTCTGTATACCAGCCCCACCTTGTCACAACACAACTGATTGGCTCAAACGCATTAAGAAGGAAAGAAATTCCACAAATTAACTGTTAACCTGTTAGGGCTAGGGGGCAGTATTGACACGGCCGGATAAAAAACGTACCCGATTTAATCTGGTTACTACTCCTGCCCAGTAACTAGAATATGCATATAATTATTGGCTTTGGATAGAAAACACCCTAAAGTTTCTAAAACTGTTTGAATGGTGTCTGTGAGTATAACAGAACTCATATGGCAGGCCAAAACCTGAGAAGATTCCATGCAGGAAGTGGCCTGTCTGACAAGTTGTGTTTCATCTTGGCTCTTTTTATTGAAGACTGAGGATTTTTGCTATAACGTGACACTTCCTACGGCTCCCATAGGCTCTCAGAGCCCGGGAAAAAGCTGAAAGATATCGAGGTAGCCTCTGGCTGAAACACTTTATCGCGTTTGGCAAGTGGCCGATCAGAGTACAATGGGCTTAGGCGCGTGCCCGAGTCGACCCCATGCTTTATTTTCTTTCGTCTGTTTACCTAAACACAGATTCCCGGTCGGAATATTATCGCTTTTTTAAGAGAAAAATCTCATAAAAATTGATTTTAAACAGCGGTTGACATGTTTCGAAGTACGGTAATGGAATATTTAGAATTTTTTTGTCACGAATTGCGCCATGCTCGTCACCCTTATTTACCCTTTCGGATAGTGTCTTGAACGCACGAACAAAACGCAGCTATTTGGATATAACAATGGATTATTTTGAACCAAACAAACATTTGTTATTGAAGTAGAAGTCCTGGGAGTGCATTCTGACGAAGACAGCAAAGGTAATAACATTTTTCTTATAGTAAATCTGACTTTGGTGAGTGCTAAACTTGCTGGGTGTCTAAATAGCTAGCCCTGTGATGCCAGGCTATCTACTGAGAATATTGCAAAATGTGCTTTCACCGAAAAGCTATTTTAAAATCGGACATATCGAGTGCATGGAGGAGTTCTGTATCTATAATTCTTAAAATTATTGTTATGCTTTTTGTGAACGTTTATCGTGAGTAATTTAGTAAATTCACCGGCAGTGTTCGGTGGGAATGCTAGGCACATGCTAGTCACATGCTAATGTAAAAAGCTGGGTTTTGATTTAAATATGAACTTGATTGAACAAAACATGCATGTATTGTATAACATAATGTCCTAGGGTTGTCATCTGATGAAGATCATCAAAGGTTAGTGCTTGTTTGAAAAATTGAAGTTTTTGCATTTTTGAGGAATTTGAATAACGCGCCACGGGATTACACTGGCTGTTGAGTAGCCAATAGAGGTTAACAAGGCACGCTTGCGTCCCACCTACTCAACAGCCAGTGTAATCCCGTGGCGCAATATTCAAATACCTTAGAAATGCTATTACTTCAATTTCTCAAACATATGACTATTTTACACCATTTTAAAGACAAGACTCTCGTTAATCTAACCACACTGTCTGATTTCAAAAAGGCTTTACAACGAAAGCAAAACATTAGATTATTTCAGCAGAGTACCCAGCCAGAAATAATCAGACACCCATTTTTCAAGCTAGCATATAATGTCACAAAAACCAAAACCACAGCTAAATGCAGCACTAACCTTTGATGATCTTCATCAGATGACACTCCTAGGACATTATGTTATACAATACATGCATGTTTTGTTCAATCAAGTTCATATTTATATCAAAAACCAGCTTTTTACATTAGCATGTGACTAGCATGTGACTAGCATTCCCACCGAACACTTCCGGTGAATTTACTAAATTACTCACGATAAAGGTTCACAAAAAACATAACATTTTTTAAAAGAATTATAGATACAGAACTCCTTTATGCAATCGCTATGTCCGATTTTAAAATAGCTTTTCGGTGAAAGCACATTTTGCAATATTCTGAGTAGATAGCCCGGCTATCACAGGCTAGCTATTTTGACACCCACCAAGTGTGGTACTCACCAAACTCAGAATTACTATTAGAAAAATTGGATTACCTTTGCTGTTCTTCATCAGAATGCACTCGCAGGACTTCTACTTCAATAACAAATGTTGGTTTGGTTCCAAATAATCCATAGTTATATCCAAATAGCGGCGTTTTGTTCGTGCGTTCAAGACACTATCCGAAGGGTAAAGAAGGATGACGCGCCCGACGCGTTTCGTGACAAAAGAATTCTACATATTCCATTACCGTACTTCGAAGCATGTCAACCGCTGTTTAAAATCAATTTTTATGCGATTTTTCTCGTAAAAAAGCGAAAATATTCCGACCGGGAAACCCTGTTTTCGTTCAAAGACCAAAAAATAAAAACATGGTGTCGGCTCGTGCACGCGCCTCAGTCTCATTGTTCTCAGATCGACCTCTATCCAAATGCGCCACTGTTTTTCAGCCATGGCCTGCAAAGTCACCATTCATCGTTCTGGCGCCTTCTGAGAGCCTATGGGAGCGTTAGAAAATGTCACGTTATGCCAGAGATCCCCTGTTTTGGTTAGAGATGATCAAGAAGGCCAAGAAATAGTCAGAGAGATCGCGTCCTGTTTGTTATCTTCTCAGGTTTTGGCCTGCCAAATGAGTTCTGTTATACTCACAGACACCATTCAAACAGTTTTAGAAACTTTAGGGTGTTTTCTATCCAAATCAAACAATTATATGCATATTCTCGTTACTGGGCAGGAGTAGTAACCAGATTCAATCGGGTACGTTTTTTATCCGGCCGTGCAAATACTGCCCCCTATCCACAACAGGTTAATTGAAATGTATTCCAGGTGACTACCTCATGAAGCTGGTTGAGAGAATACCAAGAGTGTGCAAAGCTGTCATCAAGGCAAAGGCTGGCTACTTTGAAGAATCTCAAAGATAAAATACATTTTGATTGGTTTAACACTTTTTTGGTTACTACATGATTCCATATGTGTTATTTCATAGTTTTGATGTCTTCACTATTATTATACAATGTAGAAAATAGTAAAAATATAGAAAATCCCTGGAATGTGTAGGTGTGCCCAAACTTTTGACTGGTACTGTATGCTTTCCAGTTTCTTGAAATACTTAGCAAATGGTCTATTCATCCTCCATTTTAGGAGACACTCTTATCCAGAGCAACTTAAAGTAGTGAGTGCATACATGTTCATACTCATCCTCCATGGGAATCAAACACACAACCCTAGCATTGCAAGCACCATGCTCTACCAACTGAGCCATATCATCACATCATCAGAAACCACTTGATTTCTCAATGTACTTAATTACAATATTGTGCATTGTTTTTCTTCATGGTGATGGAAAGTCTACAGGTACAAACCTAGATCACCAGCCTCTGTACAATACAGTGGTTTGTAGGGATGGTAAATGAATTAATACTGCACAAAGTGGCTGTATCCATGTTATTTGATCAATAACAACATTACATTTGATGTGGATGTTTTGTGTCTTTGCCCATAGCTTTGCACCTTTTGATGTAAATGTTTGAGGACAGGGTTTTGTTCTTTCTGGATTCCATTAGAATTACAACTTCAGGAAAGGGGACAGGGCAAGAACTCTTATAATTCCAACAATTGAATCCTGCAAGATACTGTTCTTAATTATACAACTACCTTGCCAAAGCAGAAATGCTGGATTTTTGTTGTTGTTGCCCGCCCTACAGACGTCCGGTCCGCTAACTCTAGTAAACTTCCCGTGGCTATGGCTACAGATGAAATAACATATGATCAACTTTGCAGGGTGGTGAAAGTGCATGTGATCTTGATGCTACTTTCCAATAAACATTAGGGTCTGATTCTGGTGTGAGGATGATCGATGCTTGACTGCCGTTTGACAAATGAAAATGTTATTTCTCTCATCCATAATAATCTCATGCTGTAGACTATCTGTATCTGCCAGCTGTTGACTTGAGTGCTCGTGCAAAGACCAGAGTATGCACATTTGCTATTTAAGGCAACCGTTTTAGTGACAAAACTATCAGTAGAGTTGAAAATGCAATGGTAATACATTGAACGTCACTGCGCACTATTTTTTTTCTGCAACAAGTCCGTTTGGTGGAAACGCACCACTGGTGGAAAAATGCGGATATTGTCTTTATGCATATTTTAGAATATTCAAATGAAATCTGTAGCCAATTGGATGGAAACCTAGCTATAGAAAGTTGTGCTGATTGTTAATTCGCCAATCAGAATTGTTGGAGATAATGAGGTGGCCAATCAAGTGTAGTCTACTGGCATGTGCACCTGGACCCCATTACGGAGGAGTTCACTTTCACAATATACAACGTTTAACCACCTTATCAATGCAATTCTGTACCACAAGATGGCAGCACAGTACAGTACAAATCTCCAGGGCTGTCAAAACAGCAATATGCAACTTTTTGGGCGATGACCCAATTCACATAGAAATGTGAGTTATACAGCTGTCATTCTCAGTGATTGCAAGTCTAAGAAGTAGTATATCTGTTCTATGTGCGTTATTTCTATACTTTCCGTTCTTAAGTTTCATTTTTTTTGTCTTTTACTTGCAGTTTTGTATACCAAATCAAATCAAAAATCAAATCACATTTTATTTGTCACATGCGCCGAACACAACAGGTGTAGACCTTACCGTGAAATGCTTACTTACAAGCCATTAATTAACCAACAATGTAGTTCAAGAAATAGAGTTAATAAAATATCTTTCATTTAATGTAAATAGTCCAGGTTGTCATTTGATTAGTTTAGTTATTCATGTTCAACAGTCTTATGCCTTGGGGGTAGAAGCTGTTAAGGAGCCTTTTGGTCCTAGACTTGGCGCTCCGGTAATGCTTGCAGTGCAGTAGCAGAGAGAAACCAGCTTCAAACAGCTGAAAATACAATATTTTGGATTATGGGAAAATATATTTCACAGCGGTTTAGATAGTACAATGATTTTCTACGCTATACTTACTTTGTCACAGAAACTGAAATGAGGCTGACTATTAGAATTTTAGCAAGGAAATGGCGGAGCGATTTAAGAATAGTGCATCTTTAGTGGAACGTTCAATTAAACAGAAAATATGCTGTTCTGAGCAACCAGTATCATTACGGAAACCGTTTACCATTTTAGAACCAAATGGAAGCAAACAGAATGAAAAGGGGAGGGACCTACCTGAATTTCTCCAATAGAAACTCTAGTTTGCATGAATACACCCCAGTGGAAAAACGGGGAGGGGTTGGGTTGTGGCTTGGGGAACGCAGTCAGCATGGCTCCTACACTTTATTATGTCACTCATTGAGGCAGTAAGATTGAGCTAATCCGCAGTGCACTGGTCTATGGTCTGTGACATGAATGAGCAAAAGCAGTGAGGGAGGAGCCCCCTTCTCAAATAGAACAGTAATCTGTGCCGCTCTGTCATGTTGTCAACAAGCCAGCATGGTGCATCGTTCAGAAACATACATCTCTTTTCCATCAAATCTTTTTCAAATTAGTTTTCATTGGGAAGGCAGATAAAGTGTTTTTACTCTACGTGCTTAACCTACGCCACTTTTGTTGGAGCCGACTTCGCAAAGCGGAGCTCCTGGCTCACGCCCAGGAGGCAGCCCAGTTCCAAAACGAATGCAATCACTTTTCACCTGGTGTTAACTCCTCCCACCCGGGAAACCCGGGAGAGGTAATCAAATCCCCTCATTGTTTCAAGTACACCCAGCCACACCCACCAAACGAAGCAAACATACCTCAAAGTCTGTTCAAGAAAATGTTTGGGAAACGTGTCTTTCAGTGCAAACCGTTACACAATGTAACAAACGTTCAGTCGAACTGAACGTACCCAAGCTCTGTAGCCACTACATTCTTTTTAAATGGATAATATGCATTTGTACCACACCTCTTTTATCCAGTATTAACTTTTTCTTCCCACCTTTACAGTAGAAGGCCCGTGAGAAGCTGAACTAGATTCAGATACATTTCAAGATTCACATGTACACAATGTGATAAAAACATAGTTTATTAAAATGTAAAAACTATATTGCATTTTGGAAACATGGATAAGGAAACATGAACATTTTACGTATAGTTATACAAGGATACAAAACATGGGCACACAATAACATTGACAAGGTAAAAAGGTTTTCCAATTTCCTATACTTCCCCAACTTAGATAAATCAAATCAAATCAAATTTTATTAGCCACATGCGCCGAATACATCTGGTGTAAGCCTTACAGTGAAATGTGTACTTACGAGACCCTAACCGACAGTGCAGTTTCAAAAAATACGGATAAGAATAAGAGATAAAAGTAACAAGTAACTAAAGGGGAGCAGTAAAAAAATAACAATATATACAGGGGGGTGCCGGTACAGAGTCAATGTGCGGGGGCACCGGTTATTTGAGGTAGCATGAACATGTAGGTAAAGTTAATTAAAGTGACTATGCATAGACGACAACAGAGAGTGGCAGTGGTGTGGAGAGGGGAGGGTGGGAAATGTGAATAGTCTGGGTAGCCATTTGACTAGATGTTCAGGAGTCTTATAGCTTGGGGGTAGAAGCTGTTTAGAAGACTCTTGGACCTAGACTTGGCGCTCCGGTACCGCTTGCCGTGTGGTAGCAGAGAGAACAGTCTATGACTGGGGTGGCTGGAGTCTTTGACAATTTTCAGGGCCTTCCTCTGACACCGCCTGGTGCAGAGGTCCTGGATGACAGGAAGCTTGGCCCCAGTGATGTACTGGGCCGTTCGCACTACCCTCTGTAGTGCCTTGCGGTCGGAGGCCGAGCAGTTGCCATACCAGGCAGTGATGCAACCAGTCAGGATGCCCGCGTCATGACTGTCATGGTGTGCTTGGACCATGTTAGTTTGTTGGTGATGTGGGCACCAAGGAACAAATGCTGTTGGTGTTATAAATGGATTTCATTATAGTGTAGCATTCTGAGTGTCAACTCACCTATTGAAAAGGCACATTCATGGTGGCTTCAGGATTGTGTAAATTGATGATATTGATTCGATGCAAATTGTAAGCCATGATGACACATCTGTGAAAGCATTTGAACCGACACCACTAGATGGCCTCTTGCTCCACAGATGATTTTAGAGTGGTGAGGTACTGAAAGTTCTGGGAGACTTGGTTCACTCTATCAGAAGGCTGATAGTCTATGCAGAGCTAGGAAATGTAATATTCAGTTGATTGTTCTGCTACATACATTATTACTTCTGTTGAATGTAACATTGCATCTACGCTCCATGCTTTCAAACTATGCCCCACTCCACAGATTTCATGACCATATGGGACGGAGGGAGGGGTTAATCCTAATAGCGAGACTTTCTCTCCGTCATTTTGGGTGATTTCACAGTTCTCCTGCATCGTCTGTCTTTCCTCCTCCCTCTCCTTTGCTTGCTATTTCCTCTTTCAATCTCTTCGTTCCCATGTCACCCTTCCAAACCTCCCGTAGACATTCTGAAAGAGATAGAGGGCTCAGTGTTGAACTCTCCGTGAACTCATGTGAAGCTATGTTGTGTTTGCCTCTATTCAAGTGTCTGCTTGAGTGAGTGTGGGCATTAGGCGTGAGTTTGCTTTGCAAGTGTGTGCATGTTATAGTGTGTGTCTGACCTTGCTCGGAGGTCTTGAGGATGTGCGTCTCACACAGGAAGTGTTCAGCCTCTCCTTCAGATGGTGGAAGTACCAGTCCTCAACAACCTCCTCATGCTGCTCTAGTAGGGTTGTATGTCAATGTGTGCACACCAGTGGAGGCTGGTGGGAGGAGCTATAGGAGGATGGGCTCATTGTAATGGGTGGAATGGAATTAATGGAACGGTATCAAACATACGGAAACCACGTTTGACTCTGTTCCTTTTATTCCATTCCAGCCCCTACAATGAGCCCGCCCTCCTATAGCTCCTCCCACCAGCCTCCACTGGTACACACACACGGGTATGTACTTGTTTCTTCATGTTGGACACCTCCACCTAGGGTTCGTCCCAGACTTCATAGGCCAGCTCCACCTTCACCCCCTTATGCACCATGTTCTTCAGAGGTACCCTGAAACATACACAGACAATTAGTTGACTCAGGTGTGTTACATAATGAGTGGTCAAATCACATCAAAACGTCCTCCAGTGATTTAGATTTTTACTGAAGGAGGATTTTAAGTCTACGACAAGAGAGCCGAGCTCAAAGAGAGACTTGCCTGTTGCCTCTTCCTCTCCATAACCTAAAGTGGCTTCCTCTCCTTAAAACCTTCCCTTCATTCGCTCTGATTTGAAAGGACAGATGACCCATCCTGTTTTATCAGACCACCAGCTGAAGGAGAGGAGTGTCACTTTAACCCACCATCGCGGAGGTCACCTACGAGGTGTTTTATTTGATCTTGCGTCCGCGTGTCACCGTGTCCAGCACCACTCCCATCTATAGCACCTCCTTGGACCAGCCCGTCTTCTCCAGGGCTGCCTGCAACTCTGCCGTCAGGAACTTACACACTGTGGGGTTTACACAGACAGACAGACTGACTGACACAGAGCAGCCGTAGCGGTCCATGGGTAAAACCACTTGGGAAGCCAAGCCATAAAAAAAAGTCATATTACAACCAATGTGTTTTTATAACTGCGATGTTTGCTCTTTAACCCTGTTAGTTCATATGCCTTGTGATCGTGATATAAAGGCCTAAGGCCGAGACAATAAGAAGACATAATTCAACCACACCTTCATTCTTAAAAGAAAAGGTTCCTGGAGTATCCGCTAATGCTTCTTCAAATTGAAACTGTGGAGGAACCCCTATAAGTTCTTCAAAGAACCCCTTTTAATGGATCCTCAAATAACCTTTAAGGGTGGTCCAATCACATTGGTCAAATCACATTAATAATAATAATAATACACATAACAATAACACAATATTTTAGTTCTCAGTATTTATTATGATTTTACTGGCAAAGGGTTAGGGTCCGTATCCATAGCCAGAATGATTTTGCAGTGCATGGTGATCGAACAGGTTTCCTGTTATATTCATCAGAGGTGTAGGGAGGGTGAATTCTGTGAATCCCAAAAATAGTCATTATACAGATGATTAACAAAACATGCAGACAACAAAACTAATACCTTGGTTTTTGTGGTGAATGTGAATTAAAAAAAACTGTTTTGATAATGGTTTTCATACACATACCTTGTCCATAATGTAGAGGCTTATGGGATATTCAATGAAGAGGTAAGGGAGGAGGATGTTTAATGTGATATGCATAACATACCAATACCAATAGACATACCTTTGTACGCCTCCTCGTCTGTATACCTACAGACACAGACACAGAAGTGAGCAGTTCAGTCATCTGCACCCAATACAGCTAGCCTTCAACATATTCTTATAGCCTACATATTCTTACCTCTTTGTTGATTGTTATCCATTGAATTGTGTCCATTTTCAGTTTTAGAAAGATTTGCACAAATATGAAAAGATAGATGGCATCAACATAAAACAATATCAATTTAGTTCATACAAGCGACAAACCTTACCTTAAATTTAGGAAATCTTTACATTTTTCACTTAAGTGCCTGCACCTGTTGTCTTTTCAAATCAAAATGTTTCAGTTGGGCAGTTAGGTTCCTGCAAGAACCCCCAGCCACTAAGGAGGTTTTTGATGAACCCCACCTCCTATGGGGTTCTTGGAAAAACCTTGTGGGGGGGCATTTTCAGTGCCAAGAACCCTACGGTTCTTCAAAGAACTTTGATGATCTTAGAGTTGAACCCTTCTTAGTTGTTGAACCCTTCATTTTTAGAGTGTTTGTTTCATCACAAAACCAGAGACCAACCTCTGTCTGGTGAAGGCCACAAAGGATATTGCATGTAACAAACAGTTACATGACCTACAGCATGGTCAAGCAAGTTAATGTTTCCGACATTTTCACTAAACAACTATTGATTTATAACCACAGAGAGTTACTGCAAGTTGCAAAGAAAACAGGAGCTGCCACCACTATTCCAGCACCATTTCAATTTCAACATCATCAAATCACCTCTGCTTAGTCTAACAAAGTGACAACAAAAAGACACCAAAAACTATTTAGATCACTCATCGACTAAATAGAATGTGGCTGTCCATGCATTGTTCTGATTTCTGTGTGTGTGTGCGCATTCGTGCAAGTAGAAAAACATGTTGACTCACCCTACTTGTAGAGAAACGCCAATGACATCCTCCTCTCTTTCATGTTGAAGAAACGGTCTATCACTCTGTCATACGGTACACACCTTAACATTTTTGTTGTTGTCCTAGGCTACCTGGCTAAAAAGCTTGCTCGCTAGCCTAACTTCCTTTCATAGCTAACGTTAGCTAGTTAACATTAGCCTTCTACATCTAGCTACATATTGAACTTCCATCCTCTCAGGCCAGGGGCACAATGTATACATTTATTGTTGGATAAGAATTGCTGTTATAATCATTGGCCAATATGGAGAATTAAGTAAACCACAAGTCCTAATCCCTATCTCCATCCATGGCTAATTTAGGAAAGGGCTAATTTTAGCTAGCTAGCTAGCCACTGGAGGACAACAACACAACGAGATGCACAGAGAGTTTATGTCAGTGATATATGCTCTCCATGCCAAATCCAAACTGGCTTCCCTTGACACTTTGTTTTGGTGCCCCAGGACCATTCACAGTTAAACTCACAAAATTTAGCTCAACGCTGATTGGCTATTATTTTATCCCAAATATTATCAAGGGAGGCCAAATGCTCGCTGGCTTCCCTTGCATCCAATGCTACGGGCGTCAACAATTTCATACTCTTTTAGACCAGACAGCATCAGAAAGATGGCCTACACATACAGAGACAAAGGGGCACTGTTTCGCTCGCTCAGATGCCTTTTCTGGTGAGATACATTCAGCCTCTGGCGAATTGAAAATTATGAAACACAACGAGACGAAAGAGAAATAATTTGATATCTTTTTTCTTTTTCTCTTGGTCAATTTTGTTAGTAAGTCTGGCTTCCCTTGGTAAGCATGAATACATGCCACTGCAGAGGAGTAGCATATACACTGCTCAAAAAAATAAAGGGAACACTTAAACAACACTGTGTAACTCCAAGTCAATCACACTTCTGTGAAGTCAAACTGTCCACTTAGGAAGCAACACTGATTGACAATAAATTTCACATGCTGTTGTGCAAATGGAATAGACAACAGGTGGAAATTATAGGCAATTAGCAAGACACCCCCAATAAAGGAGTGGTTCTGCAGGTGGTGACCACAGACCACTTCTCAGTTCCTATGCTTCCTGGCTGATGTTTTGGTCACTTTTGAATGCTGGCGGTGCTTTCACTCTAGTGGTAGCATGAGACGGAGTCTACAACCCACACAAGTGGCTCAGGTAGTGCAGCTCATCCAGGATGGCACATCAATGCGAGCTGTGGCAAGAAGGTTTGCTGTGTCTGTCAGCGTAGTGTCCAGAGCATGGAGGCGCTACCAAGAGACAGGCCAGTACATCAGGAGACGTGGAGGAGGACGTAGGAGGGCAACAACCCAGCAGCAGGACCGCTACCTCCGCCTTTGTGCAAGGAGGAGCAGGAGGAGCACTGCCAGAGCCCTGCAAAATGACCTCCAGCAGGCCACAAATGTGCATGTGTCTGCTCAAACGGTCAGAAACAGACTCCATGAGGGTGGTATGAGGGCCCGACGTCCACAGGTGGGGGTTGTGCTTACAGCCCAACACCGTGCAGGACGTTTGGCATTTGCCAAAGAACACCAAGATTGGTTCTTCACAGATGAAAGCAGATTCACACTGAGCACATGTGACAGATGTGACAGAGTCTGGAGACGCCGTGGAGAACGTTCTGCTGCCTGCAACATCCTCCAGCATGACCGGTTTGGCGGTGGGTCAGTCATGGTGTGGGGTGGCATTTCTTTGGGGGGCCGCACAGCCCTCCATGTGCTCGCCAGAGGTAGCCTGACTGCCATTAGGTACCGAGATGAGATCCTCAGACCCCTTGTGAGACCATATGCTGGTGCGGTTGGCCCTGGGTTCCTCCTAATGCAAGACAATGCTAGACCTCATGTGGCTGGAGTGTGTCAGCAGTTCCTGCAAGAGGAAGGCATTGATGCTATGGACTGGCCCGCCCGTTCCCCAGACCTGAATCCAATTGAGCACATCTGGGACATCATGTCTCGCTCCATCCACCAATGCCACGTTGCACCACAGACTGTCCAGGAGTTGGCGGATGCTTTAGTCAAGGTCTGGGAGGAGATCCCTCAGGAGACCATCCGCCACCTCATCAGGAGCATGCCCAGGCGTTGTAGGGAGGTCATACAGGCACGTGTAGGCCACACACACTACTGAGCCTCATTTTGACTTGTTTTAAGGACATTACATCAAAGTTGGATCAGCCTGGAGTGTGGTTTTCCACTTTAAGTTTGAGTGTGACTCCAAATCCAGACATCCATGGGTTTATAAATTGGATTTCCATTGATTATTTTTGTGTGATTTTGTTGTCAGCACATTCAACTATGTAAAGAAAAAAGTATTTAATAACATTATTTCATTCATTCAGATCTACGATGTGTTATTTTAGTGTTCCCTTTATTTTTTTGAGCAGTGTATTTTGTTATAATGCATGTTAATTTAGGTTTCTTCACACATCCCATATAAGACAATACACTCACAGACAGACTTAGTTAGCGAAGTAACGTTAAATAGCTAACTAAGCTGCACAAGGCATCGTCATCACATTGAATTTGTAGTCTACCTTCGCATCTATTGATCAGTCTTTTATCCTTGGCTGCTATAGCGAAGATGCATACCCAAAGGAAGCACAAGAGAAGAAGTTAAATTGCAACTTTATTCTCACTTTTCACCAGCTTGTTTCCCTAAATCTGTTTACAGAATCCACATTGGTAATTTTTGGGAGACTCAGGGTGTTTTCACATTTTGTCCTCTTTAAAATAACTGATCTCAGTCCTCTTTAAAGTGAACTCTTGGGGGGAAAAAAGCAAAATAACTCAGTTGTCTTTGTATTCACACTGCCCTTGCCTTTGAATGAGGACTCAACTCTTTTGCCATTTCACTTCACCTATTTTGTGGTCCTCTTTGCATTCACATTGCTATGTTTAGAAAGGAACCAAAATATTTTTCCAAAATTAACTCAATGCACACTCAGAATGTGTTGTCGGACAGCTATATATACCTACTTACATTTTGGAAGCTAATAGATTGCATTTAGTTAAAAGATGTGAAATGATCATTGTAATCAGAAGATACTATTAACATGTACGTAAATATTATTGGTAACAGAATAAATAGCAGAAGAATAACTGCAAATTAATAATGCTGTAATTGAAAATTGTACACCCACTGTAGGCTACTGCCCCTTTAAGAGCTAGTATAGATTTTGCAGCCTATGTTTTTTATATATCTTTTTTATTTTAATTTAACTAGGCAAGTCAGTTAAGAACAAATTCTTATTTACAATAACAGCCTACCCCGGCCAACGCTGGGCCAATTGAGCGCCACCCTATGGGACTCCCAATCACGGCCGGATGTGATACAGCCTGGATTCGGACTGTAGTGATGCCTCTTGCAATGAGTTGCAGTGCCTTAGACCACTGCGCCACTGTGATTCTCACCAAATATGTTGTTGTCTTACACTATTCAACCCCCTCAATCAAATAAACAGCTTATGAAGCTCTCTTAACCTATAGATCACATATTATATATATATTTTTAACCTTTATTTAACACATATTGTAAACAAAGAATCTCAACTAAAAACTCATCCTTGGCTATCGCTAATCAATATCAAAAATAGGACACGTTTTTTCCGCAAACCTGCACATCATCATCTTCTCTATTTTGTGGCATCAACGTGAGGGTTTATGGCAGGAGCAACGGTATTGCAGTAGTCTAGTGTTTGGTGCGTGTAATAATGACAAGCACAACTGGGGAGCTTTGTGTTTATATTGCCCTAAACAAAGGGAACCGAACCAAGGAATTCAAGCAAACCGGACTCAGACGACCTCGGGTTCGCATCGGGGGGCTCTTTTGAAGTGTCTGAGTTCCTTTTGAGTGTTCAAACTTCTCACAAAAAAATTGTCTGAAAGGGACAAAGCATGAAAACACTCTCGGACTCACAGTAAGTAAATGTCAGTGCGCTGGCGCAGTGTGGTAGTCGAGACTACCCAAAATAGGAAAAGGGGGATCGTGCCCATTCGAATTTAGGAAATCTAGTCGAGGTAGGGAACGGTATTCAGAGCACACTTGTAAAATGTAAACACAACAATACAAAAAAAAGATGCTAAGATACCAATGCATTTATTGGATCTCATGAGGATTTGATCAAGTGAATTTGGTTGGTGAGTTTGAGGCTTTGGAGTCCGAAGACCCCCACTGCTTGTCAGTGCTAGAATTCAGAACTAGGGCCTACTATTTATTTATAAACAATATTTATAAATAGGCAGTGTATATATGATTAATTATGACACAGCAAGGCTTGTAGTGTTCATGTCATGTCATTGTGGTGGTATTCTTGTTGACAGTTGGGCGTGAGTGAGGAAGATACTTCAGATAGGAAGAAGTTCAGGTATGAAGGAGTGAGTAGATTGATAAGCAAAGGTGGGGTTTATAAATAGATGACTTATTTAATGTGATTGTGACTAGCAGATACGATAATATTTCATCCAATGCTTCATTGCAATCCAACACGGGAATATCTCCTAAAATGGTGGTGTGCCTTTGTCAGAAAATGGCCTGGACATTTGAGAAACATCATCAGACCTGCATCTAAAATATTGGATAGACAAATGGTAGACATAAGTTATGTTTAATAGCATCACATCTATAATCCTACCTGCGCGTGTGCTCTTATGAGCATAAGTTTCCAGTCTGCAGTGGTATCTAGTCGATAATATTGTCCTGTCCCACTGTTTCCTGTGTGCACACCGCAATCCAGCTTATAGCTGCAAATGTGAACAACATGACATAGATACATAGCTATTTACATTTAAATGAGATAATCAGATTTGAGACTGGCAATGAAGGGGTTAAATGAGGGGGATGGGGAAGAGGAGAGGAGGAGGTGGGTGCCCCCTGCGGATGGGACATGCGCTTAATGACAACATGAGAGAGAGAGAGAGAGAGAGAGAGAGAGAGAGAGAGAGAGAGAAAGGCAGGAAGGAAGGACCAAAAATAGAGAGAACGAGGGGTAAAGTGTGAATGAACGAAGATTTATGTGAATGTGTAAATGACAAGTATAAAGTGAGGGAAAGAGAGAGAGAGAGAGACAGACATAGAGAGAAAAAGAGAGGGGGGGGAGAAAGAGAGAAGGAGGGAGAGTGAGAGGGACGAGAGGGGTCTTGCACATATAAAGTTGCTGGGGTAGTATGGGGTTCAGGGAGAGGACAGAACACTACACAGAGGATCTGAAGAGAGGAGCAGACCCAGCAGTAAGAGATACTTCCACTGATACCTTTACACACACACACACACACACACACACACACACACACACACACACACACACACACACACACACACACACACACACACACACACACACACACACACACACACACACACACACACACACACACACACACACACACAGGAGAAAGCGAGAGCAAGATCAATAAGTGGCTCAATGAAGAATGAAGAAACAACCAACCTGCACCGTAACGTGTATGTGCTGTGTGGCTTTGCATGGAATAACCTACACACTAACAAGTTTAGCCTTGCATGGTCTCAAGTTCTCTTGATTGGTTAGTTTGTGTCTGCTCCCTCTGTCCTATGCTCCTGGGACAGTCCCATATGTGCACTCTTAGAAAAAAGGGGTCCAAAAAGGATCTGTGGCTGTCCCCATAGGAGAACCCTTTTTGGTTCCAGGTAGAACTCTTTTGGGTTCCATGTAGAACCCTCTGTGGAAAGGGTTCTACAAGGAAGCCAAAAGAGTTCTACCTGGAACCAAAAAGGGTTCTTCAAGTGTTTTCCAACGGGGACAGCCAAAGAATCCTTTTTGGTTCTAGATAGCACCTTTTTTTTCCTACGGGTGTGGGTTAGAGGATGAAGAGTGTTTTTACTGTAATGGGTGAAACATTAGCATGTCTGAACATAACCCTGTGGTGTTTCCCCAGTGTGAGGCTACAGTGGCTAGCTTTTGCTAATTGTGTGTTACAGTATATCACAGAGCAATGGAAGGAGTGAATATCCATTGTCTTTCTGGAGGGTAGGGTTACAGCAGCACACAGCTACACAGGTCTACTGATGTTACTGATGCCCTGTCACGGTTAAAGCCACAAACACTTCCACCAGACCTGGGTTCAATAATATTTAAAATAGTTGCAAATACCTTAGCTGGTCTTGATTGAGCATCCAGGCGCAATGGACTTAATTGAATAGTAGCAATCCCCGCCTATCTGGCAATCCAAGAAGGCTAAAGACAAAGGTAAAAGGATTTGAAAGATTTCAAATTGTATTTGAACCCAGGTCTGACCGACACACACACACACACACACACACCTACACAACATATGAAGTCACATAGGAATGGCACATGGCTGCACAGGTTGTGACAGGTTGAACAGGGACATCACACATACAGCATGTCACTCAACTGTTACGTATCCACAAACACACTTAGACACTTTAAAAAGTCACAAGCAACGTCGCTCATGTCAGAACTACACACACAGAGAAGTCAGACAAAGAGAGGCCACACACACACACACACACACACACACACACACACACACACACACACCACACACACACACACACACACACACACACACACACACACACAAACTGAAGATAAAATTAATGACAATAGCCCCAAACATAAAAAATTGCTATTCATGCTGTAATAACAGCATGTAACACTTGCTAAAATCATATCATGTTTTTTTATTCAACTTTTATTTGAACCAGGAAATCCATTGAACATAAAGAACATGTTTTCCACGGGAGAGCTGGTCAAGATGCCACTATAAACACTGGAAAACTACCACAAGACCTACAGCTGGTCTGCGAGCCTCTATGGGTTGCCTTAGAAACGGAGAAGACAGGCAGGAACAACAGAAGCTGACCCTATAGCTCCATACAACCTCTCTCTCTCTCTCTCTCTCTAACATCCTCTATTGGATATATGGGTGTCCAGAAGAGGCTTTCCTGACATTTAGCTTCCCTAGATAACATTATACTGTATTGGACCAATCAGATGGAACTGCATTTATGACTAAGAGGGAGTGTTTCACGGGACGTACCTGAGCTCCAGGAATTTGCTCATACCGGGAACCAAAGTGGATACAGTGACAATCCATCTGGAACAGGTATTCACTGTACTTAGTTAGAATATTTGATTTGATTTATTTACTTATTTGAATATGTACAGGTTAACAACTGGGCATTAAGACATATTAACAGATTGAGACGTTATATTGCAGAGAAACACTGTAGCAAGGCTTCTGTCATTCTTACCTTTATCATGCACAGAGGATAGGTTATTTTCAGTTCTGCCATACTCTCATAGACAGAACCAATATCAGTTCATTTTAGAATTGCTAATGTGAAGAAGTGGTTCTCGTCTTTAACTTCCCTTAACATGGCGGCCGGGGAGGAAAAGTCAGAGTGTAATTTACTAATGTTGGCCTGTGTGTGTGTGTGTGTGTGTGTCGTGTGTGTGTGTCGGTACTTAGCACCACTAGATCCCCAGCCACCCTACACCCCACACACACACACACACACACACACACACACACCACACACACACACACACACACACACACACCGTCTCCTGGCATAAACACTGACACAGAATCGCACCTGGCTCACACACACTAATGCACACACACACACTCTGATGCACACACTCAATCACATAGACACACACACACTGACGCACACACACACACACAGTGATGCACGCTCATACACACTGCTGGCTGGTGTCTGCCCCCTTGGCAGTAGCTAGGTCTAATGACTGTGTCCTCACCTCATGTCCCCTCCCCCTGACCCCGATGACCTTAACGTTAACCCTTCCAGCTCCACACTTTTCATTGGTGTGATGTATTATCTGTGAATAGCTTAGTTACTTTCTATTTCTCGTGTGTTTTTTCTTCTACTTGACTTTTTAATGAATGTTTCATAGTAAGGGAAAGGAAAGGGACAGGGGGATACTAGTCAATTGTACAACTGAATGCTTTCAACTGAAATGTGTCTTCCTACTACTGATATTGATTAATGCATTGTTGTGAAAGAGCAAGAAAGAAAGTCATTTCACTGTACTAGTGCATGTGACAGTAACAACATGAAACTATCTTACCCTAGACACCAATAAAATGAGAGGATATGTAATATCATGTTGTAAATAGTGAAATGAGCAGACATTCTCCTTGCTGTTCCCCCATATCCTCTCTCACGCCCCATCTCTTTCTCTCTCAATCCCTGTCTCCACTTTTTCTCTCTCATCCTCAGTATGCCAGAGAGGGTGTATGGGTTCCAGGGGCAGAGTTTCCACAAGCTGAAGAGGGCGTGTCTGCGGCGGGGCAAGCTCTTCCAGGACCCCCTCTTCCCCCCCTCTGCACTGTCACTCTTCTACAAACGAGACCCACCCCCTGGACTCACATGGAAGAGACCACGGGTGAGAGATTGGGGGATGGAGGGGAGAGAGAATTGGAAAGAGTGAGTGGATGAGTGCTAAGGAGGCGCAAGTGTCAAACGCAATTTCATCCATTTCTGGAATTTTCCAGCCCTAAAGCCAGGTTTGGTAATTTACCTGTCTAACATCAGCTCTTGTGCTGAGGTGGGAGGGGAGGCAATAGTTGAGGTGTGTCCCCAGCTAGCACATAACGTTCTAAGAACCATATGTTTGTTAGAGCTTGGTGAGAGTGTGGTTGTCCTATGGTTATTTTGCATACAACCTTCCCACAATGTTCTGAGAATGGTGCAGGATACCCAGCTAGCACATAAGGTTCTGAGAACCATGTTTCTTAGTTGGTAATTTCAGTACTTCAGCATAACGTATTCTACAGATTTACTCATGGTTCTGTTTAAAGTCATGTTCTCAGAATGTTCAGAAAACATTACAGCGTTCTTCTGTGGGAATTTCAGTACTTCAGCAAAACATTTTCTGTAGGTTTCCTCATGGATTGTGTATGTGAGACATTCAGAGGGTGAATGGGCAAGACAAAATATTTAATGTGGTATGTTAAGAACTGCAGCTTTGATGGGTTTTTCACACTCAACAGTTTCCCGTGTGCATCAACAATGGTCCACCACCCAACGGACATCCAGCCAACTTGACAACTGTGGAAAGCATTGGAGTCAACATCCCTGGTCCATGCCCCGACAAATTGAGGCTTTCCTGAGAGCAAAAGGGAGTGAAACTCAATATTAGGGAGGTGTTCCTAATGTTTTGTACACTCAGTGTATATAAAACAAAGGGAAATAACATTGTTGACTGCACTGGACCTGAGAAGATTTCATTCAGCGCTAATGGGAAGTTTTAAGACCCACAAAAAGCAGGTTTTACTAACGCAGGTGATAATGGATTTAGCCATGATGCACAGTGCCCATGGAAGGAGAGATGTGCCTTTTGTGCCGGTGAATCTCATATTTAGAAACATTTTTTTAAAAATAGTTTCCCTGCATTTCATTGAATTTGATAAAAAATCAAGCATAGCCTTTCCTTCCACTTAATCATGTCTGGTTTAGCAGCATCGCACAGATGCATCTTTTTATCCTGGCCATCAGCCAACAGACTATGAATAAAGTTTTTTTGAATGGTCTACTGAGAGTGCTGTGACATATTTCGGAAGGTTTTTGCCCTCATGCTTTTTCAATATTCACAATTCACATACCTGCATACTTCATTTTGCTTGTTCAAATAGGCTACCCATCCCAATTTTCGAAGAGCACTCCTTGCCCAATTATCAAAGACACGCACCTCCAAACTATTCAGTCCTCCTATATTAACTATGGATTTTTTGGAGAATCTGCCTAGCACATAGACAACGATACAATAGTGTAGTCAATTTTTGCCTATTGACTACGTTTGGCATGTCCATGTCCAGACTGCAATTTACAGGAGGCCTAGCCCCTATATATGTGTGAACGCTGTAGCCTATGTTTAACAATATATTTCCATATTGAAGCAAAGCAAGTTGAACAATGTGGACCACAAACATGTTCAACATATTTAGCAAATATGGGGCAGGATATTTAACGACCTAGGCTAATATTCAAATTGGAGTTGATGACAACGCAATACATAAAAGACCGTAAATCCCGATAACACATTATTCCATCAAAATCAATCAGTCAATGTATTTTTCTGTCTAAAACCACACACTCGTGCTGGACCTCTGGACTCCCCTACATGCCCTTTCCCCGTGGCAGGGGGCACCAGTCTAAATCTCCAGTCTAATTCTAGTCATCCACTCAGCAGGTTTTATTCCAGATCTAGTTAATTAAAGCATTTCTAAAAGGACCAGACGCGTCAGGACAGAGAAACCCGACCCGGTCCAGAGTGTGTGTGGCGCGTGTTGCGGATTAGGATCTGAGAAATGACCAGGGTATCAGTGTGTGTTTATAAAAGAAACGCTTGATTTAAATAGCATATGTCTGTGATGACGAGTGGGGAAGGGAAGTGTAGTGGTGTGTCTTCAAGGTTGGCTATTTATTGGATATGAGGTTGTGGTTGTATGTAGTCTTAACATGTAAGGCATACAGTGCATTCAGAAAGCATCCAGACCCCTTGACTTTTTCCACATTTTGTTACGTTACAGCCTTATTGTGAAATGCCTTATTTACATAAGTATTCAGACCCTTTGCTATGAGACTCGGAATTAAGCTCAGGTGCATCCTGTTTCTATTGATCATCCTTGAAATGTTTCTACAACTTGATTGGAGTCCACCTGTGGTAAATTCAATTGATTGGACATGATTTGGAAAGACACACACCTGTCTATATAAGGTCCCACAGTTGACAGTGCATGTCAGAGCATAAACCAAGCCATGAGGTCGAAGGAATTGTCCATAGAGCTCCGAGACAGGATTGTGTCGAGGCACAGATCTGGGAAGGGTACCAAAAAATGTCTGCAGTATTGAGGGTCCCCAAGAACTCAGTGGACTCCATCATTATTAAAATGGAAGAAATTGTCCATCCACCAAGACTCTTCCTTGAGCTGTCCGCCCGGCCAAAAACTGAGCAATCAGGGGAGAAGGGCCTCAGCCAGGGAGGTGACCAAGAATCCGATGGGCACTCTGACAGAGCTCCAGAGTTCCTTTCAGAGTACCTTCTAGAAGGACAACCATCTCTGCAGCACTCCACCAATGAGGCATTTATGGTTGAGTGGCCAGACAGAAGCCACTCCTCAGTAAAAGGCACATGACAGCCCGCTTGGAGTTGGCCAAAAGGCACCTAAATGACTCTCAGACCATGAGAAACAAGATTCTCTAGTCTGATGAAACCAAGATTGAACTCTTTGGCCTGAATGACAAGGGTCACGTCTGGAGGAAATCAGCTAGCTAGCTGGCAAGCTATGATGTACTTGATTTGAATTTGTTCTGCTGCTTACATCTGCCTCTTACTAACATGCAGTCGAATTGTCCCCTTCTCTGTCCCTAAAGCCTGTCGCACACTTCCCAGTCGAAACAGTTATTATTTGCATATTTTCGGACAACATTTTGTGGTGTTTTGTTGTTCAGCAGGTCGAAGTTCGGTAGCCGAAGTCTATGCGCCTTTGTCGGTGATTGGTCAACAGTATGGACAGGATGGATGGGATTCTTCCACTCTAGTGTCATTCAACTAGTTTTCGTGTACATTTTTGATAAATTGATAAATAAACTTGAGAAATACTGCACCAAAAATCTTAGTTAGATGTAAAATTGCGCAACTAATACCTCCTCTGCAAAAACATCCAAATGAATTACAGATTTCTCGATTTATCTTAGATTACTTCTGACTATTTTGCTACAGTGCCTCAAGAGGGACAAACATTAATATTGACGCTTTTTCTAGTTTTTCAAGCAAAGGTCTTATGCGAGGGAGTATGCGTGGCACAGACGTTCACTTCGCCAAGCCGAGTTCTGCTAGGAGCAAACCGAACCTAGTATGGGGGCGCCTTAACAGTGAGAGACACACCTGACACATCCAACTCAAAAGTAGCCTCCTATACATAGACAAAACTGCCACGGGGGATGCCGGGACTTGTTTTTGGATGGAAGCTGTAGAGATCGGTAAGAACTGTCACTTCTGTAGCCAAATATCTCATTCATAATTTTATATTTTTTATGTATTAAACAAGTAATGTCAAACTGTGTAGAATTGCAAGGAAATGCCTTTTAAAATGTCCAAAAACCTTCTGTCTACTGTTTCGCGCATGCTCCTACCAGTATTCAAGTCTCCCCGTCCGGCGCCCGCAGTCAGTGTCCACTGCATGCAGAGGAGGGCACTCTTGGGGCAGTAGGGCGGATGGAGAATTTTCTGATATTCAAGAGCTTATGAAATTAGCTAGTTTGATGTGCAATTCATTTCACTTCAAATGAAAAGCAAAATGAAAAGAGACTCAAAATGTAATGTTAAAAGTAATTCATAAAATAAATAAAAAATCCACAGAGCTGACAGGGCACTTTTCTGTAAGAGGGCAAAAGGGCCGGTGCTGGAGGACTGGTTGAGCCCTATCTGTGCACATGCCTGATACTATAGGTGGTAGCTAACCTCACTCTTTTCTGTAGTGTGTTCCTCATGCTCTGTGCAGGTATTTTAAGCGTGCATCCACCGGGGGTCAAATGATAGGATGACATCTGTCACCTCACTCTGCAGTGAGACACACACTCACTCATATAATCGCGCACGCGCGCACACACACACACAGGATGCTTGGACACTGTGAACTTCCCTTACTCAGCTATCATCCAGTCAGCTTCATACTTCATCCATTAGGTTGAACATGATATCATCTAAGGGAAAATGAAGTTCATAACTTTTCTAAAGTTACATTTGTACAGGTTATGTCCTGTGTGGGCGTGTGTGTGTAGCAGTGTGTGTGTGTTAGTGTATGAGTGTGTGTATCCTTATAACTCTGCTGTGACATGATACTGTCAAAACTAAGATCAACAGCTCCAATTGGACAGGATCACTCTCTTCTACACTGCTCTGACATCAAAGTCAAATAAGCGTAAACTGGATCAACACACTAGTCCTGACAAATACAATGGCACCATGACAAGATAAACTAGATCCAATAGGCTTACTGTACTGTACAGTATGTTGCACCCAGTTTACTTTTGGGCCTATAATACATTAGAATACTCTCTCTCTCAGGAGCTGTGTAAGGACCCTCGTCTCTTTGTGGACGGCATCAGCACGCGGGATCTGCACCAAGGCAGTCTGGGTAACTGCTGGATGGTGGCG
Source organism: Salmo salar (assembly GCF_965601325.2). Classification (NCBI taxonomy): domain Eukaryota; kingdom Metazoa; phylum Chordata; class Actinopteri; order Salmoniformes; family Salmonidae; genus Salmo; species Salmo salar. Next base: position 77,416,356 of record NC_138308.1, read on the forward strand.
GCCACTTCCTGTCTGGCCTCAGAACCCTCACTGTGGAAGAAGGTGAGGGGTCAATGGGCAGAAGATAAATCTCTGTAGGTCACCTCACTGGTTTACTTCCTGGTCACTGATTTAATTTAAATTTCACTGAGAGGTCTTGATGTTCAGTTGCTTATAGCTTAATCTGACATGTTAGCGCTGGGCTGGACCAAAAACCTGCACACCCTGTGACCACTGTAATAACACATTCAATAACCACCCCTGAAAACTTATTTAAAAAATACATTTATTTGATTGGTTTAAACTACCAGGTCATTCCTGACCACGTGGAGCAGGAGTGGAACCCCAAGCGTCCCGACCTGTACGCTGGAATCTTCCACTTCCGCTTCTGGCGGCTGGGGCGCTGGACAGACGTGGTGGTGGACGACCGCCTGCCGGTCAGTGAGGACGGAACGCTGCTCTTCTGCCGCTCAGCCACGCCACGGGAGTTCTGGAGCGCCCTGCTGGAGAAGGCCTACGCCAAGTGAGACTTTAAACTATGCTAAAGCCAAGAACCAGCTGAGAAATTAGATTTCAGGTTGGCTAAGAGAAAGGTTGTTAATCAGTCAATTCATATCTTATTGTCCCAGTTGCACCTAGTAAATTGTTATCTAATGAATACATTATAAACTGGGTGGTTCTAGCCTTAAATGCTGATTGGCTGACAGCTGTGGTATATCAGACCACGGATATGTATACCACGGGTATGACAAAACATGTATTTTTACTGCTCTAATTACGTTGGTAATCAGCTCATAATAGCAATAAGGCACATCGGGGGGTTGTGATATATGGCCAATATACCATGGCTAAGGGATGTATCCAGGAACTCCGCGTTGCGTCGTGCAGAAGAACAGCCCTTATTGGCTATATACCACACCTCCTCGGGCCTTATTGCTTAAGTATACACCACACAGCAAATACACACTTGACAAAATAAACCCCATTCCACCCCTTCAATGTCTCTCCTCATCCTCAACAATTCCCCTCTTTCCCGGTCTTCCGACCTTCGTATTCTCCCCTCTGTTCCCAAGCCACTAATCTCCCCCTCTCTTCTCTCACCAAGGTTGAACGGCTGCTATGAGGCGTTGGAAGGCGGTAACACGGCAGAGGCCCTGATCGACTTCACAGGGGGTGTGTCAGAGCCCCTAAGCCTGGACAGGGAGGCCCTCACCCTGCACCTCAATCAGAGGAGGGCATTGTTCCAGACCCTGGCCAAGGCTCATGGACGCAGTGCCCTCATCACCTGCTCCATACGGGTCAGTGAACAATAGACGTTTCTCTGTTTAACTGCAGATCTAGGATCAGCTTACCGTCCCCAAAACGTAACAGCAACCATGTGTGGGGAAAATGTTTAATTGACCTTAGATCAGTGAATTAGTACTAAAAGATCAGCTTGAATGTGGAACTTTAATCCATCACAATACCAGAGACCATTACTGGAGGCCTCAATCTAAACTGGTGCCCACATGCCCTAGATATTACATGTGCATGCAGGGTGGTAATGAATGGTTTGGGATTGGGCCAGAGAGATTCTATGAATGTCATTCTAGCAGAGAGGTCACCTCTGAATACTGTACTGTACTGGGTCATAGAGAGACAGTTGGCTATATAGTGGCTATGTTAACCATAGTCCAGCATTAACAATGTTAACACCAACCTTTACTGTACTATGACAGGAGTGACACTGCATGCTCTCTATCCTGGCACGTTCTCTTGTCTTTGACTTGTTCGCTCTCTGCCCTTCCTCTTTCCTGTCCTCATAAACACTCCAGATGCATGCCTTTATTGATTAATGATCTGTATTGTTTATTGTGTAGTTATAGTATCGGGCATGATTCATATTAAACAAATCAGGGCACCTTCATAGAGTGCCTGTATTGTGTATTGATATTAGTGTATTTCTATTGTGTAATGTATTGCATATCTGTATTCTCTCTCTCTCTCTCTCTCTCTCTCTCTGTCTCTCTGTCTGTCTCTCTGTCTGTCTCTCTGTCTGTCCCAGCCAGCAGAGGGGGAGACAGTAGAGTCAGTACTAGACTGTGGTCTGGTGCGGGGCCATGCCTACGGTATCACCGCGGTGAGGAAGATGCGTCTGGGGGAGTGGTCGCTGCTGGGTGGCTGTGGTGGTCGCCTCTGCATGGTGCGCATGAGGAACCCATGGGGTACAGCCGACTGGACCGGGCCCTGGAGTCAGGGGTGAGGAGGCTACTACTGTACTGTTCATAGGTATAGGTCAAGGTAGCCCCACTTGGGTCATAACAAATGTCAGGATCTGGCTAGAAACATGTTTTTGTCTATTTTGGTTGGCCACAAAATTGGAGGGTCTCATAGCAAAGCACAGATGAAGGGAACCACTGACACAGAGCCCTTTTGCTCCACCTTCAGGTCTCAACATTGGCAGCAGGTTGGTCGTGGTGAAAGGGAGAAGATGGGCCTCATAGTCAGAGATGTGGGGGAGTTCTGGTAAAGACAAACAGTCAAATAAACGTTACTCTTTTAACAGAAAACAACTCCAATTCTCAATGCGTAGCATACGTTAACAAATACACATCAATTCGTCCTGAAAAGCTAAATAAATAGGGGTTTTCACCTCTCCTCTCAGGATGGAGTTTGAGGACTTCTGCCGCTACTTCACAGACGTGGTGGTGTGTCGTCTGGTGGAACGATCCCTGCTGTGGCCCAGAACTCACTGGAGAGAAGTACGCTGCCCTGGGGAGTGGGCTCCAGCCCCTAACACACCCGGCACCCTCCTCTCCAGGCGCCAGGCACCCAACCTGGGGAAGAATGCTGCCAAGCCTGGGGGGTTGAACCAGACTCAGAGAGGGGACCGGAAAGAGGCAAGACTGGGGGAGAGACAGAGGGGAGGAGGAGGGGGAGGAGGAGGTCGAGCTGTTCTTGGTGGAGGGAGAGAAAAAATGGCTGTTGCGAAAGAAGGGGAGAAGAAGACGAAGAGGAAGGAGGAGGGGGTGAAGGAGGAGGGAGAGGTGGATGGAGGATGGGATGAACAGGCTGATAAGAAGAGTAGGTGTGGAGGATGCATCAACCACAAAGACACTTTTCTACACAACCCCCAGGTGAGCCTACACTTCAGCTAGGTTTATGCTCATAACAACTGGTTAAATGGTTCCAGGAAGAGGTCCAGTTTATCCTACACTCACAATACGTTTGGTTATGACTGGGTGGGGGAGAACTGTCTCGTCCTAATTTAGCTGTTACATTCGGACTGTAGTGATCAACACATTCTTGATATTCTGAGAAGGACACTCAGGATGCTAGAATAGTATCTCAAATATAGTATGCATATACCACAAGCATGCAAATAGCTTGTGTTGCTGAAATTGTAAGGAATTAAGATGAACTATTTGGGCAACTGCTACAATCTTAATGGCATGGAAATAGACCTGTGAAAGCCTATTCAGAGTGGTGCTGTTGGAAACAACATTGCTAAGCTAAAAACAACATGGCTGACACTAAGCTATATTAGTGGTACTCTAAAACTGCTACTGTAGGACTCTCTCTCCCCCTTCTCTCTCTCTTTCTCCCCTTCTCTCTCTCTCTCCCTTTAACATTTTTTTTATCCCAGCCCCCATCCCCGCAGGAGGCCTTTTGCTAGGCCGTCATTGTAAATAAGAATTTGTTCTTAACTGACTTGCCTAGTTAAAAAAAAAGGTTGCATAAAAATATAAATAAATTCTCTCTTTCTCCCCTTCTCAGTTCATGTTTGAGGTGCAGGGAAAGGAGGATGAGGTGTTGATCTGTCTGCAGCAGGAGGACAGGAGGATAAAGAGGAAGGATGGAGGAGGAGAGAATCTGCCCATCGGCTTTGAGGTGCTGAGGGTGAGTCACAGGGCTTCAAAAGGGCCACTGTAGAACGCTATAGTACAGCCGAGGTGTGTGTGTGTGTGTGTGTGTGTGCATATGACCGTGAGTGTGTGAATGCTCCATATTTCCTGTGTGTGTTTTACCCTCTATTCATTCACCCTACACCCCTGTCATCAGGTGGAGGTGAACCGGCTAAGCCGTGTGCAGTGTGTGGTGGAGCAGGCAGCGAGCTCTGTGTACATGGACTCCCGTAGTGTGGCCCTGCGAGTGTCCCTGGGCCCCGGCCGCTACGCCCTCCTGCCCACAACCTTCCAGCCCGGGGCCACCGGACGCTTCCTGATACGCCTCTTCTCACATTCCCACCTCAGACTCAGGTTAGGGGTGGGAAGGGGGAATGGGGTGATTGTTAGAAATGAAGGAATAGAATGTACTGTATGTTAGGAATGAAGGAATGAAATGTGTTAGGAATGAAGGAATAGAATGTACTGTATGTTAGGAATGAAGGAATGAAATGTGTTAGGAATGAAGGTGTTAAGAATGTCAAGTGTTTGTCTGAGTTTCCCTCTGCATTTAGCATGTCAGCACCAGATAATGATCGATTGTATCGATTCTCCCCCTTTTCCACTTCACTAATATTATTTATCTCCCTCCCTCTCTCTCTCTCTCTCTCTACCTTCTGTTAGTGAGTTGAGAGAGGAGTTGCCTGCTCCCTCACTGTGGCAGTGTTGTCTTCCCCAGCCCAGTATAGTAACCACCGTCTACCTACGTCGAGCATCTGGACTCAGCCAGCCTAAACAGACAGGTATATATTACATCACTGTGACATTACGCCATAACATTATCATAACATACATTATCAATATCAGAACATACATTTTACACATACAGGATTAATATCATAACATACAGGATTAATATCATAACATACAGGATTAATATCATAACATACAGGATCAATATCATAAAATACATTTTACACATACATGATCAATATCATAACATACATTATCAATATCATATCATAGCATATGTGATAAACATACATGATCAATAGCATGCATTATAAACATACATTACCAATATCATAACATACATTATAATTATACATGATCAATATCATAACATGCATTATCAATATCATAACATACATTATCAGAAAATATATTACCATCATACGGAATGGTGGCTTTTACCAACTGGCCACATGTAATCTCATCGTATACAAACCTCGATGTCCATCTTTTACAAGATTACAAAGACTATAAACATGAGACTAATATTCTATGTATTGTGTCTGTGTTGTGTAGCACCAGATGTGTATGCGGTGATCTGGTGTGAGGACGACACCATAAGAACACGTGTGTTCAAGGAGGATGGAAACCCAGAGTTCAACATCAGAGCCATTTTCTACAGGAGAAACCCAGACGCACATATTAGCATTGAGGTTAGAAATACACACATCTCAGTGAGACAAACACAGACACATCAGTTAGACACACACACACACACACACACACACACACACACACACACACACACAGGTAGATACAGTAATTGAAGTATTACGATTGTAGTTATATTCAGGGACGTAATATTTGCTTTTCTTTGTATGTATGTGTGTGTGTGTATGTATGTGTGTGTATGCTTGCACGTGTGTGTGTGTGTTTAGTTGTGGAGCTATGGTCTACTGTGGGACACACTACTGGGCGGGGCTCGGCTCCAGACTAGCGACAGTGAGAAAGGGCGGAGCCGAGTGATTGACCTGCAGGGTGGCCAATCACGGTCAGGATCCAGGGGCTCTATCTATGTGGAAACCTCATCCAGCGAATGCCTAACAGACTTATAACTGACAGCTGTGGCTTGTACCACCCACGATACAACCATGCAATCACTGTTTTTCTGGAAGAGGCCGCAGATTTGGATGAAAATGTATCCAGTTCAATAGCTTTATCCATTGGAACTCCCATAAATAACAAAGACAAATACCTCTTTGAATTAACTTAATGCATATACACTGAACAAAAATAATTGCAACATGTTTCATGAGCTGAAATAAAAGATCCCAGAAATGTTCCATATGCACAAAAAGCTAATTTCTCTAAAAAGTTGTGCACACATTTGTGTACATTGATATTAGTGAGCATTTCTCCTTTGTCAAGATAATCCATCCACCTGACAGGTGTGGCATATCAAGGTGTACATTGTGCTGGGGACAATAAATGGCCACTCTAAAATGTGCAATTTTGTCACACAACACAATGCCACAGATGTCTCAAGTTTTGAGGGAGCATGCAATTGACATGCTGACTCCAGGAACATCCACCAGACCTGTTGACAGAGAATTGAAAGTTAATTTCTTTACCATAAGCTGCTTCCAACGTCGTTTTAGAGAATTTGGCGGTACATCCAACCGGTCTCACAACTTGCGTGGGCGAGTGGTTTGCTGATGTCAACGTTGTGGTACAGAGTGCCCCATTGTGGCGGTGGGGTTATGATACGGGCAGGCATAAGCTACGGACAATGAACACAATTGCAATTTATCGATGGCAATTTGAATGCACAGAGATACCGTGACGAGATCCTGAGGCCCATTGTCGTGCCATGTCGCAAGGATCTGTACACAATTCCTGGAAGCTGAAAATGTTCCAGTTCTTTGATGGCCTGCATACTCACCATGTCATCCATCGAGCATATTTGGGATGCTCTGGATCGAAGTGTACGACAGCGTGTTCCAGTTCCCGCCAATATCCAGAAACTTCGCACAGGCTTTGAAGAGGAGTGGGAGAACATTCCACAGGCCACAATCAACAGCCTGATCAACTCTATGTGAAGAAGAGGTGTCGCACTGCATGAGGCAAATGGTGGTCACACCAGATACTGACTGGTTTTCAGATCCACGCCTATACCTTTTTAAAACCTCTTAAGGATCGGACCCTTTTTCAAATTTTGCCTAAAATGACATACCCAAATCTAACTGCCTGGAGCTCAGAACCTGACGCAAGGATATGCGTATTCTTGATACCACCTTTTTTTTAAGTTATCTGTGACCAACAGATGCATATCTGCATTCCCAGGCATGTGAATTCCATAGATTAGGGCCTAATGAATTGATTTCAATTTACCGATTTCCTTCTATGAACTGTAACTCAGTAAAATCTTTGAAATTGTTGCATGTTGCATTTATATATTCGTTCAGTGTAATTATGAGAACTCAGCACTACTGAGTAAAGGGGAATAATTTGGAACACACAAGCACAGTGATCAGTTTGTTGTTCACCACTAGTGCAGTGGAGATAAGTTCATGTGTAAAATACATGCCCTAGTTTTACATCTCTTCTGGTCAGACCTTGTAGGTCACAGCATGATCCTAAACAAAATAATCAAACTGTGAAACATTATTGGTTCTGGACAGTTACCAGCTGCCAAGGTTATCTGAAGTTGTGTCCAATGCTCATCATAAAAAACCTACAGACCGCTGTGAATTAATTTGAAATATGTACCATCTTACATTTTTTTTAAATTTAGATTAAAAAAGATACCCATTGCGCAAAAACTGGTGGAATCAACGTTGTTTCAACGTAATTTGTCAACGTATTGTGATGTGGAAGCTACATGGAAAATACATTGGATTAAAAAAGAACAAAACACGTTATTTAATGTCCATTTAAAGTTCGATTTGATTTATTTATATTCTTGGATTGTGTATGTGGTTGAGATGGAGACGTGAACCCAACATATCAATTTGTAAATAAACTGGACCTAAAGCCAGACTAAGTCAGTGGCACAGAGGTAACTATCTATGCAGAAGATACACTGAGTATACCAAACATTAGGAACACCCTTTTGCCCACAGAACAGCCTAAATTTGTCAGGGCAGGGAGTCCACAAGGTGTGGAAAGCTTTCCACAGGGATGCCCATGGCCCATGTTGACTCCAATGCTTCCCACAGTTGGTTCAAGTTGCTTGGATGTCTTTTGGGTGGGGGACCATTCTTGATACACATGGGAAACTGTTGAGTGTGAAAAACACAGCAGTGTTGTAGTTCTTAATACAAACCTGTGCTCCTGGCACTTACTACCATACCCCGGTCAAAGGAACTTACATCGTTTGTCTTACCCACTCACCCTCTGAATGGCACACATACACAATCCAATTGTCTCAAGGCTTAAAAATCCTTCTTTAACCTGTGTCCTCTCCTTCATCTAGACTGAATGAAGTGGATTTAACAAGTGACATCAATAAGGGATCATAGCTTTCACTTGGATTCATCTAGTCCGTCTACGTCATGGAAAGAGCAGGTGTTCATAATGTTTTGTACACTCAGTGTACAGCTCCTTTAAAATGTTATTTGTTTGCATAATACAATAAATAGCCTAAAGTTAAGACTATTTTACAAACTAATGAAACATTCAACCTTAAAATGAGTAATATCTATGGCCAAATTCTGAGGTTACTTTAACTAATATCTTCTCAATCATATAAAGCGCGCATGTTCAAGATAGCATGCATCGGTCTTCGCAGGTCTGTGGAGATCTTCACTGTAATAATCTGCGCAGAATGTCAAACGGCATTGATCCCTTGCACCATGTATAGTACTTTTAATGTAGTCAACTGCAATCCAGGTAATTTGGTTCTGCTATAAGATGAAGCACAGTGTTAACACATTGATTGTTGTATAAATAAACAAAAAAAGGACATTGCGGTCCCATTTGAACTTCGCTGTGCTTTTAAATGTTTGACAGCACAGTGATCAGGGCCGTGCTCAGACATTTTGAGGGGCATGTGCTCAAACAAAAAAAAGGGCACACCTCCCCTCCCCCCAACAACAAAAATTTAAGCTTAGACTCTTTGAGCAATTATTACAATAAGAGGGGAAAGGAACACAATCTGATGAGTAAAGTTGAGTATTTTGCTACACTATTTTTAACTGGAATAAATTCTGCACTTATTAACAATGACCACACAATTCCAGTCAAAATATAATATTCTAAGAAATACTGTAGCCTACCATGACTATATCCAACCCAACTCCATTTGTTGCCATGATCATGCATCCAAGTGGTTTTCAAACATTTTGATCTGCTACCCCCAAAATGCAGTACAAAACTTGTGACCTGCGAACACGCACGTGCACCTTTGCACGCGCAAAAATGCGAGCACAATCTCTGCACATACAGTTGAAGTCGGAAGTTTACATAGGTTGGAGTCATTAAAACTTTTTTTTTCAACCACTCCACAAATTTCTTGTTAACAAAGTATAGTTCTGGCAAGTCAGTTAAGACATCTACTTTGTGCATGACACAAGTAATTTTTCCAACAATTGTTTACAGACCGATTATTTCACTTATAATTCACTGTATCACAATTCCAGTGGGTCAGAAGTTTACATACACTAAGTTGACTGTGCCTTTAAACAGCTTGGAAAATTCCAGAAAATTATGTCATGGCTTTAGAAGCTTCTAGTAGGTTAATTGACCTCAATTGGAGGTGTACCTGTGGATGTATTTCAAGGCCTACCTTCAAACTCAGTGCCTCTTTGCTTGACATCATGGGAAAATAAAAAAGAAATCAGCCAGACCTCAGAAAAAAAATTGTAGACCACAAGTCTGGTTCATCCTTTGGAGCAATTTCCAAACGCCTGAAGGTACCACGTTCATCTGTACAAACAATAGTACGGAAGTATAAACACAATGGGACCACGCAGCCGTCATACCGCTCAGGAAGGAGACGCGTTCTGTCTCCTAGAGATGAACGTACGTTGGTGCGAAAAGTGCAAATCAATCCCAGAAAAACAGCGAAGGACCTTGTGAAGATGCTGGAGGAAACAGGTACAAAAGTATCTATATCCACAGAAAAACAAGTCCTATATCGACATAACCTGCAAGGCCACTCAGCAAAGAAGAAGCCATTGCTCCAAAACCAGCATAAAAAAGCCAGACTACGTTTTGCAACTGCACATGGGGACAAAGATCGTCCTTTTTGGAGAAATGTCCTCTGGTCTGATGAAACAAAAATAGAACTGTTTGGCCATAATGACCATCATTATGTTTGGAGGAAAAAGAGGAGGCTTGCAAGCCGAAGAACACCATCCCAACTGTGAAGCACGGGGGTGGCAGCATCATGTTGTGGGGGTGCTTTGCTGCAGGAGGGACTAGTGCACTTCACAAAACAGATGGCATCATGAGGAGGAAAATTATGTGGATATATTGAAGCAACATCTCAAGACATCAGTCAGGAAGTTAAAGCTTGGTCGCAAATGGGTCTTTCAAATGGACAATGACCCCAAGCATACTTCCAAAGTTGTGGCAAAATGGCTTAAGGACAACAAAGTCAAGGTATTGGAGCGGCCATCACAAAGCCCTGACCTCAATCCTATAGAACATTTGTGGGCAGAACTGAAAAAGCATGTGCGAGCAAGGAGGCCTACATCCTGACTCAGTTACACCAGCTCTGTCAGGAGGAATGTGCCAAAATTCACCCAACTTATTGTGGTAAGCTTGTGGAAGGCTACCCGAAACGTTTGACCCAAGTTAAGCAATTTAAAGGCAATACTACCAAATACTAATTGAGTGTATGTAAACTTCTGACGCACTGGGAATGTGATGAAAGAAATAAAAGCCGACATAATTCATTCTCTCTACTATTATACTGACATTTCACATTCTTAAAATAAAGTGGTGATCCTAACTGACCTAAGACAGGGAATTTTTACTAGGATTAAATGTCAGGAATTGTGAAAAACTGAGTTTGAATGTATTTGGCTAAGGTGTATGTAAACTTCCGACTTCAACTGTATGTAGCCTGTTATTACAGAATAAACATTTTCAAGACACTAGATAGGCTACAGAAATTTGGAGCAGAAATTAAGTTGTGTTTGTTAGCATCCAATATCATCTAGGGATATATCATGTCACTTCTCTGGAGTTCAGACCATGCAATATCATATGGCCTACTTGTAGCGAAATGTGTTACATGCAAAGAATTTGCAAAATGTATGATATGTTACAAATTTGCAAAACGTATGATATGTTACAGATTTGCAAAACGTATGATATGTTACAGATTTGCAGAACGTATGATATATTACGAATTCGCAAAATGTATTTTATGTTACGATTTTGGAAAATGTACAATATGTTTGAATTTGGCAAACGTATGATATGTTAAGAATTTGCAAAATGTATGACATTTTACATATTATAGCTAGGTGGCTAATGTTAGCTAGCCTATGGGTTAAGCGTTAAGGTTAGGGTTAAGTTTAGGACTTAGGTTAAAGGGTTAAGGTTATGGTTAGGGGAATGGTTAGCTAAAGGGTTAAGGTTAGGTGAAAGGTTAGCTTAAAGGGTTAAGGTTAGAGGGAGGGTTAGCTAACATGCTAAGTAGTTGCAAAGTAGCTAAAAAGTAGTAATTAGTTGAAAAGTTGCTAATTAGCTAAAATTGTACATGATGAGGTCTGAACTTTCAACCTTTGGGTTGCTAGACATTTGCATTATACATCCATCCATGAATCCACCCTGACCAACCAAAGTAACCATTTGTCTTATGTAACTATACCAAATGTAACATACTAAATGGAGTGTCTCGGATGGCGTGTCTCGGATTTACATACAAAAGACGAAATGCTCTGAGACCAGGCTGTGCAGAGTGCTCAGTTGCCAGCTGGGTAGCCTTGTTCTTCCTCACAAATATCGTAATTATTTTGCCAGAATATGTATATCTTCATCCCATAATATTGAAGGCAATGCTATCAGCTGCTTATCTTTAGACATATAGCCCGGTAGTCACCCAAACCTACCGGAAAAATGAAAATGATCAATCAAATCAACTGGTAAAGATGCCTCCATAAACTGATGCAAGATTCAACACTTCATGCTTTTCAGCTGAAATTATTGTACAGAATTCTTGACACCAACAAAATGTTGAATATTTGGGGCATACGACCATCTCAGCTCTGCCGATTTGGTTGTGAGGATACAGAATCAACAGACCATTTGTTCTATCCCATATTCCATTCTATCGTACTCTGAAAATATTTATTGAGGCCAGTGTATTTATATCCTGTATAGCATATTTATTACCTCTTTGTTTCTGTCCCTTACAGAACCACACCCATGTAAGAGTGTGCAAAGCTGTCAAAGGCAATGGGTGACTACTTTCAAGAATCTCTGCCATAAAATATATTTTGATTTGTTTAACACTTTTCTTGGTTACTACATGATTCTATATGTGTTATTTCATAGTTTTGATTTCTTCACTATTATTCTACAATGTAGAAAACAGTCAAAATAAAGAAAAACCCTTGAATGAGTAGGTGTGTCCAAACTTTTGACTGGTACTGCACATGCCCATGTACATCCCCATGTTCATTTTCTCCTGTGTGTGAAAAAAGTTCCTGTGTGTTAACTGTTGGGTCGCTTTATTCCCTCTAACCGGGGACGGTGTCAGTGGGTCACAAACTAGTAAAATACGTAGAGCCTGGTCACTCTCACAGGAGGCATGCCCCCAGACCCCCCTAGGAGGGTGTTGACCCCGGAACCCACTGACCCACCCAATAAGTAACACAAAGTTACACCCTTGACCGACCATCAGTTAATTCTGTTTATAGAGTAATATTGAGCTTTTTTGGGGCATCCAAATTCCTTTTTGACATTTGTCAAAACATTTGTTGTGTAGAGTTGCAAATCTAATAGTACACAACACATCAGTTAATTGATGAATTGAAGCTAGGAGGGGGACTTTGGAAATAAATGGTGAATGACAAAACATTGTGGTGACAATACAAACAAACATACCGACAGACTTATGAGAAAAATACTATGCAAGGGGACATTACTAAAGTGGGTGTGGGCAAAAAGTTAAGGGAAGGAGGGGGCAGCGGAGACAGGTGTGTAGGTGTGAGTTTTTTGCTAGACAATTGGTAGTTGAGTAAACATTTCAAATAGGACTCATACGTAAATAGGCAGGTGTATGAAGGATGGGATTGGTTTTGGAATTTCACAAAACTCTGCATTGTGGAAACTCTGCCTTGTGGAAACTCTGAAACCTGTCTAACTCAGCAGAGGATTAATTCCCTGTTTTTGTGGGTGAAGGTTTGCTTTTGTGTCGCAAAATAAGTTATTCCAAGATTGTTGTTCCCCTAGTCAAATACTCTCTATCTCCACTAAAGCATCACGGGGAAAATTATGTTTACAGGCATGGAATCCCAAAATACATGTGAAGAGTGGTTTAAAAAGAAATAGCTAGTTGTGCTAGACATTTTATACATAAAAGGATAAGTAGTGTATAGTTTTTAAATGTGTGCATGCTTTTCTCCTCACAGAAAACAACAGCTGTTTCAAAGTTGGGGATGGCTGATTTCAAAACTCTTCCACGGTAGGATACACCTGAGCACCCTCTGCTGCAGGAAGCAATCGAGGAGAGGAGGAAGGAGACTACTCTGTTCACCTACTGTATAAACTAATGCTGTCTGACTTCCTCGTTGGTGACAAGACTGTTTGTAATACTCAGATTTTCTCTCCTCTTGACAATCATTTTTCACTAGGACTGCAAACCACAATTATTGTCTCTTAATTTGAGTTGAATGCTAAACAAGAATGTTATCCACATTATTATCAACTGAATTACCCCAAATGTAAAGTTCTTTGAGGCCAAGTGGAAATGGAGTACAAGGGAGAGAAACATATTGCACATAACTTAAATAATTTCTCTGTTGTGAAAAATAGAGAATTGTGGCAGCTCTGTACATTATATTTCAATAGGCCATTGATGATCAAACCTGGATTGAAATCTATAAAATCTTTGGAGTGTTTGCTTTATCCTGCCTGGAGTGCACGATATGAGGGGTTTGCACTTTTGAGACTTTTCTATTAGTTCCATTTCAACAGGCAACCTAAATCAATCACAGATACAACACCCTATGTAGTAAGTGAACGCAAGATGGTGCCGACAGAGATGGTCGCCTCGCTTTTTTTATGTATTACATTGTTACCACAGGAAAACGTAAGTCTTTTTACATACAGCCGGGAAGAACTATTGGAGTGAAGTCAACTTACCAACATTACAACCAGGAATACGACTTTCCCAAAGCGGATCCTCTGTTTGGACCACCACCCAGGCCATAGATCTAATCCCAGAAGCCCACCCAAAACAACGACGCCGCAGAAGGGGCATACGGAGCGGCCTCCTGGTCAGGCTCCGTAGACGTGCACATCGCCCACCACTCCTGAGTATACTACTCGCCAATGTCCAGTCTCTTGACAACAAAGTAGACGAAATTCGAGCAAGGGTTGTCTTCCAGAGAGACATCAGAGATTGTAACATTCTCTGTTTCACGGAAACATGGCTCTCTTGGGATATGTTGTCGGAATCGGTTCAGCCACCGGGCTTCTCCATGCATCGCGCTGACAGAGATAAACACCTTTCTGGGTAGAGGAAGGACGGGGGTGTATGCTTCATGATTAACGACTCATGGTGTAATCACAACAACATACAGGAACAAAAGTCCTTCTGCTCATCAGACCTATAATTCCTTACAATCAAATGATGGCCATATTACCTCCCAAGAGAATTCCCGTCAGTTATCGTCACAACTGTGTACATTCCCCCTCAAGCAGACACCACGACAGCCCTAAAAGAACTTCACTGGACTCTATGTAAACTGGAAACCATACATCCTGAGGCTGCATTTATTGTAGCTGGGGATTTTTAACAAAGCAAATTTGAGAACAAGGCTACCTAAAATCTATCAGCACATTGATTGTAGTACTCGCGGGGGTAATACACTCGATCACTGCTACTCTAACTTCCGCGATGCATACAAAGTCCTCCCTTCGGCAAATCCGACCACGACGCCATCTTTCTCCTACCGTCTTATAGGCAGAAACTCAAACAGGATGTACCAGTGACTAGAACCATTCAACACTGGTCTGACCAATCGGAATCCACGCTTCAAGATTGTTTTGATCACGCGGACTGGGATATGTTCCAGTCAGCCTCAGAGAACAACATCAATCTATACGCTAACTCAGTGAGTAAGTTTATAAGGAAGTGCATTGGAGATGTTGTACCCACTGTGACTACTAAAACCTACCTTAACCAAAAACCGTGGATGGATGGCGGCATTCCTGAAAAAAACTGAAAGCGTGATCCACCGCATTTAACCATGGAAAGAGGTCTGGGAACATGGCTGAATATAAACAGTGTAGTTATTCCCTCCGCAAGGCAATCAAACAAGCAAAATGCCGGGACAGGGACAAAGGGGAGTCGGAATTCAACGGCTCAGACACGAGACATATGTGGCAGGGTCTACAGGAAATTACGGACTACAAAAAGAAAACCAACCACGTCACGGACACCGACGTCACACTTCCAGACAAACTAAACACCTTCTTTGCCCACTTTGAGGATAATACAGTGCCACCGTCATGGCCCGCTAACAAGGACTGCACCCCCTCCCTCTCCTTCTCTGTGGACGACGTGAGTAAAACATTTAAACGTGTTAACCCTCGCAAGGCTGCCGGCCCAGACGGCATCCCTAGCCGCATCCTCAGAGCATGCGCAGACCAGCTGGCTGGTGTGTTTATGGACATATTCAATCGCTCCCTATCCCAGTTTGCTGTCCCCACATGCTTCAAGATGTCCACCATTGTTCCTGTACCCAAGAAGGCAAAGATAACTGAACTAAATAACTACCACCCCGTAGCACTCACTTCTGTCATCATGAAGTGCTTTGAGAGACTAGTCAAGATTCATATCACCTCCACCTTACCGGCCTCCCTAGACCCACTCCAGTTTGCATACCGCCACAACAGGTCCACAGACGATGAAATTACCATCACACTGCCCTATCCCATCTGGATAAGAAATATACCTATGTAAGAATGCTGTTCATTGACTACAGCTCAGCATTCAACACAATAGTACCCTCCAAGCTCATCATCAAGCTGGAGGCCCTGGGTCTCAAACCCGCCCTGTGCAATTGGGTCCTGGACTTTGTCGGGCTGCCCCCAGGTGGTGAACGTATGAAACATCTTCACTTCGCTGACCCTCAACACTGGGGCCCCACAAGGGTGCGTGTTCAGCCCCCTCCTGTACTCCCTGTTCATCCACAACTGCGTGGCCATGCACACCTCCAACTCAATCATCAAGTTTGCAGACGACACAACAATAGTGGGCTTGATTACCAACAATGGCGAGACAGCCTACAGGGAGGAGGTGAGGGCACTCGGAGTGTGGTGTCAGGTAAACAACCTCTCACTCAACGTCAACAAAACAAAGGAGATGATCGTGGACTTCAGTAAACAGCAGAGGGTGCACCCCCCCCCCCCCCCCCCCCCCCCCCCCCCCCCCCCCAATCCACATCGACGGGACAGCAGTGAAGAAGGTGGAATGTTTTAAGTTCCTCGGCGTACACATCACAGACAAACTGAAATGGTCCACCCACACAGACAGTGTGGTGAAGAAGACGCAACAGCGCCTCTTCATTCTCAGGAGGCTGAAGAAATTTGACTTGTCACCCAAAACCCTGACAAACTTTTACAGATGCACAGTCGAGAGCTTCCTGTTGGGCTGTATCACAGCCTGGTACGGCAACTGCCCTCAACCACAAGGCTCTCCAGAGGGTGGTGTGGTCTGCACAACGCATCACCGGGGGAAAACTACCTGCACTCCATGACACCTACAGCACCCGATGTTACAGGAAGGCCAAAAATATCATCAAGGACAACAACCATCCGAGCCACTGCCTGTTCACACCACTACCATCCAGAAGGCGAGGTCAATACAGGTGCATCAAAGCTGGGCCCAAGAGACTGAAAAACAGCTTCTATCTCAAGGCCATCAGACTGCTAAATTTTGACCACTTTAATAAATGGATCACTAGTTACATTAAATAATGCCACTTTAAATAATGTTTACATATCTTACATTAATCAAATCAAATCAAACGTATTTATATAGCCCTTCTTACATCAGCTGATATCTCAAAGTGCTGTACAGAAACCCAGCCTAAAACCCCAAACAGCAAGCAATACAGGTGTAGAATCACGGTGGCTAGGAAAAACTCCCTAGAAAGGCCAAAACCTAGGAAGAAACCTAGAGAGGAACCAGGCTATGAGGGGTGGCCAGTCCTCTTCTGGCTGTGTCGGGTGGAGATTATAACAGCACATGGCCAAGATGTTCAAATGTTCATAAATGACCAGCATGGTCAAATAATAATAATCATAGTAGTTGTCGAGGGTGCAACAAGTCAGTAACACAAGAGTAAGTGCCAGTTGGCTTTTTCATAGCCGATCTTTGAGAGTATCTCTACCGCTCCTGCTGTCTCTAGAGAGTTGAAAACAGCAGGTCTGGGACAGGTAGCACGTCCGGTGAACAGGTCAGGGTTCCATAGCCGCAGGCAGAACAGTTGGAACTGGAGCAGCAGCACGGCCAGGTGAACTGGGGACAGCAAGGAGTCATCAGGCCAGGTAGTCCTGAGGCATGGTCCTAGGGCTCAGGTCCTCCGAGAGAGAGAGAAGAAAGAAAGAAAGAAAGAAAGAAGAGAGAAGAAAGAGAGAATTAAAGAGAGCATATTTAAATTCACACAGGACACCGGTAAAGACAAGAGAAATACTCCAGATGTGACAGACTGACCCTAGCCCCCCGACACATAAACTACTGCAGCATAAATACTGGAGGCTGAGACAGGAGGGGTCAGGAGACACTGTGACCCCATCCGATGAAACCCCCGGACAGGACCAAACAGGTAGGATATAACCCCACCCACTTTGCCAAAGCACAGCCCCCACACCACTGGAGGGATATATCCAACCACCAACCTACCATCCCGAGACAAGGCCGAGTATAGCCCGCAAAGATCTCCGCCACGGCACAACCCAAGGGGGGGCGCCAACCCAGACAGGAAAAGACCACGTCAGTGACTCAACCCACTCAAGTGACGCACCCCTCCCAGGGACGGCATGGAAGAACACCAGTAAGCCAGTGACTCAGCCCCTGTAATAGGGGTAGAGTCAGAGAATCCCAGTGGATAGAGGGAAACCGGCCAGGCAGAGACAGCAAGGGCGGTTCGTTGCTCCAGCCTTTCCGTTCACCTTCACACCCCTGGGCCAGACTACACTTAATCATAGGACCTACTGAAGAGATGTGTCTTCAGTAAAGACTTAAAGGTTGAGACTGAGTCTGCGTCTCTCACATGGGTAGGCAGACTATTCCATAAAAATGGAGCTCTATAGGAGAAAGCCCTGCCTCCAGCTGTTTGCTTAGAAATTCTAGGAACAATACAGTATATATCATATGTATATACTGTATTTTATACCATTTTTGCACCTTGCCTATACCACTCGGCCATCGCTCTTCCATATATTTTTATTTACATATTCTCATTCACCCCTTTAGATTTGTGTGTATTAGGTAGTTGTTGGGGAATTGTTAGAATACTTGTTAGATATTACTGCACTGTCGGAAATAGAAGCACAAGCATTTCGCGACACTCGAATTAACATCTGCTAACCATGTGTATGTGACCAATAACATTTGATTTGATATAATAGCATGGCTCTCTATCTCCCTCTATAGACCTGGCTGTGTCACACAAGATGGAGACGAGAGGAAATTTGCTGCATCACTGACCCAAACCCACCACTCAAATACGATCATGGTTCAGTGAACTTTAACTGACTACAACTGCAACTTTACATAGTATTTAAATCAACATAATATTTGTCTTTTAATAAATATAGTGTTTGAATTAAGATAAAGGTTTCTTCTCATTAGTAAAACTGAAAGAAGTAGTAGTAGTACCATTAGATTCATATTAAATACAGTAAGGTCACCGTAATTCAATTTCAGTGACATTCCATTTCCCTTTCAGTTCTGCATTTATAGTTCAATTGGTGTTCAACAGCATCAGTGTTTGACCACTAAAGAAAACACAAGTCCTACACATGCAGCAGGTAGGAGATCCTTTTAGTTTAATCTGTACTATTATTCTCTCTCACATAGAGGATACCTCTGATCTATATAGTTTTGTAAACCAGCAGTGGTTAAACTGTAGAATTGTGTCAACAATAGCTATGTTTAGTTAGGAAGTGGAAGTGTGATTGTGGGGGACTAGAAACTGTCTTGAGTGGTAGAGAGAATAAGACAATAGCAAAGTTCAGAAGGGATTCATCATGGCTACAGTACTATCACTTCAAGACAAAGTACATTTGACTGAAACACTGTTTTGGAGTCCTTAGTTTTGAAAAACATACTTAGCAATTCATTATTTTGTCATATTTGTTTGATTATTTTGACCAAAAACTGAGTGACTTCCTCATCTTGTCTCATTTCATTCATCCACACTCAAAATAGTGGTTAGATTATTATTTTTTTAAATAGTGGATGCCTAGTTCTTTCAGATCAGTGGAGAAGGGTAAAAAGAGAAGACGAAGCCACTTTAAACTATTGAGATACACCCTCTGTCTCATCCACCATTCAGGTCAATCATTTCATCTGTCACTCACCATGGGCAGATGTATCGAAGGTGCGTACCTGTGCTTTTATTATTAATTATTGCCCACGTTCCAGGCTGACTACATTACAGAAGCCTGTCAGATCTGATGCCTGACTGCGCAGTCGATTATGTGGCACTCAACCATTGATTGATGCAATGCAACGTCTCCAATGCAGTCGGCCTGGAATGTGACCCTTGTAACATGACATCATAAATATTGCAAAATGTAGAGAACAGTGATGTGACCATGCTGTTGATAACTGAAGGTTATGAAACATTGACTCACAAATGTATGTTTATAAATGTACACATTTTATATCATCATGCTATGCAACCTAGACAAGACATGTAAACTTTCATTGTCTTGGTTAAGTAGTCAGTGGTCACTATCAAAGACATGTATCTTAATTTGCCACATCACCCACAAAACTCCTCTACTTCTCCATATAGGCGCTGTGTAAATTGATGACTGCCCAGTAAAACGTATCATCCCTTTCCACATGATCATTTCTGGATGCTTCCTTTCACCTTCCTGTCTTTGAGGTAAGCATTGTCAGCTCAGTGATGAAGGAAGGAATCACTTAATGTACTGAAACTGGGCCATGTTGTACTTATCTTAGCCAGACTGCACAAGATCTTTCAAACTGTGAACATTGATTACATTTTCTATCACTTTGTCTACAGGCCAATATTGGACTTTCATCGGCAACAGCGTACTGCAACACATCTCTATACCTCTTTGCCTTTTCTACCACAGTCATATTGGACATTATCATTGTGCTTGTGTTGTCCGGTGTGTTGAGCAGTTTCTGTAAGAGCTTCGTGCTGTATCTGGTCTGTGTTCTCTATACAAGTCTGATGATGTCAAACTTGAGCAGGTTGTTGAGCCTTTGAGGTGTGTGGGGACTGCGGAGGGTGAGGGGACTGAAGAGTGTGTGGGGCATGATGAGAGTGTGGTGACTGGGGTGTGTGTGTGGGGACTGGGGTGTGTGTGGGGCATGACAAGTGTTCTGTAATTGAGCAGAGAGGTCACCAGGTGTGATCTAAGATAAGTCCAACAGGTTTGTCCTCGGGGTTTCGCCTGCCATTTGAGTTCTGTTATACTCACAGACATTATTTTAACAGTTTTAGAATCTTTAGAGTGTTTTCTATCCAAATCTACCAATTATATGCATATCCTAGCACTGGGCCTGAGTAGGAGGCAGTTTACTTTGGGCATGCTTTTCATCCGGACGTTAAAATACTGCCCCCTATCCCAAAGAAGTTGAAAAAAAAAAAACTTTTTTTTTAACCTTTATTTAACTGGGCAAGTCAGTTAATAACACATTATTATTTACAATGACGGCCTTCCCCGGCCAAACCCAGACAACGCTGGGCCAATTGTGCGCCGCCCTATGGGACTCCTAATCACGGCCGGATGTGATACAGCTGACTTGCTTAAACAAATGTGGTTTCTACTGACAATTGAGATGTACAAACTATGGCATAAGGGGACGACAAGTGGATAAGAGGCAATCTGTAATTTCGATTTAAGACATTAATGAGTGAGCCAGGACGGACATAGTCAATATAACTATTTCTTCAGCACTTTTGAAATGTACAGCGACAGAATTCAGAACATGGGCCATTCTTACAGTGTTCTCCATGTACACTAACTCAGAACCTTAGGATAAATAATGGGGGCATATAAGCAGATAATGAAAGCTCTTACAATATTCGATGATTACATTTCTCAAAAACAGGTTATTGGCTACATGTGCACCACCAAGTCAGAACAGTAGGCGAAATTAAGAGGTGAAAATAGACCAAATTATTAGGATGAGGCACATGGGCTACTAACATTTTACTACACAACATAGACTTAGTAATACTTTCTTAGCTACAGTATACATATCTCCCTGGCATATTACATCATTTATGCAGCAGTATATAAAACATTTTTGGACTCACCTTGTTGTGATGTGCTCACTTGAACAGGAAGGTGGCGCGGCGGTCCTTCGTGGGCAAGTTTTGTCATCAAAGAAAGACAAAGATGCCGGATTTAGAATTCCGAGTTGTGTGACCGTTCAGAACGTATTTTCCCAGTCTGAGCTTGTTTATTCCCGACTTCCCAGTTGCAATGCTTGCAGTTAGCCACTGTCACCAATTCCTTCCAAACCACCCATTGCTGAATTTGCGATTTCCAACTTGTTGTGTAATGTTTATGTCCAATGGTCGATGAGCACCGATATGTTTTATCTATAATTTCTCTTCATATGACAAGGATTAGCCAGTAGATTGTCAACTTGATTCATGATGATTGCTAGCTAAGATTTTGAAAGTAAGAGGTTGACATGATCAGTCCAATCAAAGCTACTGTACATATAATGTGATTTGACAATTTTATCTGTGGCCAATGACCTTGAGCCTTATTGGAAGGGCACTACTAATGTCACTCTAAGGCAGGACCCCAAAGGGCTTGAATTTTCAATGTCTACCCTTATAAAGGACTTAGACTTGGCGGTGACGTAGGGTCCCCATGAGTGACAGAACACTGAGCCAATCATGGCGCAACACTCCTATTTTCTGCTGGCTTGCCCCACCACCACAGAAAGCACTGAGCTAGGCTGAAACACCTGCATTTTGGAGCTGCCTTACTCAAGAAAACAAAAAAGAGACCCTGTTTGTATCATTAACTCAATTAGTTTGTATCATTAACTTCATTAACTCAATGATATATATATTTTTACATTGTTTGCAAAAAATTATATATATATATATATATATATATACACATATATATACACATACACATATATATATACACACACACACACACACACACACACACACACACACACACACACACACACACACACACACACACACACACACACACACACACATACACACATACATACATACATACATACATACATACATACATACATACATACATACATACATACATACATACATACATACATACA